>NW_003852443.1:5486698-5551000 GCF_000181295.1 Otolemur garnettii
CCCCCCCCCCTTGCCCCTGGCCATGTTGTCCCACCTTACAGATGTTAAAATCTGGTCACCCTACCTATAGTAAAAAAAAATTAAATATTGTTATACAATATTTTAAATAGAGAAATAATACAATTATATGACATTCTTTGATTTGCAGAAAAAAGAACAAAATGTAATCATTTTTATATCACTCAAAAAATATAGCAAAAAAAAAGAATTCAACATACTGCTACAGGAAAAAATAGACAAATGTATACATTCCCACACTTGTTTTATTTTTGATACAGCAAGGAAACATTGCTATAAATATTTAATAAATATTTAGAATATTAGAACCACACAATGAACTTAATGGAGACATTATTATACCTATCAATGTAGTTTTAATGCTTGCATTAAAGAATATGAAAAGTCAAATATTAAGTTAAACACTTAACCTAAAAAATTACCAAAAGAACAAAACAAGAAAGGAGGTTAACAAAGGTTAAGAGTATGAACTGTATAGAACACAAATACAAAACAGAGAATTAACAGAGTTTTTTGTTGGTTAGGGGGAAAAGGGGTCAAGACTAATAAATAAAACACACAAACCTCTGAAAAGACTAAGGAAAACACTGTAAGATTTTTTTGTTCCTTTTTTTTTTTTTTTTTTTTTTGGTGGAACTTGATTGCATGGTTTTTTAGTGTGAACTTTGTAGGTGACAACTAGCTCAGCCTTCCAGAGTTGCTAGGATTATACATATGCGCTACCATGCACAGGCCCGTAGGCCTCCTTCTATATGTTGATCAGTTTGTGACAATCCTTTGGGTGGTCAACTTAATATGCAGGTATAATTTTTAGGTTACATTGTTCTCACTTCCAGGATCATTTTTGAGTTGTTTATGTAGATATTCTGTTAATACCTGGATGACAATTTTGGAGTCACTCCTCCTCCCCCCCAAAAAGTTCCTTTTAGTTCTATTTTTACTGTCCTGTTCAGGACCACCAGATTGTAAATGAGCTTCCTATCCATTCCAGATTTTAAACGGAGTGGTGTATCTTTAATAGTGATATATGCTGTGGATGTTTGTGATATATTATCATTTTTAATATAAGCATTATTAGATGTGGTTGTTATTAAGAATTTTATACCTACCTTTATTAGCTGAGGTTGGTTTTTAACTTTCCTTTTCTTTTTTGAGGGGAGTACTTAATTAGCCTATTTTTAATAGAGAAGAATTTTATTGTCTCTAAGGAGTTTTAAGATTGGAATGACATTTACTTGAATTTGATAGAATTCTCTTGCAAAAAGAAAAACCCTAAAAATCTGGTGGTTTTGTATTTGCAATGTTGTGGGGGGGAAGGTAGAAACTAATTTGCAGTCCATTTCTTTCTTTTTCTTTACTTTTGTGTGTGTGTGTGTGTGAGACAGAGTCTTACTTTGTCACCCTCAGTAGAGGGCTATGGCATCACAGCTCACAGCAACCTCAAACTCCTGGGGTTAAGGAATTCTCTTGCTGAGGCTCTCTCAAGTAGGTGGGACTACAGGCCACATCACCTGTCAATTTTTTAGAGACAGAGTCTCACTCTTGCTCAGGCTGGTCTCAAACTCCTAAGCTCAGGCAATCCACCCATCTTGGTCTCCCAAGTGCTGGGATTACAGGAGTGAGCCACTGCACCCGGCCAGTCCATTCCTCTATTGTAATAATCACATTCACTTAGTCTGGGTTTTTTTTTTTTTTTGTAAGTTGTATTTTTATAGCAACTAGATAACTTAAACTTTTTTTCATGTCTATCATTTGTGCTATTTTTCACAAGAAGGAATGAGAGGAAAACATCTTGGGCTAATAATTTCATCTGAGTGAGGCAAAATAAGGTAGACAATAATAATGGACAGAAAGTACATAGAGATTTATAATATGTTCTAATACTTAAACTAGGTGAGATGTCATCAGTGTTTATGTCATGCTTCATAACACATAACATCTACTCTTTTCTATGCATTATGCAGTCCATGGATACTGAATAAGTATATACTTACATAATTCTGTAGGATCACATGACTAGGAAAGTAGAGTTACAAAGAGTTAAAAAGAGATAGAATATAAAAGTTAGCTGGACTACATGCAGTTCCAATACTTGACTTTAAAAAATGATATGAGGAAAGAATCAGGGTTCGTTTGTCACTAAAAGACCTTTAAAACATTTAATATGCTCCAGCATTACTCTTCATGTAATTATAGATATATTTTAAGACCTTCAAATTAAGAAACCATAAAATTTCTGGCCTCCCCAATTCCTGAAAGACAAAAGGTTTTTAAGTATCTACCCACAGGTGAATTATTGTATTTCCAATTTATGTCTCAAGAATTAAAGTGCATTAAATATATATAGGAAATCTTAGAAAGATCTTTTTATTTAATGGATCAAATACTTTCTATTTCAAGTGTATTTGGCACTTTAAATTATAATTAACTGTGTCTCTCTAATTTCCAACAAAAAATTTGGCTGGCCATGACACTGCTACTAGTATTTTATACAGCAAAGCAAACAACAGGATATTGTAAACTTTCCCACACTTTTTATTCTAGTCCTTCTTAGAACAATATTCCGAGATTTACTTCATGCATGTATGTGCACACACAAATACACATACATATTTGCTACAAATCTGAAAATCATGTACGTTAAAAAAACTGGCACTTTAACTAAAAGGCTAGAGAACATTTTAACATTGAGTACAGACTGTCTAAGAAATTCTAAAGGGCTGGGTGCAATGGCTCACGTCTGTAATCCTAGCACTCTGGGAGGCCGAGGCAGATGGACTGCCTGAACTCACAAGTTTGAGACCAGCCTGAGCGGGATAAAAACCGAGTCTCTAAATATAGTCGGGCATTGTGGCAGTCACATGTAGCCATTTGGGAGGCTGAGGCAAGACAATCACTTAAGCCCAAGAGTTTGAGGTTGCTGTGAGCTGTGACGGAGTCTACCAAGGGCTGTATACAAAGTAAGACTGTCTCAAAAAACAAACCACAAAAAAAGCAAACGAACAAAAAAAATTCTGAGTAAATTTGTAATAAAGATACAAAGAACATTCTTAACTCTAGTGTGAATTAAGAAGAATTAAGATATTCTGTACAATTCTCCACAAAAATCTTTTCACTAGTAAATAATTAGCTTTATGAAGAGATATTTCTAACTGATCAGTAAAATTCAAATTAGAAAATTTTAAATCCAACTGCTTAAATGACTAGTTATCAGTCGTATCTTTATAGTTACTATAGAAATTACACAAAACATCATGTGGTTAATAGATTAAGTTGGACATGAATGTCAATCAAACTTACACAAGTTTACTGACAATATATGTATATCTGATACTGCCACTGTACATATTTAAATTAAATACAGCGATATTAACTGACACAAAAGCTGTATTCAGGCAATCCAGTCAAGGTAATGCAATCTACCTGAACTAACGGTAGAACAAATCTCATATACAAAAGGGCTAGAGTCAAATATTTAAATTAATGGCATAATTGCATCTTGAAGAACATTAACTAATTCCTATTATATATACTTTTTTCCCAACTTCTCTTTCTTCTCCCCAACGTTGGGAAACCACATCCCCAGAACTATCATAAGATGGTTGAAAGATCTAGTAACTGGCTGAGAGACAATAAACAAAAACACAGAGGTGCTCTGGTCTGCCTTCATAGAGAAACCAGCAGGGACAGAAGTGCCCTATGATAGACTGTTGTTATTTTCCGTGGAAATCAAATTAAAGAAGTTACTCAGAGTTTGTCTTTTTACATTAAAAAAAATTCCTATTTAAAGAAGATGTAAATATGCAATCTACATTTACTATATTAAGAAATCTTTTTGTCTGTTTCTGTAAGAACAGCTAAAGTGTTAGCTTCACTCAGTACTTTCAAAATTTGATTAGATCTCTGAAAGGATTTTGTGGGGGGTTTTCCTTAGTTTTTCCTGCTGTTTTTTTAATTAAAATATTTCAGTATTCAATATCTCAACACATTTGATCTATAATAAAAGGCTTCCTAGTTCCATTATAACAACTGCTATGATGATCCTATAAATAAAATCAAATTCCTTCTTGGTATAAAAAGAAAGGGCTAGGCATTGAAAACAGAATTTTTCTTGCAAAAGACTAGGTATGGACTCAAAACTATTTTTTCTCTTGAAAGACTAACAGATTGTCACAAAAATGACTCTTCACTGCTAATAAATGTAGACATGACTGTGGAAGATTAACAGCCAATAATGATTCAAATCCAGAATTAATTTAATGTAATGACCCCATATTTCCTCTATTTATGAGACAAGTTCAATAACATAGGATGATGGTCACTTAAATGCAGAAATAGGTGACATGTGGTATTTATCAACTATAATTAAAGGCACCTTTGTCAACTGTTCTAAAAGAATATCCTCAAACAGTATATATACAGGCAATTATACCTGTTTCCATAATAAATATGAAAGGAAAGTATCAAAGTTATTCTGCCTAACAAGGCTAACCATATTTTCATATCAACTGTAAGGGAAAAAGATAAATAATATCTTCAATGACAAACTAAAAGTTACAGCACTATGAAAATTACATTTTTTCCAAAGCATAAAAATGAAAACATTTCTACAAAGTAAACCGACTTCACTACCCTACATATTAAGACCAGGGATTATGGTCTATTTAAAGGAGTATCTATCAATATGAATATGTTTAGGAATTCAAGTATACTGGACAAAGTGGTGTAGTTTATAGACAAATGCTAACACCTATCCTAATCCTAACTGTATGCCAAAACACTGGTATCCACAGAAATTATTTTCTATTTTTAACTCCCGGAGAATACTTCCAACTTTAATCCCAGAACCCATCCCCATATGACTAAGGTCACAAGCAAAGGTTTATTCTGTATTCTAAAAACTTTTATTAAAAAATTGTTTTTAATTAACTGTCCTGTTAATGAGATTGTAAAAATTCTCTACTGGTCTACCTTTATTAATAGAGCTGACATGAAGTCATATGATAATAATGCATCTGAAAAATTGTCTGTTGAAATCACTATAGTTGAGGCCAGATGCAGTGGCTCATACCTGTAATCCTGTAAGCACTCAGGAGGCTGAGGCAGGTGGATTGCCTGAACTCAGGAGTTCAAGACCAGCCTGAACTGGTCTCCAAAAAATAGCCAGTTGTTGTGGCAGGCACCTGCAGTCCCAGCTACTTGGGAGGCTGAAGCAAGAGAATCGATTAAGCCAAGAGTTTGAGGTTGCCCTGAGCTGTCACACTACAGCATTCTACCAAGGGCAATATAGTGAGATTCTGTTTCAGAAAAAAAAAAAAAAGAAAAGAAAGAAAGAAAGAGAAAGAAAAGGAAGAAAGAAAAGAAAAGAAAAGAAAAGAAAAGAAAAGAAAAGAAAAGAAAAGAAAAGAATTACTATAGTTGAGTTACTACAATTCTACCGATATGACCTAAATAAAAAGAAACAAAAAAAATCCTTATTTCAATGTGATTAACGACCCTAGAGATAACATATTTGTATTTTAGAGTATATAGATCTTCACTTTAAAATGGCCATCTCAGGCTCAGTGCCCATAGCTCAGTGGGGAGGATACTGGCCACATACACCAAGCCTGGAGAGTTCGAACCCAGTCTGGGCCTGCTAAGCACTGACAACTATAACAAGAAAAAAAAAAAAGGCCACGCATTATGGCAGGCATCTGTAGTCCCAGCTACTCAGGAAGCTAAGCCAAGAATTTGAGGTTACCATGAGCTGTGACACCACCGCACTCTACCAAGGGCAGCACAGTAAGACTGTTTCCCAAAAATACAAAATGGCTACCTCAAACTACCATTATAAAAACAGACTGTTGAATGATAGAATCTAGGTGGTAGGCAGTAGTCATTGTCACTGTAAAATTTTCAGTTTTGTTTTATGTTTAAACATTTTTATAAGAAAATGTTAGAGAAAAATAGATTGCTATAACATCTATCTATAGCACATCATGATTACTTTTTTTTAAGAGAACAAAGTCTCCCACTGTCACCCAGGCTAGTCTTCAACTTCTGGCCTCAAGCAATCATCCTGCTTCAGCCTCCAAAAGTGCTGTGATTAGAGGCATGAGCCACTATGCCCAGACCTGTTACGTCTTTATAGACTCATCATACATATTAAATGTGAAGTCTGCAAATAAATTTAGAAAAAATCCAAAGCCTAATTTATAGCTATTTTACAATTCTATTTTACTGGAGCTTTACCTAGTACAGTTATCACTTGTGTAGTCCATGATGTCTGGAACTCAGTTTCCAAAACACCTGACTAAATTTTCCTTCCTTTCTGAAATTTTTTCTGGACTATTATTATTTTTTTGATTACTTTTTATACAGAGTAGGATAGGGTCTTTCTCCTACCCAGTTTTAATATCATTCACTTTTCAGAGTTAATCTTATATACACTATCAATAATTTCCTAAGTTAGTCTGTCAGAAGACTAACTTATCCTTTGGTGATTCACTGCTAAAGTCCTTATCACGTGTGGCCCAAATGTAGTACTGAACATACATGTGTGTTTGTTATTTCCATTCCTGATCTCATATAATGATAGTTAACAAGGGGACTAATCATAACAAACAGAAGTGCTGGGAGAGGTTACAAATACAAGAAATATAAAACAGTTTTTTCCATTGCTTTTATTACTTATGACAGTAAGGGACAGGAAGACAATAAAAAAGGGTCTACCTAAATTAAGGAGATTAAGGATGATAGCTAACACTTACTGAGCACTAATGTAAGTGGTAAGCACTGTTTTAAGCCCTTTCCACCTATGTATCAATTCAATTAACGCTCACAGCAAAATCATAAAGTAGATAGTATTAGCTTCACTGCACAAAAGAAAAAGAAATTAGAGGCACAAAGAACTTAAGCGATGAACCTAAAGTAACACAGCTACTAAGTGATGGTATCAAGATAGATCCCCTGCTCTCAACTATTTTATTATACTGGATATCTCTAATTTTTGTGCTCAGAAATGTCTGGAGGTTGTCAGAGCAGAGTTACTTAAAGAGATGGCTATTAAAAGTCAGGCAGCTCTCTAAGACAAGAAGGAATGTTTCACACTGAGAAAGTCCTCTCTGTCTTTAGAGCCACAAAGCAATGAGTGATTCCTTTAACTTGCAGACTTCTAACTATCAAAAGGTTAGAAGGGCATGAAAGGGGAAAGCATTAATTTTTATTATTTGTAACAAATATCACTAATAATGGAGATTTTGTGGCCATACATATTGAGAAATCAGAAGACAAAGGTATAGGAAATGTTATTATTATTATTGTTATTATTATTTTAAGAGACAGTCACACTTTATCATCCTTTGTAGAGTGCAGTGGTATCACACAGCTCACAGCAACCTCCAACTCTTGGGCTTAAGTGATTCTCTTGCCTCAGCCTCCTGAGCAGCTGGGACTACAGGTGCCTACCATAACACCCGGCTATTTTTTCGTTGCAGTTGGGCCAGGGCTGGGTCCAAACCCACCACCCTTGGTACATGGGGCCGGCGCCCCACTCACTGACACAGGCACCCTAGAGGATATATTATTTAATGTGAAACATTAAGAAAACAAGAAAAAAAAAAGTAATTTTAACTTAACCCAATTCATTTTCTCACTATTCAACAGTTAAGCCTCACTTTGTAGATCTTGTATGTGTGAATTCACCTACTCCTTAAAATACAGACAGTTTCTACTTATGATGTTTTTGACTTTACCATGAGGAGTTTGCTGGGACCTAAGTAATCCCATAATAAGTTGAGGAGTGGAGATCTGTTTTAATGTACTGCCACATCACTAAATGCATCTGACTTACGATATTAGGATGTAGTCCAATTGTAAGTCAAGGACCATGTATCTGGTGTTTGTAAACTAAAAATGAGTAATAGCAGGGCTTTTGTAGTCATTTGCAGGCATGTGGAGAGTAGAGAAAAACTTGAATCCCAGGTGAGGTTGAACAAAGGCAGCACTTTGCCTTCCAATTTCACTTCACATTATTATAAACAAGTATCCTTTTTGTAATCTATTTCATGACATGTTTTTTGCATTTCTGTTGGTAATTTCACTGTTTGAAAGGATTCCAAAATGTACTGTTAAAGTGCCAGCTAGAACTAGCCCAAGGTGGCCATGATTCAACAATTGTTAGATAGGCTTCATTCAGGGATGAGGCTCAGTGCTATTAACTAGGAGCTAAATGTCAACGAATCAACAATAAATGTTAAATAAATAAGGCACCTTTAAACAGAAATATAAAAAGTATATGCCGATTATTGACAAAAACGTTGCCAACTGGATGCTCAAAGGAATCTGTTTATTTCATGGTTCGGTATATTCACTAATCCAGTGTTCACGGCAACTTTATGGAAGATAACCACAGAGAATGAAGAGAATCAACTCTATTTCTTTTTCCAATCATCTGAAAAAACCCTCCTGATATTAACAGAGCTAGCAATAATATTAATGCTATTTTCAAGGCAGTCGTACTATAAATGTTTGATTTCTTAACTATTAAATAAGTACTGAAAGGGCAGTGCCTGTGGCTCAGTGAGTAGGGCTCCAGCTGCATATACCGAGCGTGGCAGGTTCGCACCCAGCCCTGGTTACAACAAATAATTAAATAAATGAAAGCACTGAAAAGGTTTGATTTCTTAACTATTAAATAAGTACTAAACATTCATAGAAAAATGGTGGTCCATGATTCCTCAACTTATGGTATATTTACCATACCAAACAATATTAATCAGAAGACATTTAAGTTTAAAGTTCCTTTTAAGTTCAGATATTACAGTTAACAGGATCTTATTATATCTATACTATGTTTCATTATGTAAAATGTTACATAATGATTTTGCTTTCCCAAAAGTTGTGAGTGAAGCAGGCAGTTTTTACCCTTAACCATGGGGAAAAAAGGGAGGGAAAAAACTGATGGTGTCACATATGAGGAAGACTAAGATCACAGATTCTCAGGACTCCTACTCCAAACCTCTAGATCAGTGATTTTTAACCAGAGTGCTGTGACAGGATCTCAGGTTTACCACAAAACTTTTTAAAGATCATTAATTATTTTCAAAAGAATTTCAAAGCAAATATATTCTTTTTATTTTTTACTTTTTTTTTTCGATCAACACAAATTAGCGTGCCATGGAAGTTTAGCTAGTTTCAAGTGTGCCTTCAGATAAAAAAACGTTGAAAACACTGCTCTAGATGCACTTTGAAGTCATTTAAAATTCATAAAGCAAAACCCAGAAATGTTTTCCAATCTACACACCATCCTTGAAAAAGATAAAAAACTGATAGAAATAGAAAACTAGAATGTACAAATATTATGAAATTCATCAATCAAGCACTACTAAATTTCCTTACCTGGTTCAATGGGCATGGACATAAAAAGGTGCAGTACATTTAAAAGAAAAATTACACCTAAGGAGTCAGGGACGTTTATAGTTACCTGAATAATTGTTAAAAATCTGGATAAGGGCAGAAAAATGTAATTTAATTGAATATTCCATTTCAGGAGAGAAAATGATACTCCACTAGATTAATACCTTGTTTGCCCGCAAAAAAAAAAAAAAAAAAAAAAAAAAATCACAATTCTGACTAAGCTCATATTTTTTAGTTGCAAATACGTTCTGATATGAGCAGGTCCACAAAGACTGGTATGTTGCCAGAGCAATTATCCTATCCTATTTCTGTAAATCACCTTTCCTGAAATAATTACTGCTTTTCACATATGGCAGTCTACAAAATATTGACAAAGTTTGCAAAAATCTCTTCATTAGTTTCAAATACATACACAAATATTAAAACAAATCTAAATAAAATATTCAAAAAACAGGAAAAATAAAAATTCCTGCCTCTTTTCTACCTTTTCCCATGTTCTAAATCTAAAAATTTCATTAAAAAATTTAGGTCAGGTCAGGTGGCTCATGCCTCTGGGAGGCCAATGTGAATAAATTGCTTGAGTTCAGGAATTCGAGACCCGCCTGAGAAAGAAAAGAGCAAGACTCTGTCTCTACTAAAAATAGAAAAACTAACCAGGAGTTGTGGCCTGCACCTACAGTGCCAGCTACTTGAGAAGCTGAGGCAAGAGCTGCTGTGAGCTACAAAGCCACAGCACTGTACCCAGGGTGACAGAGACGTTATCTCAAAATAAATAAATAAATAAATAAATAAATAAATAAATAAAATTAAGCTATCCAGGTAGCAACAACCATATCACTAGATTTTACACTCATGTATAGGAAACTTCAGATATGCTAAGGTGATTTTAAGGTCATCTACTTCCTATAACTAGTATTTTTCTCATGTATGACTCAAGAAATCCACTTTAACTGTTCATCTTCCTTTTCTTAGCTCTATACAAAGAAAACTTTAAGCATTCCCTCTAAATCTACTGTAAGGCTTTTATGTGATCTTAGACACAAGAAACAAAGGTGAGTATGATAACATTTGTTAAGCAGATATAAAGATAGCAGTATTAAAATGATTATGAAATAAAAAGAAAAATTCAGGTTTTATTACATTATTATTTAAGATCAAAATCTTTTCATCAACTCTTAACAGGCTGAAATATATTCCCCTAAAAGATAATGAAGTTCTAATCCCTAGTATCTCAAAATGTGACCATATTTAGAGACAGAGTCATTATAGCTGTAATCAGTTAAGATTAGGCCACGCTGGAGTGGAATACTCCTAACCTAGTATAGCTTATGTCCTTATAGGAAGAGAGAAGAGATACTCAGAAGACAGTGATGTAGCCATGGAAACAGAGACCAGAATGATGCATCTACAAGTTGAATTCCCTCCTACATGTTTCAGAGACAGCATGGCCTTCCTTGCCTACATTAGAGAACTTCTACCCTCTAGATCTAAGAGACAATAAATTTATTTGGGGTGCTTTGTTATGGAAGCCCTAAGAAACATCAATGTTCCCACAAAAACAGTACATAAAATAGTCAAACTCACAGATGCAGAAAGTACAACAACAGACTGGGGTAAGGGGAAAATGGGGTGAGACTGATCAAAGGGTACAAATGGCAGTTATGCAAAATGAGTAAATTCTTGAGAACTAATGTACAGCAATGTGACTACAAGTAATGATACATACTTAAAATTTACTAAGAGAGTAGGCCTTAGGTGTTCTCACCACACACGCAAAAAATAATATAAAAGAAAATGGTAACTAGGTGAGGTAACAGTTATGTTATTTTACACTTCATATGTATATCAAAATATCAAGTAATTGTAATACACAATACTGCAATTGTAAGTGATACAGGAAACAATATATAAGATAACAAATGTTACTGGTATATACTGAGTATTACAATTTTAATATAGTTTTTCCTTTCTTAAAATGTGTACACATTTTTTGCCACCTTCTTTATTTGCCAATTATGTCTCAATAAAACTCAAAAATTTTATGAATTAAAACTTTGCATTACTAATAAACTTTACTATTTAATTAACAGCAAATAGTTTTTTAAAAGTACACTGTGCCATCTGATTTTTTATGTAATTACAAATGAAGTTCCATACTTTCTATTAAACCATCAAAATGCACAGTGAAAATAAAACTCATGCTTACTTTCCAAACCAACAACCTAAAAAACAGAGAGTTTAAAATGCCACTGAACACAATTTTTTGAAAGTTTAAAAGTTCACATTTTAAGGGGGGGAAATACAAAGTTAGTATGCTTCCAAGTGACATTTATGGGCAGCAAAATTTTGAGCACTGGCTGAACATGTCCCAATGATTTAATGTCTATCCAGTAGGAATTTCATGAACCCATAGTCTCATAAATTTGAAAGGAACTTAAGGGTTTTAGTATTTTCAACTTCCTTACTTTACAATGAAAAATCTGAAACCAGAGAATCTAGATATCTCTTGACTTCTAGCTCAGATGATCAAATATCAGGAAAAT
This sequence comes from Otolemur garnettii, assembly GCF_000181295.1. Taxonomy (NCBI): domain Eukaryota; kingdom Metazoa; phylum Chordata; class Mammalia; order Primates; family Galagidae; genus Otolemur; species Otolemur garnettii. The sequence goes on from NW_003852443.1 coordinate 5,498,659, forward strand.
AACTGTCCCCTTATATAAAAGGCAAGAGCTTTTCAAGACCCTCCAGACAAAGAAATAAACAATTATATATGTTTACTCTTATACTATGGCCCTTCATAAGATGAAACCAACTGTATCAAATCAAAGATGAGTCCTGACAGACTGAAAATACTTAATGAAGAAGCCCTAACTCTATAATTAAAATGATTTCCTTCTTTCAGCTCTTATTAGTAAAATTTAGTAAAAGAACAAATATTAGAAATTGAAACAAAATGCAAAACTATCAGCAAATAATACCTATACTTTTCCAATTCCTCATGCATAAAAGCCAATCAAAAATGGAGATAATCTGCAGTGAAAGCTATATTTGTGTTTATCTGAATATACACACAAAGCACCCAGACAGAACAGTGTAATTTACACACTATATCTTCCTATAGCAAACATATTTGCATATATATAGATAAAAATATTAACCACATCATAAACATGGGTGCTTACACATGCATATATGCATGGACAGCCAAATGCATTCCTCCAAGATGAGTGGAATCTCTAAATGTAAGTATTCTGTAGATTTTACTGGTGTAAGTTACTACTGTAATATAACCCTTTTATTATTTAAGATTATTCATTTTAGAAGAGATGGCCAACAAAGTACAAGAAGAAAAGAAAACAAAACTTCAAGAGACATAAATGAAGGCAAAGCACAATCACTGTGCAGCTCCCAGTATAGAGCTGGGGAAAAACTAAAACAATCTGCAAAAGTTAACTAGGGTGATCTGAGTACAAAGGCAGAAAGCAAAAACAGTGAAAAAAGTAATAGTGAGCAAATCTCAGAAGGTAGAGGTGGAAGATAATGGCTGACTGGAAGATAGGAAGAGCAGCTTTAACCCTCTATCTCAGGCGTCCTCAAACTACGGCCCACGGGCCACATATGGCCTGCCTAGGACATTTGTCCAGCCTGCTGGGTGTTTTTGCCACCACTGCCTGTCCTGCTTAGTAGCCGACTTGGCCTGGGGCCCGCAGTCTGGCCCTCCAACGGTCTGAGGGACAGTGAACTGGCCCCGTTTAAAAAGTTTGAGGACCCCTGCTCTACCTGGTAGTTATCAAAGCCACCTACCTGTTTTAATTAGGAGCTGAAAGACAAGGCTAGCTGAAAGAGTATTATAGATCTGATTATTACCTAAATAAACTTTAAAAAAAATTAACATTATTGTTAAATAAGCAACCTATGACACAAGAGTAAATAAGCAACAAGATGCTTTTACAGAAAACAGGTCAAAGGAAAACCCACAGCTAAAAGGCACAGATGAATCCAGCATGGAAAAACTCACATTTCCAGAAAAAATAGTATACCATACTACTGCATGTAAACACACAAGCTGTGAAGCCATAGAGAAAACTGCTCTGAACTGGTATACAAATGAGTCCATTCTTTAGAAGAAAAACTGTTGACTTAACATATGCTTATTCTCTTTCTTATGCATCTGACTTAAAATTTACCCTCTCAACCACAGATGCATCCACCTCTATGTTTTCATTTCTGAACACCACCACCTCTGAAAGGGTTCTGCCCTTACTTGTCCCTGTGGATCCTTTTGGACCTCAGGCTTCATCTGCAGGCTCCTTCAGTCTATATAGAGACCCAGCCACTGTCCTATTTTAATCTGAGCTAGCTACCAATGCCCTATATTCTTCCAAGCTTCCCAATCCGTATGCCCCTCCTTTAAACCTTCTTCCCACTCCTAACAAGTATTCCATCCTCAGCCCCCAACTTCTAAAATGTAGATTCAATTCCAGGTCCAATTCTTTCTCCCACTTCCAGCTTTCTCTTTTAAATCAATCTAGCTACTCATCACTCTCTTATTTTCTTGTCCGTCATACAGTTTAAAAGTTCTCAGTCAGATGGGATCAAACTGTCAGTCCCAAGACCACTTTGAATTGTTATGACATTTCCAGGCTTAGGCCTATAACCCAGAGACTTCTTTTTCTCTGAGAATACCTTGCCTTTTTAGGCTTTCATAAACCAATTTTTTGTTTAGTTTTTATTTATCAATATATCAAGCAGTTACCTTCTGAAATAAATTTAAGGAAAATATATGACTATAAATTTAAAGAAAAATATCCTATAAATAACAGTAGTTGTGGCTTGCTGGCTGTAGTAGCTCAGTGGTTAGGGCACTGGCCAAGTACACTGAGGCTGGTGGGTTCCAACCCGGCCTAGGGCCTGCTAAACAACAATGACAACAGCAACAACAACAAAAGAAATAGCTGGGCCTTGAGATGGGGCACCTGTAGTCCCAACTACTTGGGAGGCTAAGGCAAGAGAATCGCTTAAGCCCCCAAATTTGAGGTCACTGTGATGCCATGGCACTCTACCGAGGGCAATGTAATGAGACTCTGTTTCAAAAAAAAAACACTTGACACTTGGCTAGGACAACAGTCACTAAAGCTGTACAAAAATGAATGAAGGTTAGAACACAGTGATGCTGAGTAAAAAGCATTACTTTGGGGGTCAACGTGCTGTAATTCAACCACCATTACTGTCAAGTCACCTAGGCTAAACTATAAAATCAGTTTAACATAAGCAGCCTCATTGGTGGTTGCAGATTAAATAGGAAATACTAAGAAAGTGACATTGCTTCTCACATACTTAGTACTCAATAAATTTGAGTTTTTTCAGAGCACCAACTTCAGATCCATGATTTTATTGATAGAGACAAAAAGGTTTAATGAAGGTAAAGGTTACACATCTTGTCCAAGTTCACAAAACTAAATGAATGTCAGATATAGGATTAAAATTCAGTTCTGCTAACATCAAGCCTATTACATTGCTCACTACCATTTACTTCCAGGTTTGCCATGTGAATGCCAGAAGTGGCATATGGTTACTTTACCTCTCTGAAATTTCCTGTTAACTATATAAAAACTACTTTAGTAGGAAAAATTTTAATGTTCACTAAGAATTACTCCAGTCCCTGTCTCACAGCTTTGACATGCTCCATAGTATTGTAACAGAAAGAACAATACCCGAGTACTCAACTTCTAGTTTGAGCTCTTATGGTATAGTTACCTGTACATTACTGATAAACTTTGTGGGTTTCATATCTAGTATGAGGGACAAGGAACATATATTAGTGACTCAATGATTATACTCCATGTCAGGATTCTGTGCATTCTGTACATCCAAATTTCTGTTACCATTTAACTTTGACATAATCTGTGGCATTTACTTTTAAAAGTATATTACTTGGAAACTGAGGATGATATGATACATTCAAAGTACTGAACAGTATTACCTTTATTACATAATAAAAATTCATTTTTCTAAGAATTCTAAAATTGCTTTTTAATATTGCCTCTAGTTTATTTTAAGAGACTTTCTGCATTATTTCCTCAAGAACGTATCATTTATGTCACCACTAGTCTTATTTAAATTTCAAAATATTACAGGGATACCAATGATTTTGGTTACATGGATTGCTTTTGTAATGTAGAGCTATTAAGTGTGCCCATCACCCAGATGGTGTTCACTGTACCCATTAGATAAGTTTTGGACAATCCCCTATGCCTTAATCCCCTGCTTTATATTCACAGAGGTTTTTCTTCCCTCTGTGCACATACAAGCTCACAAGTTCATGTGGTGTTTGTTCTTCAACTCTTCAGAGACTCCACTTGGGATAATGGTTTCTAGTTCCATTTACTTTATTGCAAAAGACATTAACTCATTATTTTTATGGATGAGTACTCCATAGTCTACATATACCACATTTTGTTAATCCGTTAATAAGCTGATGGGCACTTGAGCTGATTCCTTATCTTGCAATTGTTGAACTGTGTCATAAACATTCAAGAATAGGTGTCTTTTTAATAAAATGACTTCTTTTCCTTTGGGTAAATTCCCAGTAGGGGATTGTTAGATGAAAAGGCAGGTCTACATTGAGTTCTTTAAGGACTCTCCTTAAAGTTTTCCATGAAGGTTGAACAAATTTGCAGTCCCACCAATAGTGTATAAGCTGTCCTTTCTCTCTACAATCACATCACTATCTATTGTTTTTGGACTTTTTAATAAAAGCTATTCTATCAGGGGAAAGATGGTAACACACTGTGGTTTTAATTTGCATTTCCCTGATGATGAGTGACAGTGAGCATTTTCTTGTATATTTATTGGCCTTGATTATCTTCTGTTGAAAAGCTTCTATTCATGTCTTTATTTTACTTCTTAATGGGGTTGTTTGGTTTTTTTATATTGCTGACTGGCATGAACTCTTTGTAGATTCTAGATATTAGGCCCTTATTGAATATTTAGGAATATATACCTTATGAATACATGCTCCCATTCTGTAGGCTATTTGCTCTGTTGATTATTTCCTTCACTGTGCAGAAAACATCATATCAATATAATCAAGTCCCCTTTATTTTTATTGTTGCTGTGATGGCCATTGGGTTCTTCTGTGTAAATTCTTTACCTATGCCAATATTTCTTTTCTTTTCTTTTTTTTTTTTTGGTTGCAGTTTTTTTGGCCGGGGCTGGGTTTGAACCCGCCACCTCTGGAATATAGAGCCAGCGCCCTACTCCTTTGAGCAACAGGCACCATCCCCTATGCCAGTATCTAGAAGAGTGTTTCCTATGTTATTCTAAAATTTGTATGATTTGTGTCATACATTTAATCTCTTATTTATAGAATTTGTATGATTTGTGTCATACATTTAATCTCTTATCTTTTTTTTTTTTTTTTGGTAGACCTCGGTAGAGTGCAGTGGCGTCACACAGCTCACAACAACCTCCAACTCCTAGGCTGAGGCGATTCTTTTGCCTAAACCTCCTGAGTAGCTGGGACTACAGGTGCCCACCACAATGTCCAGCTATTTTTTGTTGCAGTTTTGGCTGGGGCCAGGTTTGAACCCGCCACTCTTGGCATATGGGGCCAGCGCCTTACTCACTGAGCCACAGGCGCCACCCATAGTGAATTAATTTTTATGACTGGTGGGAAACAGGGATCCTGTTTTGTTATTCTGTATGTGGTCATCCAATTTTCCCAGAACCATTTTATTAAACAGGACTTATTTTCCCCAGTGGATATTGTCATCTGCTTTATCAAATATCAGCTGGTTGTACATGGATGATTTTACATCTGGCTTCTTTGTTGTGTTCCACGGGTCTATCTCTATTTTTATGCCAATACCATGGTAGTTTGGTTGCTAAAGGCTTGCAGTGTAGTTTGAAGTCTGGTAATGTGATGACTCTACATTTGTTCTTTTTGCTTAAGATTGCTTTAGCTATTCAAGCTTCTTTCTGATTCTAAATGAAGGATGAAATTATTTCCTCTAGATCTCTGGATTACGACATTGGTATTCTGATGGGTATTGCACTGAATCTATAAATCATTTTGGGTAGTATAGACATTGTAACAATGTCAATTCTACTGACCCATGAGCATGAAGTGTTTTTCCATTTTTTATATAATCTACCATTTCTTTTTTCAGAGTTTCATAGTCCTCTGCTAAAATCTTTAACCTCCTTGGTCACGTATATTCCTAGTTGTTTTCTTTTTATCTGTTGTGAATGGTATTGAGTCTTTTACTCTCATCTTGACTATTACTGCTGTATAGAAATACTGCTGATTTGTGTACACTGATTTTGGAACCTAAGACTTCACTGAGTTTATTTATTTGTGAATGTGATCTTTCTGGTTTTTTTGATACAGACATTTAAGGCAAGAATTTTTCCCTTAAAACAGCTTTTGGTGAATCCCACAGATTTTGATAGCTGTGTCCCATTTGTCATTCATTTCAAGAAAGCTTTTGGTTTTCTAGGAGTCTCTTGGAATCTTGGGGTTTTTTATATATAAGATCACATTATCAGCAAAAAGCAATAGTTTGACCTCTTTCCCTATATAGATACTTTCTTTCTTCCTCTTGCCTGGACTGCTGGCACTATGACGAATACTGACAGTGGGCATCCATGTTTTGTACCAGTTATCAGTAGGAATGCTTACAAGTTTTAACCATTCAGCATGATGTTGGCTGTGGGTTTGTCATATACAGCTTTTATACTTTTGAGTATAAAAACACAGATTCCTTCTATGCCTAGTTTGTTGAGAGTTTTTACCATGAAAAGGTGATGAATTATGTTGAATGATTTTCTGCCCTCTATTGAGATGATCATATAGTCTTTATGTTTGCTTCTATTTATGTAGTGAATCACACTTATTGATTTAATACATGTTGAACCATACTTGCCTCTCTGGGATAAAGTCCAGTTGGTCCTGGTGGACTAATTTTTGATGTGCTGAAAAACTGAATTTGGATGCTAGTATTCTATTGAGGATTTTGCATCTATATTCATAAGGGGTACTGGTCAATAGTTTTCTTTGTTGTTGTGTCTTTTCCTGGCTTTTATCAATGTGACTGAGTTAGGGAGGACTCCCTTATTCTCAATGTTACAGAATAACTTCTGCAGTATGAGCAGCAGTTCTTTGTTGCTCTGGTAAAATTTGGCTGTGAATCCTCTGGTCTGGGTAGTTTTGCACTATTGTTGGAAAGATTTTTAATATTACTTCAATTTGCTGCTCATTCTTGGTTGGTTCAGGATTTCTGTCTCTTCCTGGTTGAGTTAGGAGGTTGTGCACATCCAGGAATTTTTAGTTTCCTCTACATTTTCAAGTTTATGTGTATATATAGTAAATATTTGGTGTTACCTCTGGTATCAGTTGTAATGACTCCTTTTTCATTTCTGACTGAGGTTAATTGGGTCATTTCTCTTCAGTTCCTGAATATTCAATCAATTTTATCTTTCTAAAGAACCACCTTTTTGTTTTATTGATCCTTTGATTTTTCTGTTTTATTTTCACGTTATCTATTTTTTTGCTCTGACCTTAGTTATTTTTCTTCTGCTGACTTTGGGTTTGGTTTGTTCTTCCTTTTCTAGTGCCTTGACATAAGTTATTAGATTATGAATGGGATCTTTCTGGGTTTTTTGATATAGGCATTTAAGGTAAGAATTTTCCCTCTTAAAACAGCTTTTGGTGAATCCCATACATTTTGACAGCTGTGCCCTATTTGTCATTCATTTCAAGAAAGCTTCTGAGGCTGAGGCAAGAGAATCGCTTAAGCCCAATTAAGTGGAGGTTGCCATGAGCTGTGACGACATAGCACTCTACCCAGAACAACTTGAAGCTCTGTCTCCAAAAAAAAAAAAAGAAGCTTTTGACTTCCACCTTCATTTCATTATTGACCCAATAATCATTCAGCATCAGGCTATATAATTTCTACTACTTTGTGAAGAACTGAGCGTTTCTTTAGGAGCTGATTTCTAGTTTTATTCCACTGTGGTCTGAGAAAACACATAATATGATTTCTACTTTTGGAATTTGTTGAGACCTATTTTGTGGCATGAGATATGATTAATCTTGAGACTGTTCTATGTGCTGATGCATATACATATTCAGTAGATTTGGGGTCAAATGCTCTATAAATGTCTGTTAGGCCCATTTGTTCTAGAGTCCCGTTTAAGTCCAGTATTTATATATTTTCTGCTTGATCTGTCCAGTTCTGTCAGTGGAGTGTTGAAGTCCCTAGCAATTACAATGCTGCTATTTGTCTCTTTACTTAAATCAGGCAGAATTTGCATTATGAATTTAGGTGCTACTGTGTTAGATGCATATGAGTACACGCAATTTTTTTTTTTTTTTTTTTTTTGAGCCAGAGTCTCACTTTGTTGCCCTCGGTAGAATGCTGTGGTGTCACAGCAACCTACAGCTCTTAGGCTTAGGTGATTCTCTTGCCTTGGCCTCCTGAGTAGCTGGGACTATAGGTGCCCGCACAAAGCCCAGCTATTTGGTTGTTGTTGTTGCAGTTTGGCTGGGGCCGGGTTCAAACCCACCACCCTTGGTATATGGGGCCAGTGCCCTACTCACTGAGCCACAGGTGCAGCTGCTGAGTACGTGCATTTATTTAGGACTGCTATGTCTTCTAGTTGACTTGCTCCCTTTACCATTATATAATGACCATCTTTGTCTTTCTTTATCATTGTCAATTAAAAGTCCATTTTATCTATCTGATATGAAAATAGCTACGCCTGTTTTCTTTCAGTTCCATTTGCATGGAATATTTTTTTTAAAATCCCTTCGCCTTGAGTCTGCATGAGTCCTTTGTCAGTTAGGTATGTATCCTGGATACTTGGTTATATTTCTTCATACATTCAGCCAGCTACTTAAGTTGGGCAATTGGGTCTGTTCATGTTGATTGATAGAATTGTTATGTGTGGTGCTGTTCTGTTCATATTGTTGGGCAGTACCTTCTTATTAATACTTTGTTTTACCACTTGTTTACCACTTTCATATGAGCTCTGAGCTAGCTTTTAGGGGGTTTTACACTGGTGGGTGTATATTGTGCTGATCCACCTATAATTCAATTCTGTGTATTTCCTGTAGGGCAGGCTTGGTCTTGACACATTCCCTTAAGAGTTTGCTGGTCTGGAAGAATCTTTACTTCTCTTTCATATATGAAACTTAGTTTTACAGGATATAAAATTCTAAGCTCACAATTGTTCTCTTTAAGAAGACTGAAGGGAATAAAAGTGCTCCTACTTAATGGACACAATGTAAGGATATATGGCACACTTCTTGGGTGTGAGACACAATTATGAGAGGGACTCTACTAAACAAATGCAAACATCATAACCTAGTTGTTTGTACCCTCACATTAAAAAAAAAAAAAAAAAAGAAAGACTCAAGAAGGGGTCCCAATCCCTCTGGCTTTAAGATCTCCACTGAGACATCTGCAGTTAGTCTAATGGGTTTTCCTTTGTATGTTACTTGATTCTTTTGCCATATAGCTCACAAGACTTCCTCTTTCATGATGACTTTGAATAGTCTCATGACTGTGTGTCTTGGTGACTGTCTTGCTGCAATGATTCTCTTAGGTGTTTGTTTAGCTTCTTCTACCTGGCTTTAAATCCCTGAACAACCAGGGAAGTTTCCTCTATTATCCCCTGAATAGGTTTTCCAGCCCTTGTACATTCCCTCTTTGGGGCCATTTCACATAATACCGTATTTCTTTTAGGCTTTGTTAATTCTTCTTCATTCTTTGTTCTTTATTTTTGATTGAATGATTTAATTCAAAAGAGGTATCTCCAAGCTATGAGATTCTTCTGCCTGGCCTAATATATTCTTAAAACTTTCTACTGTGTTTTCTATTTCCTTAAATTAATTTTTCATTTCTAGAAGTTCTATTTTTTTTAATATATTGATCTCTTTAGTGAACTTTTCATCTTTTCCTAATAGTTTTTCTAGTGTTTTGTTGGTTTTCCATTTTTTCTTGGATTTCATTGAGGTTCCCTGCCATCCATATTTAGAATGTTTTATCTGTCATTTCAGTATTTTCAATTTGGGTAGTGTCCACTGCTAGAAAGCTGGTACGCCCCCTGGGAGTGTCCTTTCACTCTGATTTTTCACACTTCCCTATAAGATTAAGTCAGTAAATGTTAAATGTAAAGGGCTGTGCAAAACTGACCTCCCTGTCAGTAGATGGCCCTTGCTGGAAAAACAAGTTGCAATGTTGTTTTTGGGATCTATGACCCATTCTAGCCCCTCAGGAAAAGCACTCAAATGCCCAGGTGGTGGGTAGGGCCCTGGAGCTTCTACCAAAAACAGGCAGGTGGAGTAGTGAGGCTGGGCAGAGCTGGGTTGGTTAAGCTTGCCCTCAGGCTCCACCAATACTGGTAAGGTAGCTATTTCACCAGGGGTCAAAGGTCAGCTCTAGGCTTCTGGGAAAAGCTGCTAGGGAGGAGTTCTAATGTCTCCACCCAAGCAGAAAGTCTGCTTTTAGGGGGAGAGGCTATCTGAGATTTACAATCTGGCTATCAGGAATGGGTTTTGCTTTCCTCCCCACTGAAGTCTCCCTCTAGCATCTGCCAGCAGGTAGAAGCAGAAACCAGCTGAGCTCCCCCACAGTGTGCTGCTGACTGGGAGCATCCCTGTCCAGGATCCCACCCTGGGCTGAGACTCCTGACTTCATTAGGAGGAAGGAGTGTTCCACAAGTTTGCTGTGGCTGAGACCCACAATGTACTCTTTTCAGTTCTCCTCACAAGGGCTCCCTTACCTCTCAAGATTAGTTCACAAATCTCCCCTCTGTACCCCCACCCCAATCGAGTCCTGGGGGTACAGAATCTCTGGCCTGCATGCCTGTCCCTGGGTCCCTAAAGATCTGTTCATACCTTGACTGTAACTTTATGAAGACCCCAAACAAAAAACGCCCAAGCTATTCCATTTCCAAATCCCTGACTCACATAAAGTATGAGATAACTAATGTTTGTTTTATTAAGCCAGTAAGTTATGTAATAATTTGTTAAGTAACAATAAGTAACACCAACTCCTATGGTACACTATCATACCACCCCATATTTCTCTCTTGTTGCCCATTGGAAATTAAAAGAAATTAATATAGTTGGATTCAGTAGCACATGCCTATAGTTCCAGCTACTTGAGAGACTGGGGGAGGAGGATCACTTAAGACTAGGAGTTTGAGGCTAGCCTAGGCAACATACTGAGACTCCTCTCAAAAATTAAAAAATGATGACAATAAATTAATGTATATGTCTTCCTGACTTCTTTTTAGGAAGAAGTACATAGGTACAGACAAAGCCTGACTTGTTCACTCTTATGTTCTAGACAACATGGAGCAAGGATTCCATAAAATTTGAACGTAAAAATATCAATACTTGTCAATATCTCTAAATTCATACCTATAAATATGTTAGATAATAAAACTTCAATGTGTGATACCACCAAATGACTTACTACCTTACTTTAAAACCAAAAATTTAATTACAAATACACACACAAACACACACACACACACACATATGTATATATGTAACCACAAATAGGCATAGGGAATAGATACCTGTGTGTGTGTTTCAAGCTATTCACATACACAGACTATACTGCACTCATTTTACTAGTCAGACCTTCCAAACTGGCTTCGGGAATAACAAAGAGATTATTTTGTAGCCATTACATGTTAAGCTTCTTGTGTGCTTAAATGACTTAAAATCAATTACACACGCAAACCTAAATCAATGAGAGTACACATGCATGTAATTGCATTGTGTGTATACCCACTCATCCACCCATGCTTATCACTTGGGCATGTTTGTTTTTTATTTAAAGGGAAATTAAAGTACCTAAAATATGTAGCAAACTATCTAAGAAATAACGTAAATAATAAGACAAAACTGATTCAAATGACAAATACATCTGACAAATACCATGACTCAATTGAATAAGACAAAATGAAATATAACTTGCATTATATATTAAATTTACAATATATACTAGTATATGTAACAGATTTGTTTAATTGAATCAATGTTGCTAATCTAGTTAAATCTTGCTGCAAGAAAGAACCAGGCACCCTTGTCAAGGAACAAAAATCAGGAGTTAGTGCCCTATCATATTACTTGCTCTTTCAAAAGACAACATAATTATTTTCCCCCTTCCCACATACTGAGTCCTCTATCTTACAGTAAAGCAAAGCACAGCTGCCCTTCCACATAAAATGATGGTTCAATACTGAATACTGAAGTGATGAGACATTCTATAGAGTCCATTCTGCCCAATAAACCTCACACAGGGAATTTAAAAACAAGTAAATAAAAATCACTGTTCATAAAGTAAATTAAGTAATTGGAAAAAATGCTAGCATCAATCATCATCATTTGCTCTCCCTAAAAGCAGTTTAAAAGGGGCACATGGTTCATTCAGGAGCCAAAGTAACAACAATAAACAATGGAATGACAGAATTTTTCTAACACTACTTGCCAGAGGATCTCAGAGATATAAATTGGTATAGCTCATACAGAGCTTGCATTAAGATGAAAGTTGAAGAATGGAAAGACATTACCTAGGAACTATTAGTTAGAAATGACACTTCCATACCACACTTCCTTTTAGCCACCAGATTCTTTTTCTAAAAGAAAATTTTGCTTATTTTTGATTGAGATGCCCTAGATAAAGAGCAATGGACTTGCTATGTGGTTTTAATGTTTGTCCCCTCCAAAACTCATGCTGAGATTTGATTATTATAATAGTATTAAAAGGTGGAACTTCTGAAAGGTAACTGCGCTGTGAGGACTCTGCTCTCATGAATAGATAATAACGTTTTCTCAGGAGTGGGCTATAAAGAGATGAGTTCAGCTCCTTTTGCTCTTTTGAGGCACAATTTCTACTTTACCCCTGCCCCCCACCTTTCTTACCACTGCCCCATTTCTCTTCCCTCTCTCTCTTACTTACACAATGGGATGAACAGCATCCCTGCAAGGAGATCATCACCAAATCTGGCACCTGGATATTTAATTTCCCAGCCTCCAGAACAGAACTTGAGCCAATAAATTCTGGTCATTATTAATTAACCAGTCTCAGGTATTCTGTCATAGTACCACAAAACAGACTAAGAAAGAACTGAAGCCTAGAGATCTGAATTTTTGTTCTGGCTCAAATATAAAAAAGTAAAATATAAAGCAATAACTTTTTGTGTTCAAGTTATAGGGCTTATATTATGTAAGTCTGTAAGTGCCCTGCCTGTTGTATAATGTGAAGTTGAAGCTGGCAAGTCTTTACAAGGAAGTTTTAACTCAAGGCACTCACTTAGAAGAAATCAGTAGGTTCATTTTTTGCAAAGATACTCAAAGCACACACAAAAAATCTAATGCAGATTTGAATGCTGCCAATAAAGATATCTATGCAAATGTAAAATGCAAAAGAACATATATTCAATACTCTACAACATCTTACCTCTTCTTAGTGAAAAAGTTTTTTTTCCTAAATTGGATTTTATCAGTCACAGGCTATTTTAATTATTCTAAGGTACCACTAGAAAGCAGTTTATACAAATAGGGCAAAAAAGTATTCAGGATATTTAGAAAAACTCTATTTTCCTTTTATATCTGTGAAACCCACTTCATATGTATTACACTTTGGCAGCCATGAAACAATTACCAAAATCTAAAATGGTAACAATCCTGGTAGAATGTTTATGTCACAAGAATTTTTAATCTTCAAAGTGTAAGGGCAGACAGGCAAAACATGGAAATAGGCAAATAGCCCCTTGACTTGTACAGCTAAAAATATCAACCACTACTCATTTCCAAAAGAAAACCTAAAATTGACCACCTCAAAAAATAGTCCCTCGATACAAAATATGACAAACAAGATACAGTATTAGAATACCATGTTATTAACCCTGTAACCAGTTCTGACACACCTGAAATTAAGTCTTCCACTGATTTCTCTAAATGAAAATAGGAATTATACAGAGAATCACAATTAATAAAATAAAAGATTACAGCTTACTACAAATATATATTTTCCAATTATTATACCAGTATCATAGAAATAAGTACAGACTTTCATTTTACTGTGTTTCTAGCTAGTAAAACATTACCGTAATCCAGAATGGGTAAAAATTGGAAGTGACTAATATCTGATTATACTTGCAACCACATATCTGGTTAGAATAAAACAGAAGCAATATTTACAATATCAAATATAAACATATTTGCGGAGAATCAGTGAAGGGTTAAAAACATATTAAATAATTGGAAAAGTTAGCTTAGAAAGAAAACTAAGAACATAATGATAAATAAACATTAAATAAAGCAGCTAAATGCCTATCTGCTTTATTAATATCACCTTGCAATTCCAGATACCAACAAATCCCTAGAACAGTACATTTTATATTTCCTAAAGAAATAAAGTCTTAGCTTGCACTTTACAGCACAGGAGTCAGAAGAATTTTCATAATGAACACTAGAAGTTAGAAAAATAAATACCGAAAGGAAGAAAACCATTTTTGTTTACTGACTTCAAGCAGCTGCATACACTAAAACAAACACGTTAAGACAATTTAATAATTCAAAATTGGTTATACAGACAGATTGTGAAAAGGGTCACACTTTTAAGTTACTAATTTTGTAATGTACCCAGTCTCTTAACATCAAAAATACACACACCTAGAGAAAACATCACACTAATACTACTATAATAACTACTAAGGAAGAAAATCAGGGACTTAGGACATTCCAAAGAAAGAAGGCAAGCGACAAAAGGCAAGTAGAAGAGCTGACTGAAAATTACTTCCTTTAGTTAACTTTTATAGGAAAATACTTCCTTTAGTTACTTAAATAAACTTTTTATTTTGCCTTGGAATAATCATTCTTAGCATTGTTGTAATATTTAATGCATTAAGATCCAACACTTTCATTCAACTAATTTCATATTCTCATGAAAAGTAAAACAAATTATAGCCTAGTATGAGAAGGAAAAAGGACAGACTGCAAGACTGAATGACTGTGAAAGACTGCAAGGAGAAACACGGTAATAATATATGAACTTAATTTAAGTTTAGCTCTCAAGAAATTAACCATCAGGCTAGGCACGGTGGCTCACGCCTGTAATCTTACACTCTGGGAGGCCGAGGAGGGTAGTTTGTCTGAGCCTATCATCTCTAAAGACAGCTGGGTGTTGTGGCGCATGCCTGTAGTCCTAGCTACTAGGGAGACCGAGGCAAGAGGATCATGAGCCCAAGAGTTTGAGGTTGCTGTGAGCTACAACACCAGCGCTCTCTACTGAAGGTGACAAAGTGAGACTGTCTCCCCTCCAAAAGAAAGAAAGAAAGAAAGAAAGAAAGAGAGAAAGAAATTAACTCATCATTGCTTGATAACTGTTTAATGTTTAATGCTTGTAGGAAGCAGACCTGACTTAAGCATACCCATTGATCTTGGATCCACTTTTAAACGTGCCAAGTGACATTCCCTTTTCCCAACCCGAAACCACTAAGTAGAATTACTTACTCCATCTTCCTGAGCACTAGAGACTCCACCACAGGATCCGATACCTCCTCCCTCTGCGGAAACCTGGAGCTGCCGCCAGCACTGCTCTGCAGTGATTTGCAATTAGAAACCTTCCCTTACACAATTAGGCATGCAATATATAATCCAGCTGGACCTCCACTGAGCTAGGAATAAATTTTCCCCTAGGAGTCAGCTTCTACACTTACAAACAAAATGTCTATAACACCACTTTAAAAACAACTTAAGAGACTAGTGCAGTGTAGCAGGTAAGAGCATGAACTCTGGAGCCAGGCTGCCTGATTTCAAATACTGCTTCCACCTTTTACCAACTGTGTGATCCTAGGAAAGCACTTCATTTTTATGTATCTCAGTTTTCTTTCCTCTAAATAAGTAAACTCAAAAGGCTACTTCTCAGCCTCAGAATATTGTCTAGAACGTAGTAATCACTCAATAAATATTGGCAGAATTACTTACAAAGCTTCTAGCCAAACCTCATTTAGAGGAAACCAAATAACTGTATGCAAAATAACCATCTGATTGGAATACCCATCATATTTGTGTACGCTATGGACAGAGCTCCAATAATGTTACAACTGGTTATTTTATCACCAAGACCAAACTTTAAAGAGATTATGTCTCAACACTTCTCAAGTCCTACTTTAAAAAGCTATACTGAATAGACAATTCAAAATATAAAATATTCTATTGTGGTTTCAGTTTCAGTGGGCGGAAGGGAAACAAGGATAAATGGACTTTCCCTTTTCTATAGAAGCCTCAATGAAGTTAAGACTCTATTCGATAAGTCAGCCACTACTCATAAGTGGCTATTTAAAATACTTAAAATTGGCTTGGCACCCCATAGCAGTGGTTACAGCATCAGTCACATACACGAAAGGTGGCGGGTTTAAACCTGGCCAGCTAACCAACAATGACAACTGCAAGAAAAAATAGCTGGGTGCTGTGGTGGGTGCCTGTAGTCCCGGCTACTTGGGAGGCTGACGCAAGAGAATCACTTGAGCCCAAGAGTTTGAGGTTGCTGTGAGATGTGACACCACAGCATTCTACTGGGGGTGACCTAATGAGACTCTGTCTCAAAAAAAAAGAAAGAAAGAAAAGAAAAAAGATAAAATACTTAAAATTGAATTATAAATTTAGTTCCTCAATTTTCAGAGGTGATAGATGGCACACATTTTTACTATTGTAGAGTATTCTCTTAGACAGAAATGGAGTCTAGAACCCTGCAGCAAGGTTCTTGTCTCCTGTGGCGCCAAAAAGAATACATCAGCCCCCTCCTAGGGGTGGTAAAGATAGAGACCAAAGTTTATCTGCTGGAAGGTCAAATAGACTGATTAATTCCACCTGCAATTTCCATCTCCTTATTAGAGAACAATGTTCTACAGGTATTTGCCCAGGTATTTCCATGCAAAAAGGAAGGGGGAAAAGGATAGTTAAAATTATTTAGCTCTCAGTTTTTAGTTCCACTTCCTCTCCTTTCCCCCTGTCCAATAAAAGTACTTCTGTATATAAATCAATAAAAGTACTAACAAAGAGGTCTGATTATTAACGAGGACCAACAACTAGGGTTGACTAAGTGTGACGATGTGTCTCCCTGTGTCATACCTCCCACTGTTATACATGAGGGAAAAGAATGAGGGTGCAAGCTATTTCAATCAGGTTAAAAAACCCTGAAAACTGGAAAGGTCACTTCAGTTCTTTTTCTAATCTAATTCAACAGGGTGGTGGGCATTAGGACCTGATTTATCCAAGTTATAATTCCACTGTTATGAAATCATTAATAAAGGCACCACAGACTACTAGAAAAGATTAGAGTTATACTCCTATACCCTTCCTGTCAAATCTTGGTCAAAGGAGTTGGAAAAAAGATGAAAGACACCTGAGACTTCCTGGCTCTTAATATCACCCCCTAGAGATGTCTCAAGCCAAACTGGGTCACTATTTCCTAACATTTCTAATGCAATATCTTGATAGAAAGACTAGATTATTAGATATTTATTATAAATTCTACATGGCTTTTAAAGTAATTTTATTCCAAAATTTTAAAAACACTGAAATAATTTTTAGTAGTATCTTACCTTAAAAATGAGTCTTTTTAAAATCAGCATTCTCTGAATTATTAGAGGACCACAAAGAGTTTCTAACTAATATTACTTGCAAAACACAATGTTTTGAGGTTGGGTTGTCTTAGACTGAAAAGACCCAGAGATAGTAGCCAAATTAGCAAATAAAAATACAGGCAAACCTCTGAGTTATTTCTTAACAACTATATATTAATCTATAACTATCTCAAAATAAAAAATTTAAAGACGAACACTCAAAGTTCAAATTTGAATTTCAGTTAAATAAGGAATATTAGTATGCACCTCTAATACTTAACATGCATATAAATATGCCCCATGTATATCTGGGCCACACAAATTATTCACTGTTTATCTAAAATTCACTTGTACTTAACACCGCGTGTATTTTATCTGGCTACCCTAGACCCAGAAGTATTAGTCTGAATAGAATCTGGAAGGCAAAGGTTGGATGGCAACAAAATCTGAAATCATAAACCATATGGATAGAATAAATGTATACCTTTACAAGTGAGTCATACCTAGGTGAACAAACCCTAAGCCTTTCCATCTTAATGCCAGAGGCAAAAGAATTTTGAT
Organism: Otolemur garnettii; assembly: GCF_000181295.1. NCBI lineage: Eukaryota > Metazoa > Chordata > Mammalia > Primates > Galagidae > Otolemur > Otolemur garnettii. Next base: position 5,516,171 of record NW_003852443.1, read on the forward strand.
GGAGGATTATTTTTCCATCCTGGTTATGCTCAATTCCAACTCTCACTTTTGTTTTAATTTTTTTTTTTTTTTTTTTTGAGACAGAGTCTCACTTTAGTTGCCCTCAGTAGAGTCCTGTAGCATCACAGCTCACAGCGACCTCAAATTCTTGGGCTCAAATGATTCTCTTGGCTCAGCCTCTGGAATAGCTGGTACTACAGGCGCCTGCCACAAAGCCAAGCTATTTTTAGAGATGAGGTCTCACTCTTGCTGAGGCTGGTCTGGAACCTGTAAGCTCAGGCAATCCACCCACCTCAGCCTCCCAAGTGCTGGGATTATAGGCGTGAGCCATCGTGCCCGGCCCCAACTCTCACTTTTTGTTAATTTTATCCTGTTGACATAAATCCCAAATCCAGAGACTCTTTTGCCCCCTCAGACCCTCCAATTCTGTCTTGCCCGCAGAATGAGAGACTCTGGAAATGACTACACTTGAACCTCCTTCATTCCAGCTGTGGCAGCCTCCAGGCCCTCCTCTTACCTACGGATCTGAAGGTTTGGCTTAGTTGTAACTATACTCCTGAGCCAAAATCATGGCGATGAGTGCTTTTAAGAAATTGCCAGAAGCACATGAAGACTTCCAGCTAACGTTTAACCAGTAAATAAACTTGTTTTGGTAAAGGCATTTGTAAAAACTAATTAATGCAACCCTTTATAAACATCTTTGCCACTTCACAATTCAAACAAATGTAATTCTATATCCATATAATACTTAAGACACAGACATCAAAAAGGTTAAAATGATAAAAGTAGATCTGTTGAATAGAGAAAAATGCAATTATATAACTACAAATTCTTCAATGTGGTAGCTATAATAGGAAGCTATAAATTAGAGAAATTAAACCCAAATGGCTCTAAGTGCTATACAGGTAATGTAAATTAGTTAAATGAGCCAGCATAATAGGGAGAAGTAAGGCTATAGTGAAAGAAGAATGCCTGCCACTTCAAAAGAGATACACTGATTTTGCCACTCAGCATCATTCACTGAACTGTAGTAACCCATTTCACATTTTCACCTCTCACAGAACCTATATGAGTATGCTTCCAGTCCACTTAATGCCACCCCTATCTCAGGGGTTGAGTAGTGGCCTAGGCATGAACCACAGTACAGAACTTACCACCTCCACTCCTTTCACCACTGGGACTGATTTAAAGACTAAACTGACTAGAGTTAATAAAATGCATTTAGTCTTCTGATGTAAAAACCGTAGTCCAGACTCAACACTTTTTCACACTGCATCTTAACCTGAAGACAGCAGCTGGCAGGTACTATTGATCATCTTCTAACCACAAGCAGAAAGTCTGTCTAATAACTGAATCAACTAAAAGGTAGAAAAGCTAGCAGACAGAAAGGTTAAATCAGATACTGATAGCATGAAGGGTAAATCTACCCTGAAGTTTTTAGTTAGGTGAGCTAACAACGTCACATCTTGCTTAAGCCAGTCTGGTTTGAGAATTCTGACACTGCCAACCAAATGAATACTCAATATAAGCATTTAAAGTTAATTATTACTTTTTTTTAAGACAGAGTCTCACTTTGTCACCCTTGGTCGAGTGCTGTAGTCTCATAGCTCACAGCAACCTCAACCTCTTGGGCTTAAGCAATTCTCTTGCTTCAGCCTCCTAAGGAGCTAGGACTATAGGCGCCAGTCACAATGCCTACCTATTTTTAGAGACGGGGGTCTTGCTCTGGCTTAGGCTGGTGGTCTCCAACTCCTGAGTTCAGGCAATCCACTCTTCTGGGCCCTGGGCCTTCCAGTGTGCTAGAATTACAGGTGTGAGCTACCACGTCCAGCCTAAGTTAATTTTTTAAAAATTAACAGACACATTACTGAGTTTGCCTTATGCAACTTTATGCAAATATAAAGTCTTGATTTTTCTTTAAATCCTTTGAAAACATTTTCTTTGAAAGACAGTTTGCCTAAGAGTTAACAAAGCAACAAACCATAGCCTTCGAAAGTAACATTTGGCAAGGGCGGCGCCTATGGCTCAGTGGGTAGGGTGCTGGCCCCACATAACAGGGGTGGTGGATTCAAACCCAGCCGCAGCCAAACTGCAACAAAAAATAACTGGGTGTTGTGGCAGGTGCCTGTAGTCCCAGCTACTTGGGAGGCTGAGTTAAGAAAATGGCCTAAGCCCAAAAGATGGAGGTTGCTGTGAGCTGTGATGCCACAGCACTCTACCAAGGGTGACAAACTTAAACTGTCTCTTTAAAAAAAAAAAAAAAGGAAAAAAGAAATAAATAACATTTGGCAAAAGCAACAAAGGCCTTTGCTATCACTTACAGCAGAATACATTTTTTTCACAATATACAGACGATGTTTCCTTAGTCTCCTTAAAAAGAACCAGGCCCTAAGCATATACAAACAGGCATCAATTGACAAGTATTCTTGATATTAAATATATTAAGCTCCAAGTCAAAAGTTACTTAACATAACTGTACTGTTTCTTAAGCTATGGGCAATATGAATTAATTTTTTATATGTACAAATGAGAGATTTAAAACATAAACATTATGGCTTGGCACCTGTAGCTCAGAGGCTAGCCAGCCACAGCCACATACACCGGAGCTGGCAGGTTCGAATCCAGCCTGGGCCTGCCAAACAATAATGACAAATATAACCAAAAAAAAAAAAAAAACCAAACAGCCGGGCAGTGACTGTGGCTCAAAGGGATAGGGGCAGGGCGCCGGCACCATATGCCAGAGGTGGCAGATTTAAACCCATCCCTGGCCAAACACTGCAAAAAAAACCCCCAAAAACCAGGCATTATGGCAGGTGCATGTAGTCCCAACTACTTGGGAGGCTGAGGCAAGAAAATCGCTTAAGCCAGTGGTTTGTCAACCGTCCTAATGCCTTGATGTATTTTCATTGTCACAAAGGGGTCATGACTCACAGGTTGAGAACTGCTGGCTTAACCCCAAGAGTATGAGGTTGCTGTGACGCCATAGTACTCTACCGAGGGTAACATAGTGAAACTCAGGCTCACAGAAAATTAATTCATTCATTAAAATAAAATATTAACATTATATTACCAAGTTTTACAACTAAAATTATTACAAACACTGGTTTCAACTCTAACTTAAAAAAATTACAAGTTCTTGAAAGTTTAACTCAATTTCAAACTCTACAGAATACAAAGGAAAAGTGAGAGAAAAAGCTGCTAAGTGTTGTGCTAAACTGATTGATTTCACTGTATTAGATATCCTTAACCCTATCTCAACCTCACATACACATTCCTACACATACCCATTTACACCTGATGCTGTTAGAACATCTCAGACATTATGGTGAAGAGCATGATATTTCGAGTCAGGCAGATGTGTGTCTGAATCTTGCTTCCATCATTTATTAGCACGACTTCACACTCATTACATAATTCTAAAAATATGATAGTATCTCTTCAGAGAATGAAGAAACGTTGATAATACATGTAAATTATCTAGAATAGTACCTAGCACACTCAACAAGTAATGCACTTGAAATTACACTCAAGTAGGCATGCATAGCTGAAATTAAGCAATGCTTTTAATAATTCATCACATTAAGAAAGAAGTAAATGGCAATAAAAACGTCCAAATCTTGGAAAATACACTCTGGTTCTATCGGGTACTACTATGCACAAATAAATAAATATTGTTTTATGGAGTTTTATAATACTCAAATTTAACCTTTGAAAATAGCCAACTGACTTATGACATTATAGCGAATAAAATCACAATCCAAAAATCTGGAAACTAACCATGTCATATTTAAAGTTAATATCAAATCAAGTTCATTGTAATTAGATTGTCAACTTTACATCTTGAGATAGGACCCTTGGGTCCTGGAAGTAAATTCTTAGAAAGACACAAATAACTTGACTTAAAGTTATTTACTAAGTACTAAACACGACCAAAATAAAAACACCACATTTTCTCTTTAGAAGTAGTGTGGAACTTAAGTATTGCTAACAGCAAAATTATCTGTAACAGGAGAAAATAGTTACACACACTATCAGTTCATGTTTGCTTACAAGATGTTAACATAAAAAACTAAACTTCTAACAAGTGACATTCCAGCTTAGAACACCAATGAAAATAAACTTAAGTCTAATACAGCTCTTTACCAAATAAACTCCTCCATGTAGGAATACTAATTAAGCCAAATAAATATACTTCCTTCCATAAAAGTGATGGTTAGGATATACTCTCCATTCTAAAGAGGAACAGGGGACCTTCTCTTAAAAACAAAATGAAGGGTGGCGCCGGTGGTTCAGTGGATAGGGTGCCAGCCCCATATACCGAGGGTGGTAGGTTCAAACCTGGCTCCAGCCAAACTGCAACAAAAAAATACCCTTGGGTTATGGCAGGTGTCTGTAGTCCCAGCTATTCAGAAGGCTGAGTCAAGAGAACTGTCTAGGCCCAGGAGTTAGAGGTTGCTGTGAGCTGTGTGACACCATGGCATTCTAATGAGGGCAATAAAGTGAGATTCTGTCTCTACAAAAAAATAAAATAATAAAATAAAAATAAAAGTGCACAGAATGTTCTCAGTTGCAGCCACTCAAGCTCCATTTAATCTACAATAAGACTAATACAATATTAGCCATTACCAACAACAAAAAATTCCCCAAATGCTCAGAACTAATCTGGTATCCTTTACTCTAATAATTTTTCTGTTTCCTTTTACTATTCAACACAATAGTCTATATACAATCACTTTTCATTAGAAAATTCCTGTTCTAACCATAGAGATTTATTGGCAAAGGTTTGTAGTTATGGTTAGTAGTTGATAAATCACTGCATAAGTACACTCTCATTTTCTTTTCTATTAATTATGGAAGCAGGGCCCAGGAGTTAAAAAGAGAATGACAGAAATTTAAAAATAGCTCATAACAAGGTCTGTCCATTTGTTACTCATTCAACAAACAATGCTAACTCCCTATATGTTCCAGACATGGGCCATGTCCTCTCTACCTAGAAGGGAAGATAAGACATGAAACTAAATTATCAATCTAATGTTACAGTTCCTCTCCAAGAATTATCTACATACAGGGCTTTGCAAATTGTCACCACCTATGAGTGTTACTTAAATTAATTGTACAGGTTGAAGGCAGCAATATGTGAAAATAGTCTAGAATAATGTTAAAAATATGTAAGGTTGTCACATGTACAAAAAAAAAATATTCTTTCATGAAAAAAAATTTAAAAAAAACAAAGTATATGTATATACTACATAAGATACCAAAAACAAAGACTCATGGGCAGAGAAATGTGTTTTAGAACAAAATCCTTGGAAAGGAGCCTGCATTTTTTTACTGGGTGTTGAGTTTTCTTTCAGACCTTTCACATCTAATTAGCCCTAGCCAAGAAAGAGTTGTTAAAATTCCTTTTAACAAATTAAAGTATACCTCACTTCTTGAAATCTACACACTGTAAAAAGAGGTAAGAGAGAAGAAAAAACAATCCATGACAGGCAGAACAACACAGGGCAAACATTATAAATATATGGTACCCAACACAATAGCCACATAAAGCCTAAAAAATAGATGAATAACTACCTGTGGCTACTTTAAGCCTTTGGGAAGAGGCTTGTTTGAACTAAAATTTAAGTGTAAATATACACCAGATTTCTAAGATATAGTACAAAAAAGTAAAACATTTCATTAATAAAATTTGTATTACATGTTAAAATTAGTAATTTTGGATGTTTGAGTTTAAAACATTGCAATTTATTTCATTTCTTAATGTTTAATACAGCTACTAGAAAACTGAAAATTATATGTGTCTTACATCATATTTTTATTGGAAAATACAGTTTGAAATCATGGTACCCAAATCTATAAACTTAAGAGGATTTTCTTCATTTGTAATCATTACTAAATTTACCGTTAAAAAAAGGTTTTGTGAATTGTGAGGTATCTGCCAGTTTAAACATTCTGTGTTTCCTACTGTCTTGCCATACATTCACATACAACTTCTTTAGATGCCTTACTAACAGCAGTGAGCAATATAAACATATTAATATATATTAAGTTTAAAAATAGATGAAAAGACATTATACTATTAATCATGTACTAATGCTTTTATCATGTAGCCAAGAAAAGATATGAATTTTAATTTAAAAAAATCCACTTGAACAGGTGTTTGGTAGCCCAACCATAAAGTCAACTAACCTAACCCCTGGAATTTTATTTGCCAGCAAATGCTAGTGGGGCTCTTACAATACTTTACTGTCTACTGCTGGTGATAATCAAGCCCTTGAATCTCCATGTGCAACAGCTGAAAAGTACAACTTCTCTATAAACTTCCATTTTAAAACACAAAGACTTAGTCAAACACATGTTTTTTAGTCATCAAATATTTAATGGAAGATGTCTTAATCAGAAGATTAAAAAAATAATAAAATTTTAGAATTCCCTCACCTATATTTGAAAACATAAACAAAAAGATGAACTTCATCCAGATGATTCCTCCTCTCTTCACTACAAACATCCATTTGTTAGTTATCTGTGTCTTTAACATCACAACTCAGGTTACCTTCAAAATCCCAATTCCCCTTTTAAAACCCTGAAAGAGAGGTTCTCAACCTGTGAGTTGCGACCCCTTTGAGGGGTTGAATGACTCTTTTATAGGGGTCACCTAAAGCCATCACATACACCCTGTACAAATACAGGTATATGAAAATAATTTTATGGTTGGGGGTCGCCACAACATGAAGAACTGTGTTAAAGTGTTGTGGCATTAGGAAGGTTCAGAACCACTGCCCTAAAAGATTTCTTATGGCCCTTACAGGTGACAATCTTTACCTTCAGTTCTAAGAGGCCTCTTTAGGACACTTCAGGCTTCTTATCACCCTTGTTTTATCCTGCACTTTCTGACTATTCCTTCCCTTGTGCTTGAGCAAACTTATTTATGTGGTGTTCTATCACTCCACCTCTTCTCCAAATTATCTCTTTGGTTGATTTCCACCCCTTTTTCTCCCAACTAGAAATTCAATGACTTTATATGAACCTTGTGCATTCACAGAAGGGGATGCAGAAGACTCAAGGCAAAACATAATTGTCTGTTTCTTTTACCCAATCATTTAAGCAGCTCATAAAATTCGACTTTCAAAATGTAAGCTCTCAACTTCCTAGAGGCTATGCTGGTATTGTTCACACCTTATCTTTCCTCATTCTAATTTACATTAAATGTAATAATTCAGGTTTATGAACCTGAAAGAAACTCTGTGGTCTCCAAAACAAAAAATTTCTAAGTATTTTTCTGAAAAGTTGGTTTACAGCTTTCAACTGGTTCTTGAAATAGTCCAAGGAGCACAATCTCCCCAACGTTGCTTGTAATTTTTGCTTATTTAAGAGCTTGCATGAAGTCACATATTCTTCATCCAATCATAGTGAATCTTGGTATTTTTATTATTGATATGAGTTAACTCTTTATTGGTAATATATATTCTTTGCAATGATGATGCAAACATTTTTCCTGCATGTTTAAAATTTTGTTCCTTTTCAAAGTATAGGTTTCTTACTTTATATACTAGAATTTCAATCATTCCCTTTGATTTTGCTTATGAATTAAAAAACTTATTCTTGCTAAAATGTGGAAACAGCCTAAATGCCCCTCAACCCAGCAATAGAATAGCAAGCTATGGTAAATGTATTCCATGGAATACTATTCAGCCATTAAAAAAATGGAGATTTTGCAACATTTGTATTAACCTAGATGAAGGTGGAACACATTATTCTTAGTGACGCATCACAGAAATGGAGAAGCAAAAATCCAATGTATTCAACTTTGATATGAGGACAATTAATGACATGGAGGGGGGTGGGGGTAAGGGGAGAGAAGACAGACAGAAAAGGAGGGAGGGGGTGTTAGAAAGGAAAAGAAAAGAAAAAAAGAAAAAGAAAATAACGACTAATTCTCACATAAATTGTATCTAATTTTGACCAAAGTACATTATTTGAACAATAATTTTTAATTCAACTTGTTAATATGTTGTTTAGAATATTGCATCCTCATTTATAAGTGAAATATGTTTGTAATTTCCCTTTATATTTTTTCCAATTTTAGTATGAGGTATATCCAGATGAAGTAGAATTAATTTGAAGTATTTCTTCTTTTTCTATTGTCTGTAAGATTTGGCATGATCTGTTTTTTGAAATTATCTTCTATTTTCATTTTTAAATATTAGTTGTCTATTTTTGAGACTTTGGGAAAAAAATAACACACACAATACCTAAAAATGCAAAGCAAACTAAAGCAATTCATTTAGTGCAGGTAGAAACAATATTAAACTGCTGTCATCATGACATTATAAAAAAAATACTTATTCTTTAGGGACTAATCACAGCCACCACACAGCACAACTCCAGAGAATGTCTTTCAAAGTATACTTTCTCTGTGCTGTACTCAATACAGAATGCAGGGTGAATGGTAGCCCACCCTGGAGTTGTATAATGTGAATGCTCCAGATCCAAACAATAACACATATACCCATTTTCCAAAGTTTTCCAATAGCTTGACCTTTTATAATATGTAATATTTTCATCCAATTGGGGCTTATATTATAAAAGTTGTAATTAACATTTTTTTAAAATCATTATTCATTTATCTGAATTTCACTTAAACTCTGTATTTTGGAAAACTTGAAACAGGCATTTCTAAAGGGTATTTGTTTTATAATATACTAAGTCTCAATCTGAACATCTAGTGAACAAAACTTTAAAACAAAATATAATATTTCCATTTACAAGGTACTAGGAATGGGGTTAAACATTGAGAACAAAATGCAAAAGGCAATTGCAGAACAAAAAGATTAGTCCTGCCAAAGAAACAATTATCACACTGTATAATATTTTTTATTCTTTCCCACTAATGATTGCTATTTGTGGGCCAGAACCACTTTTTAAAATATTTTTTGTATTACAACTGGTTCTCATACCTCACTTTTCAAAATTTTCTTTCATAAATATGCCTGTTTATTTTCCCATATAACTCTATTCACATATAGCATCACCAGATATGTAATATTGTATATATTCAAGTACACATTAAATATGATTACTAACCACACTTATGAGAAAGAGAAGATATGAACAACTTCTTCAAATTTTCAGTTAATTGTGTAGGAGGGACTTTTACTTGTATTTGCCTAATTCCAAAACCTTTTATTTGAATCATGTGGATTTTCTGGATGTATTATGGACAATAGTTTCTTTTTGAGAGAGTTAAGATTTTCAATCTGTCTCTGTCTTCCCAATATGTATTACTTTTCCTTTTCAAGCTCTGTATTATAGTCATCACATAACTGTAATGGGGAATATCCTGGTCCCCTCTCCCCAAATTTAAAAAATTGTTCCCAGGTATTGTTAATGACTAGACCATTTTTTTTTTCCAACTAAAGGGAAGCATATTTTGTTATTTTAAGAAAGAATCTTCTTCTACATGTACAATTAAATTGTGAATCAGTTAAAAAATATGTCAAATGATACTCAACATCACTAGACTTTAAGAACAATGCAAATCAAAAACCACAACAAAATGCCACTTTATTTCCACTAGGATGGCTATAAAAAAGAAAATGGGTATGGCAAGGATGTGGAGATATGGGAACCTTGTTACACTGCTGGGTAAGTAAAATGGTGCAGTTTTTGAAAAGTATAATAGTTCTAGAGTTGCCCACAAAGTTAGAGAAATTGCTATATGTTATAAAAATTCTACTCCTAAAAATACACCCCAAAGAAATGAAAACGGGTATTCAAACAAATGTTTGTACACAAATGTTTACAGCAGAATTATTCACAATATCCAAAAGATAGAAACCCAAATGTTCACAACTGAAGAACGATACACCAAATGCATTTTTCTTTACTGTGGAACTTCATGAAATGTTAAATTTTTCTTCTTTAGCCTATCATGAGTGGTTATATCAGAGTATGGCAATTCTTGGTCAGAGTGCCATTCTTTGAAGTCCTCTAACAAACCTCCTTAGTGGAAGGGTACTACTCTCTTAATATAATTTTAAAAATCTACTTTTAAAATAATTTTGGCTGAGTACAGTGCCTCACGCCTGTAATCCCAACATTCCAGGAGGTCAAGGAAGGAGGATCACCTGAGCTCAAGAGTTTGAGACGAGACTGAGCAAAGAGATCCTGTCTCTATTAAAAAGAAAAAAAACAAGCCGAGTATTATGGTGGGTGCCTGTAGTCCCAGCCACTTGGTAAGCTGAGACAAGAGGATTACTTGAGCCCAAGAATTTGAGGTTGATGTGAGCTGTGTCACCATGACACTACCAAGGCTGACAAAGTAAGACTCGATCTCAAAAACAAATAAATAAATAAAATGGAGCAGGCAGGAAAAGGATTTCTGACATTGAACATAAAATTTTTGAATGCTCCCAAACACTCAAAGAGGAAGAGAAATAGAGAGCAAAACAAATCATTCTCTCAGAGAGCTCTGTTATAATTCAAAGAATACTAAGCCTTATAGGAATTCCTGAAGATGACGAGGTTGCCTTCCAAAGGCACAGATGCTCTACTTCATGAGATAATGAAGGAGAATTTCCCAGACATGCCAAGAGATTCTGAAATTCAGATAGCAGACAGTTTCAGAATCCCTGAACAACTCAACCCAAATAAGACATGTCCTAGACACATAATAATTAACTTCGCCAAAGTTAATATGAAAGAGAAAATTCTGCAAGCAGCCAGACATAAGAAAACCATAACCTACAAGGGGAAGAATATTAGAATGACTGCAGATCTCTCTGCTGAAACTTTTCAGCTAGAACAGGATGGTTATCGACTTTTAATCTCCTAAAACAAAATAAAAACTGTCAACCCAGGATCATGTATCCAGCTAAACTGATTCATTTATGATGGAGAAATTACTTTAATGACATTCACATGTTGAAGAAATTTGCCAGAACTAAACCAGCGCTCCAGGATATTTGCACACCTATCCTCCATAATACCAGCGCAATCTTCCACCACCGAAATAACCTCACTCAGAAACTTTTGATCAAATTCCAACTTCCACAGTGGCCAAAGGATTAAAAATGTCCACTGGACTTTTGAAAAATTCGATACCCCAAATTCCACCAGGCTTATCAATATTCTCAATTACTGTGAATGGCTTAAATTGTCCTCGAAAGAGGTATAGGTTGGCTGACTGGATACAAAAACTCAGGCTGCATACAAGAATCTCATCTTACCTTAAAAGATAAATATAGATTCAGAATGAAGGGATGGTCATCTATATTTCAAGCAATGGAAATCAGAAAAAAAGCAAGTATTGTAATTTTATTCACCGATACAATAGGCTTTAAACCAAGAAAAGTAAAGTAAGATAAGGATGGTCACTTCATATTTGTTAAGGGTAACACTCAACATGATGAGATTTCAATTATTAACATTTATTTATGCACTCAACCAGAATGCAGCTCAATTTGGAAGAGAGACTCTAATAGACATGAGCAACTTGATTTTCTCCAGCTCCATAAAAGTTGGTGATTTTAACATTCCTTTGGCAGTGTTGGATAGATCCTCTAATAAGAAGCTAAGCAAAGAAATTTTAGACTTAAACTTAACCATTCAACAATTGCATTTAACACATACAGAACATTTCATCCTAACAAAACTGAATACACATTCTTCTCATCAACTAAAGAAACATACTTCAAAATCAATCACATCTTAGGTAACAAGTCTAACCTCCACAAATTTAAAAGAATAGAAATTATTCCTTGCATCTTCTCAGACCATCATGAAATAAAAGCTGAACTCAGGGATGATGCCTGTGGCTAAAAGGAGTAGGGTGACGCCCCATATACTGGAGGTGGTGGGTTCAAACCCAGCCCCGGCCAAAAACTGCAAAAAAAAAAAAAAAAAAAAAAGTTGAACTCAGTAACAAAAGGAATCTGCATACTCATACAAAAACATGGAAGCTAAATAACCTTATGCTGAATGATAGATGGGTCAAAGATGAGATCAAGAAGGAAATTACCAAATTTTTGGAACAAAACAATAATGAAGACACAAATTATCAGAACCTCTGGGATACTGCAAAGGCAGTAAGAGGGAAAGCCAGTAAGAGAGAAATTTATAGCACTACAAGTCTTCCTCAAGAGATCGGAAAGAGTGGAAGTTAACAATTTAATGGGACATCTCAAGCAACTGGAAAAGGAAGAACATTCCAACCCCAAACCCAGCAGAAGAAAAGAATAACCAAAATTAGAGCAGAATTAAATGAAACTGAAAACAAAAGGATTATACAACAGATCAATAAATCTAAAAGTGAGGTTTTTTAAAAGGTCAATAAAGTAGATTGGCTCATGTAACCAGGGAAAAAAGTAAAATCTCTAATTCCATCAATCAGAAATGGTAAAGATGAAACAACAATAGACTGCTCAAAAATTCAAAAAATCCTTAATGAATATTACAAGAAACTCTATTCTCGGAAATATGAAAATCTGAAGGAAACAGACCAAAACTTGGAAGCATGCCACCTTTCTAGAATTAGTCAGAATGAAGTGGAAATGTTAAACAGGCCTATATCAAGTCCTGAAATAGCATCAACTATACAAAATTTCCCTAAAAAAAAAAAAGCCCAGGGCCAAATGGCTTCACATCAGAATTCTACCAAACCTTTAAAGAGGAACTAGTACCTATATTACTCAACTTTTTCCAAAATATAGAAAAAGAAGGAAAACTACCCAACGCATTGTATAAAGCAAACATCACCTTGATCCCCAAACCAGGAAAAGACCCAACAAAAAAAGAAAATTATAGACCAATATCACTAATGAATATTGATGCAAAAATATTCAACAAGATCCTAACAAACAGAATCCAGCAACACATCAAACAAATTATACACCATGACCAAGTGGGTTTTATCCCAGGGTCTCAAGGCTGGTTCAATATATGTAAATCTATAAATATAATTCAGCACATAAACAAATTAAAAAATAAAGATCATATGATTCTCTCAACTGATACAGAAAAAGCTTCTGATAATATCCAACATCCATTCATGATCAGAACACTTAAAAAAATTGGTATAGAAGGGACATTTCTTAAACTGATAGAGGCCATCTATAGCAAACCCACAGCCAATACTGGATTGAATGGAGTTAAGCTGAAATCATTTCCACTCAGATCAGGAACCAGGCAAGGTTGTCCATTGTCTCCACTGCTCTTTAACTTTGTAATGGAAGTTTTAGCCATCGCAATTAGGGAAGAAAAAGCAATCAAGGGTATCCATATAGGGTCAGAAGAGATTAAACTTTCACTCTTCCCAAATGATATGATTGTATATTTTGAAGATACCAGGGATTCTACTACTAAACTCTTAGAAGTGATCAAGGAATACAGCAGCATCTCGGGTTACAAAATCAACACTCAAAAATCAGTAGCCTTTATATATACCAACAACAGTCAAGCTGAAAAAACAGAGATGTTGGAGTGGATATGGAGAAAAGGGAACACTTCTGCACTGCTGGTGGGAATGCAAACTAGTATGTTCCTTTTGGAAAGATGTTTGGAGATCACTTAGGGATCTAAAAATAGACCTGCCATTTGATTTTTCAATTCCTCTAACATGTAACAAGAGTACATGTTAAATTTACTAAGTGTAGAGTATAAATGTCTTAACACAATAACTAAGAAAATGCCATGAAGGCTATGTTAACCAGTTTGATGAAAATATTTCAAATGGTATATAAAACCAGCACCTTCTACCCCATAATTACATTAATCTACAGATCTATGATTTAATAAAAATAAAAAATAAAAACAGACCTGCCATTTGATCCTACAATTCCTCTACTAGGTACATATCTAGAAGACCAAAAATCACATATAACAAAGATATTTGTACCAGAATGTTTACTGCAGTCCAATTCGTAATTGCTAAGTCATGGAAGAAGCCCAAGCGCCCATCGACCCATGAATGGATTACTAAATTGTGGTATATGTGCACACGGAATATTACGCAGCCTTAAAGAAAGATGAAGATTTTACCTCTTTCATGATTACATGGATGGAGCTGGAACATATTCTTCTTAGCAAAGTATCTCAAGAATGGAAGAAAAAGTATCTAATGTACTCAGCCCTACAATGAAACCAATTTTTAGCTTTCTTATGAAAGCTATAACCCAACTATAGCCCAAGAAGTAGGAGAAAGGGGAGAAGGAAGAGAGGGGCAGGGGGAGGATGGGTGGAGGGAGGGTAATTGGTGGGCCTACACCTACAATGCATCTTACAATGGTACATGTGAAATTTACTAGGTGTAGAATATAAATGTCTTTTTTTAAGATTTTTTTTATTAAATCATAGCTGTGTACATTAATGCAATCACAGGGTACAGTGTGGTATTTTCATATACATTTTGAAATACTCTCATCAAACTGGGTTAACACAACCTTCATGTCATTTTCTTAGTTATTGAGTTAAGACATTCATACTCCGCTTTTAGAAAGATTCACTTTACCCTTGTAGGATAAACCATAGAGGTAACCCCTCCAATCACCCTCCCTCCAGCTCATTGCTGTAATCCCAGCATCCCAGCACTTTGGGAGGCTAAGCTTGGGTGACATAATGAGACCTCATCCTTGCCATAAGAAAAATTAGCATGGTGGCTTGTGCCTGTAGTCCCAGCTACTTAAGAAGGCTAAAGTAGGAGGATCACATGAGGAGGTTGCAGTGAGCTGTGATTGAGCCACCACTGCACTCCAGCCTAGGGAACAGAGTTAGATCTTGTTTCCTAAAAAAAAAGGGGAGAGCGCAGCTTTGTGAAAGCATGAAATTTTAGTGCAAATGGCTGGAAATAGAGTAAATTAGGACTTTGATGCACCTTTGGGGAGTGAGTATAACGCAATAATGATCCTTCAGTCTCACTATTACCTGTAGCTCACTAGGTAGGGAGCCAGCCACATACATCGAGGCTGGCTGGTTCGAAACTGGACTGGGCCAGCTAAAACAACACTGACAAATTAAAAAAAAAAAATAGCCAGGCATTGTGGCAGGCACCTGTAGTCTCAGCTATTTGGGAGGCAGAGGCAAGAGAATCGCTTAAGCCCAAGAGTTTGAGGTTGCTGTGAGCTGTGACACCACAGCACTCTATCCACGGTGACAGCCTGAGACTTGGTCTCAAAAAAAAAAAAGATGTGGGATTTGAGATTGGCCTTAAACAATCCTTACTATTTGGAGGATGAAAGTCATCCTCAGCAATTAGAGAAGGTAAACAAAGATACAGAACCTAGAAAACTAAAGTTTTACCCAGGTGACAGGAAACACACCACTTTTACTAGAACATGGGGCTTTTATACATAAAGGAAAATAAAGCTTAAAATAAAGATAAGAGATAGATGCAGAAAATTTTATGGACAACCACTGAGATTCTGAAGGCATTCTATAATCAAAAAGCAGCTGAAATACAACACGGCATGAGTGCCTAGGGGAGATAAGAAGGGACAAAAGATAGAAGATATATCCCACCTAGAAGAAAGTACTAAATACTAAAGAAGGGTAATTAGCAGAAAAACATTTCAGATAAGAAATTGAAACTAAAGAGAAGATGACCACGTAAAACAAAAAATTAAGAATAAGCCATATGCAAAAATACTGAGAGCTATGACTACCAAATTGTTTTTCTGAAATAAATTGGAAGAGGAAAAACCAGATTATAAAAAGATAAAAGAGATACAAGACAGGCGGCGCCTATGGCTCAGTGGGTAGGGCACAGGTTCAAACCCAGCCATGGCTAAACTGCAACAAAAAAATAGCTGGGCGTTGTGGTGGGCACCTGTACTCCCAGCTACTCAGGAGTCTGAGGCAAGAGAATCACCTAAGCCCAGGAGTTGGTGGTTGCTGTGAGCTGTTAAGGCCACAGCACTCTACCAAAGGCGATAAAGTGAGACTGTCTCTAAAAAAAAAAAAGAAATACAAGACAGAAAAATGGGGAATATAGTGCATGTGTGTGTGTATATATATATGGCTCAATAAAGATAATGGGAACCTAGACAGCAAATAATGAGAGAAAAGTGACAAAATTAGATTTTTTTAAATAATGGCTTAGAAGAAGAGGTTGATAATTGGGAAGAGATTAAAAATAAAAACAAAAGAAAAAGTGTAGGTTGAGGCAATGTGCAAACTGAAAAATCCCGTAAAGAACACAGGTTTTCCCAGCAGCACCTGTGCCTCAGTGAGTAGAGCACAAGCCCCATATACCAAGGTGGGTTCGAACCCAGCCCCAGCCAAACTGCAGCAAAAAATAGCCGGGCGTTGTGGCGGGCACCTATAGTCCCAGCTACTTGGGAGGCTGAGGCAAGAGAATCAGCTAAGCCCAAGAGCTGGAAGTTGCTATGAGCTGTGATGTCACAGGTCTCTACTGAGGGCGAGAAAATAAGATTCTGGCTCTAATAAAAAAAAAAAAAAAAGAACACAGATTTTCCTGTAAATAAAATTCACTGACAATGAAAAGATAAATGGGATATACAAAGTCACATATTTGCAAAAGTATATCCATTTATAAATGTTAAGCTGAGGCACAAAGTTTAAATATACTATAAGGTTTTGAAATTGAAGGAAGAATAAAAGCTAAATACTGGAGGAATAAAATATTTTTGTATATCAGACAAATACATATACAGTAAAACTTCACAAATTTGATAACAGAGTTAACATAAGAAATATGACTATTACAAATTACTATACATTACTCTAAATAATGCTACACAAAATTAGTTTTTTACATTACGATTTGCTATCATTGCAATGTGCAATCTAGAGCAGTAATTTACAAGTAGAAGTGATAACCCCTTCCCTGCCAAGATATTTGGCAATCAGGAGAGAAGGTGGTTCTTCATGCCTACAACATAAGGATAGGCCCTACTAGCATTCAGTCAGCCGAGTCTAAGGATGCTCTATGTCTTCCAAGACAAAGCACAATCCAGCCCAAAAAGTCAAAAGTATTCCTAGTGAGAAACACTAAACAGAGGAAGAAGGTTGCTTCTTACACATACAGACAATAGGGTTAATATTTAAATTCAATGTTTGTGATAACCTAATTTGATTTCAATAAAGTTTTGCCTTCTACCTTTAACTACTGCCTCATCAGGGTAGTCCAAAACTTAAAACAGACCTGTAGTTCTAATAAAGATATATCAATATTTTAATGCTTAGACTTAATTATCTCTGACAGCTGACAAAGAAGTGGCCAGAAGAATGGCACATGTTTAAAATAATAGTTTCAGTAACTACTCAGTTTTCAAAATAACATCTAGAAGAACAGCAGAATGCATTCATTTGCATTGTTTTATCACCAAATAGGTCCATGCAATTTTTATATATCTGCTGTTTCCTAAAGCAAATCAATTTAAGTTGACGTTTATTTAAAATTAATAAGTTATTTAAGAATAATAATGGCAATATAATGAAGTACTGCAATGCACTGAAACACAACTATGAGTTAACAATGACTCTGAATAGGATACTAGGACATCAATTCATTACTTTGAAAAATACAAAAAACCTAATAAACAAGGGGAAAAAATAAGCATTTATCCTGCCTTTACAACATAGCTGACATGAGTGGATAACCAAACGAGAGACGAGGGTCAGTTTCTGTTTAGATCTGTATTCCAATGGCTGCTAAAATCAAAAAAAGGCAACCAGACCTTGGGTGTATGTGAGTAGAAAAGCACAGCACCAACAGTTAAAAAACTGTTTTGTTTTTTTTTTAAAGAAGGAAAGATAAAGTAAAAATCCAGCCTGAATTTGATCGAGTTGCTTTACCTAACTCCCAAATTTACAAGATATATTGAGGACAAAGACAAATACTAAACTACACCATAAGAATCCAATAAGCAAAATACAGACTCTGAGAAACTCAGCCTAGCTTCTTTAATAAATAAAGTGTGAAAATGAAAAAAAGAGAAGAGAACTTTACAGATTAAAAAATATAAAACACTTTCCAAACAATCACAATATATCTTGAACACTCAGGTTGGGGCACCAACTTCCATATGGTTGAAAATTGGAGTGTAACTTTTGACTTCCCCGAAAGTCAACTGCTAATAGCCTACTGTTAACTGGAAGTCTTACCAATAATAAAAAGTCAATTAACAAATATTTTCAGTATTGTATAATGTATTCTTATAAGCTAAAGAAAACATTATTAAGAAAAATGCACATATAAAACTAAGCTATCTTTACTGGTGCTGTAAGGTTATGTCATGTATTTATAAGATGAATGTCTGTCTGAGAGAGCAAGCAACTGGAGGCTGCAGACCTCAATCTACAGTATGCAACAAGCAATTCAACTTTTTCTTATAATGTCATGACTTTTCTATGCTTCTTGGGAGTAATTCCAGCATCACTAGTGGCACTCTGTATGGGTCCCATGGTGTTATTTAAGGTTTACAGTATTGCACTAAACACAATGAAAAATACGCAAGAAAATTACTTTTTGTCACAATACAAAATGTACTGGAGAGATAAACTACTCACACAGAGATGTCACACATGTTTTAGGTAGGTACTCCCAGCACCTGAGCTCACCACAACAGCAACAGAAGGGAAGCATGAAATTACTACATTATAGTATGCCCTATGGTTAATTTTATACAGTTTTGATTTAATATTGAATCTGTTTATATTTCTCTGCATTGCAAATGGTGTCATGTAAAGTAAAGGTGCATAAATTTTGATAAATTTTAACTTTTTATAATTGATTTGTATGTTATGGTGTTATCTATATAAATTGATGCATTCATGAGATGTTTAACTTTTTCCTAATTTTTTCAATATTTCTAGGTTATGTGGTTCACCTGCAAGTTTTTTGAAATTTTTAAAAATCTCCAAAAATGTTTCCAACATACTTGTTTAAAAAAAATCCATGTGTAGGGGCAGCACCTGTGGCTCAATAGGGTAGGGCACCGGCCCCATATGCGGGAGGTGGCAGGTTCAAACACAGACCCGGCCAAAAAAACAAACAAAAAAATCCACGTGTAGGGTGGAGCCTGTAGCTCAGTTGGCAGAGAGTGGGCCACATACACTGAGAGTGTCAGGTTCGAATCCGGCCTGGGCCAGCTAAACAACTACAACCAAAAAATAGCCAGGCATTGTGCCTGGCACCTGTAGTCCCAGCACTTGGGAGGCAAAGGCAAGAGAATCACTTAAGTCCAAGAGTTTGAGGTTGCTGTGAGCTGTGATGCCACAGCACTCTACTGAGGGCAACTCTGTCTAAAAAAAAAAAAATTAATGTGTAAGTGGACCCATGCAGGTCAAACTCTCATTGTGTGAAAGTTTGGGTCAACAACACTTTATTTAGATTTTCATTCAAATAAGTTTGGAGACAGGGAAACTACCATCTAAGAGACAACTGTAAATTTGAACAATAACTGATTATGGAAATACTATAAAATTTTTGGTTGTATTAATGACATTGTGGGCAAGTTTTAATTTTAAAAAAATTTTTGTCTTCTGAAAATGCATACTGAAATATCTGCATTTTTTAGAAATATAGATTAAGATGTCTCATATGATATTATGTTTTAATGTAACATGGGAGAGTAAAATGGACTACACTGGTGTATGAAAAGATCTTCCATGAACTGGTAACTACTGAATCAGGATGAAAGCTACATGGATGTTTGTCATATAAGTTTGTTTATTTCCATACATGCTTCAAGTTCTACACAATAAAAAGTTAATGGAAAAAAATGAAGAAACCTTAGTAGAATGGAAAAGTGATCACTTTCAATATGCTTATTTCAGGGCTCTAAAAAGAACAAAATAAATATCTGGAAAAATCTTCTAATGGAAATGGAGAAATTAAGCATTTGGAATGATAAAACAAAAATGCCTTTTAAAATTTTAAAAAAGCACTGGTATAAATACAAAATAAAAAAACATTAAAGGTACACTAGTTAAAAGTGCCACTAAATTCCATACAGATCTCTTAAGTTGTATTCAAAGCCTTCAAATGTCATGTTTTTCCTCATTGTGATACCAAGTGAATTTAGTTACAAGCATCTATATCACAAATCCAACAAATAACACCACCACCCTTAGAAACAAGTGTAAAGCAAGAATAAACCATAAAGCTGGTGCCTTATGGTACCCTATTTTGTTATTGTTACTCTTTAAATTGAGAAGACTACAGAAAGCAACAGGAAGCCATAAAAATATGTAGCGACAATCTTCTGAGATCAATTCTCCAAGGGATCTTGAATAAAGGGCTCTTGACCTACTAAAATTTAATGTGAAAAAATGATCCCTTTGTAAAGGACCTGTAAGACCGTAAATGGTAAAACTAACTACAACTAACCATTCTCAGAAAGGGAACGAACAGTGTTTATAAAAAGTGAGATGCATGGAAGTAAAGGGAACATCATCATGATTTATAAGGAAAATAAAATAAAAAGGTAACAAAATTCATGTTTCCCTAGGCCTTTTGCTCAGACCAAAGAATGTGGAGCTATACTCCCCAAAGCAGTTCCAGACTAGAGATCTTTACTTCTCCCCAGACAAGCTGAAAGTTAAACACAGTATATTTGCCCTGGGACACTGAAGCAGCAAAGAAATTCTGTAACGGCATGACTGGTTCAAATTTCTCCAAAAGGAGCACACTAACCCTTGGACAATGAATGAACACTGTAATATTACAATTCTTTCCAAAGTTTTCTTTGTTGCAAATAACCATAAAATAAAATGGTTATTATGTACACCAAGGACCAATACGAAGATACTGAGATTTTTAAAAATTTAATAACCCATGGGTGGTGCCTGTGGCTCAGTGGGTGGGATGCCTGCCCCATATACTGAGGGTGGCGGGTTCGAATCTGGCCCTGGTCAAACTGCAACAAAAAATTGCAAGGCATTGTAGGAGGTGCCTGTAGTCCCAACTACTAGGGAGACTGAAGCAAGAGAATCACCTAAGCCCAAGAGCTGGAGGTTGCTGTGAGCTGTGATGCCACCGCTCTCTACCAAGGACGACAAAGTGACACTCTGTCTCTAAAAAAAAAAAAATTTAATAACCCTAGAAATCTGACCCTCACAATTGATGTAACTCTATCACTGCCTACTGACCATCATATCCAAATTAAGTGTGACAAACAATTTATACTACTTACCTATAAACCCTTATAAAACCAATAAATGTCAACAAATCTTTAGAATTTAATATTAATACTACATTTAGACAAGGCACTGATTTGATTCATAAAACTTGTTTTATTGAAACTATATAAACATGGCAAGTCACCCTGAGAACATAGGAGACTTAGTAGAAAAAAGCAAATTCCCATACTAATATCTGGGAATAATATTTGTATAAATTCACAAGGTTAGGAAAAACATTTAAATAAACTATAAAAGTACAAAATTACTAATTTGACCTAATATAAAGTCAAATTCCTTCAATAAGTCAGATCCAGTACCAGTACTAAAAGATACCACATGCACAAGTTCCGAGGTATCAGCTTTTTACAATCCCTTAAGCCCTATATGATTGAAGCTTTTCCCCATAAAGCACAAATTCTTACGTGCAGAGGGATTTTTTTCCCCCAACTTCAAGGCAATTCATGAACATGACTACTTCACAATACTCCAAAGAAAAAAGTAGATTTAAAAATTATTCCTTTGCCCACAAGACAGCCAGATGTGAAGAACTACAGAAAAATGAAGATTTACCTTTTCTATTATGATTACGTTCAATCCCTGACCAAGAAGGAAAGAGTAAGACAAGAGAATGCTCCTGACCACACAGGGAATGCCTCCTGAAAAGAAAATTCTGAGTAATTTAAAAAAGAAAATGTAAGAAGGGCTTGACACCCTGAAGGCAAAGAAGGAAACTCTTCTTTCCCCAACTTATCATTCGGACCCACTTGCTCACAAAACAGTTTTGGATCTTCTTAAGAGATAACCAAACAAATGGGATACACTAATACAAAGTATGCAATTATCAACTCTGACTGCTTTTACCAGATTTTTCAAACAGCACTGTACAAAAAATGCTTTTATGTTAAAAGTATCTAGATTTTTGCCCTAGATCTGTTATGTATACACATTATATATATATATAACACTTGAAAAGTTTCTCAACAACTCTCATCTTCAGTTTTGAAATCTAAACAAGAATACTGATACTTACTTCATAGAGCTGTTTTGGGAATTAAACAAAATATTGTATTAACAGGATACTGTACAGTTAAACCTAGTACAGCACCAGGTTGGTATTTATTTCCTTTTTATTCTACTGACATGAGAAGGAAAGTCACCTATTTTGTGGAAAACAGTGAGTATTTGAGTATCTGTCTGTATCAGTGGTTCCCAACCTGTGGGTCGCAATCCCTTGGGGGTCTCCTACATATCACATATTTACATTACAACTCATAACAGCAGCAAAATTACAGTTATGAAATAGTAATGAAAATAATTTTATAGTCGGGGGGTCACTACAACATGAGCAACTATATTAAAGGATTAGGAAGGTTGAGAATCACTAATCTGTATCTTTCCTTTGGGGCTGTTAAATAGCTCACTGCATACCCATGCACTGCCCATATTATTTAGCCACCCTGCAGTTAATGGAGACCCTGTGACTAATTCATGTCTTATTTCCAAGCCAAAGCACTTAAAAGTTGACACATGACCCTCCATGCTTCTTGCCTGGACACATGTTCCAAAAGGCAGAACTCCAAGATACAAACGGCACAGATTCAATTCAACACTCCAGAGAGCAACCCAGGAGAGTCCCTGGACTCTCAGAGGATTTCGTATGAATGAGAAATAAACCTTAATATGTTAAGCCACTAACACTTCTAAGGTCTGTTTTAATCACAACACAGCTAGAAAAATTTAATGTCTCCTTTTATAGCCTAATTGCACTTAAATGCTGCAAGACAAAATACATACATAAAAATGGCAAGTTTTCTGCTTAAATATTAAAGAATATCTGCCTTCCTATGTAACTGAGTATATCTAGAATGAATAGAATGATTAAAAGACAATATTGTAAGCCAGAAAAAAACCCTGATATTTTATAGTTTCATCCTAAAAGGAGAGAACTCTAAAATCAAGTGTCTAAATTTTTACTCTATTTAAGCATACAAGTTATATAAAACAAAAAAAAAGCAATTATCCAAAAATAATAACTGAGAAACCAAAATTAGCTAATAAGAAACAGGGAAAAAGGAAAGCAAAGCAATACCATCAGCACACCCTTTCACCATGAGCAGCAGCTGCAGTCACTGACACGTAACAGAAGTAGTACAGTAGACAGTAGAGGCTGTTACCCACAGTTCCTCTGTCTGTGGTTTTATTAAAATTTCAGAAGTTAACAATTCAAAATTTTAAATTATACCCTTCTCTGAATAGAAGACAATGCTGAAACCTCACACTGCCCTGCTCCACCTGCCCAGGACATGAATCATCTCTTCATCCAGCTTAACAAAGCTGTATGTGCTACCTGCCCTAAGTCACTTAGTCTTGGCCACCAGACTTACTATCAAGGATCACAGTGGTTACTTGTGTTCAAGTAACCCTTATTCTACCTAACAACGGCTCCAAAGCCCAAGAACAGTGATGCTGGCAATTTGGGTATACCAAAGAGAAATTGGGGGGGGGGGTGTCTTGAGAAACATTTCCTCCACAGATAAGAAGACTGTTGGATACAGCCATAATTGTTTATCCACAATTCTGGGATCCCCAAAATGCTAAAAATCAAAGATTTTTTAATAAAGTTGATGCAAAATAATTTGGTAGCAATACCAAATTTGAACTGACCAGAACCTACCTGTAATTTCTACTTATCCCACTTAGCATGACTATTCATACATTTCTGATGTAGAACCAGTAATGTGTTTGATTATGGAGTGCTGCAGGGGTACTTTATCAACACAGCAAATACATCACATTACTTTAAAAACTAAACATTTCAGCATTCTGAAACACATCACTTAAAATAAAGCACTGTGAACTTCTGACAATAGAATAGAAGCAACTTCTTTATTATCTTAATGATGAAAACAAAACTCAAATGAAGAGCATGGCTTTCCAACCTGTATGTAATTCAATCAATGTAAAACTGAATTTCCACTGATTCTCCAATGGTATTTCTCAGTGATGTTACTTCAGTATTTCTATTAGAACATAATAGATACAACCAGCCTAAAGCTACATCATACAGAGGTATAATTAACTGGTAGAAGACCTAAAAGAAATAAAAATACTCCTGTAAGCGTTTCTGGCCTCAAAAGACCATAATTTAGCAGGTACTCTTTCCTATAGTTTCACATTAAAAAATAACTTACACATAAGTAGGATAAGTAGGACAATGTAAGATATATATAAACTATACCATGGAAGCAACAGAAGGTGAGGACACCAACTCTGAGGAAGCTTCAGGTAAATGTAACAAGAGGCATCTCTAGTAAGACAGGAAAAACATCCAAAGCAACCTATCTGAAAAGTCAAGAGGCAAACTATAGGAACAAATTATCTGTAGCAGGGTTTCTGAACCTCATCACTATTAGCATTTTGGTCCAGATAATTTTTATTATTGGGGGCTGTCCTACTGCACGGTACTTAGTAACATCCCTCACTTCTACCTGCTACGTGTAAGAGGTAGCCCCTTTCTCCTCCAGTTGTGGAGACATTTTCACTCTAATCGATGAGGGCGTAAAAACTGCCCCAGTTGAGAACTAATGATTCAAAGGCAAAAGAAAGATTAAAAGCTTAAGGATGTTTCAACTTCCAGATTCTAGTAAAATGTCCAAATATACTTACCTGTCAAAAGAAGGATAGGAAGAAAAAAATCACTTGCTATTTCTCTAGATCAACAAGTGGTTTAATTATATGTTTTTATCATTTATTTGTAGGGAAGAAGAGAATGAAAGATCAAATTCTCCTTTCTCAATCTGAAAGTCCTTGCACTCTAAGCAAGACCTTTTGATTTTCCCGTGAACTAATCCTATCCACCTGTTGTTACAGTAACTTGAATGAGGATGGAATAAAGTACCAATTAATTACCTAAATAAAGGAACACAATTTGCAGCATGTAGCTGCAAAGTAAACATATAACTTTCTCAAAACCACGGTTTTTACTCTTCTAATTGCCTTCTAATTATACTATCTGCATTGAACTTAACAGAACCCTAATAAAAATGTGTCCTTTTTATGGGAAGGAAGAATTTTGTTTTCAATCAATCATTCCTTTGAAAAATATTTCTAGTCACACAACAATACTGAGTCCTGCTGCTGCACTGGCATATATGGAGAAAATTAGGTTTACGATGATTACTGATTTCCTTTTATAAGCAAGAAAGAATGGCTACTAAATAATCTTTGAATAATCATATAAGATACCACAATTATGAAAAAGAGTAAAGAACATATACGATATTTAATAAATTTTCTCTCATTCAAAGTTATTATTTTGCTTGGAACTTCTATATTAATTTGAGAGGCTTCAACTTATTTATTTATTTTTTGGAGACAGAGTCTCACTCTGTAGCCCTGGGTAGAGTGCTGTGGCATCATGGTTCACAGCAACCTAAAATTCTTCAGTTCAAGCAATCCTCTTTCCTTTTTCATTTTTAGTACAATGAGGTCTGGCACTCAATAGCTTGAGCAATCTACCCACCTTGGCCTCTCAGAATGCTAGAATTATAGGCCTGAGCCACCACACCTGGCTTTATTTATTATTTTAAAAGACCTTCATACGCAAAGCATCACGTGAAACAAGAGACACCAAAATATGTAAGACAAGTCTCCTGACCAGTCACTCTGGGAGGCCGAGACAGGTGGACTGCCTGAGCTCACAGGTTTGAGACCAGCCTGAGCAAGAGGGAGACCCCATCTCTAAAAAGAAATAGCCAGGCCTTGTGGGAGGCACCTGTAGTCCCAGCTCAGGAGACTGAGACAAGAGAATTGCTTGAGTCCAAGAATTTGAGGTTGCTGTGAGCTATGACGCCACAGCACTCCACCACCGATGACAAAGTGAGACTCTGTTTCAAAGAAAAAAAAAAGAAAAGACAACTCTCCCTTTAAGGAATATTAATTCTCAAAAGAAGACAAGCAAGTTAATAATTACAATACAGCATTAACAAAGTACTGTACTACAGCTGTGTTGATGCAACTACTGGCTTATTGAAAAATAAAACATCAATTCATTTTGGTCATAAGTCATTTAAAATTATCAGTAGTGCCCAAGTCCCCAGAAAATCCTCACGATTTTTGAGGTCTCTGCTGATTGCCAAAATTAAATTTACCAATAATAATACTACTAATAAAAACTATCCACCTACAGATGATCACAGTACAAAGGGATGGAAAATACCTAGTTCTGCATTTTACCTATAAATTCAGCTTTCAATTAAGATTTAATTTTTACAAGGAGGCACCTGTGGCTCAGTGAGTAGAGCACCGGCCCCCTATACAGAGGGTGGTGAGTTCAAACCTGGCCCCAGCCAAACTGCAACAAAAAATTAGCCGGGCGTTGTGGAGGGCACCTGTAGTCCCAGCTACCTGGGAGGCTGAAGCAAGAGAAACGCCTAAGCCCAAGAACTGGTGGTTGCTGTGAGCTGTGACAGCACAGCACTCTACCAAGGGTGACAAAGTAAAAAAAAAAGATTTAATTTTTACAAAAAAGGGTTCTAGGATTTTTTTTAAGAGTTGAAAATGAAAGGACCCATAAGACATTTTTTTTTATATTACAGGGTACCTGCATGTAGCACACATTAATATAAATGAAATTAAAAAATTTAATGTATCAGTAAAAAGCACTCTATCTATCTATATGGAAGGATTTAAAATCAAGTATTATATGAGCAGTCCACAAAGCTATGTAGATATGTTATTCCATCATTACATACTTTCAGACACCAAGTAGAAAAAGCTATTAATATCACTCATTAGATCACAGACAAGAAAGAAATACTGTTTGGGTAACTAGTAAATTGTATTAATCCAGAATCTGAATTTTACAAATACTGATACAATCCCATTCTCAACTACAAATTCTTATAATAGGATATGTAAAGGGGGGAAATATAACCATCACTCTTATCTAAAAATTGTTTATTATACTTTATTGAATTAACTATTAACTGACTTTATGCCTATTCCTTTAAAAAGGATGCAGTATTTATTCATCCATACCCAATGTTATTAAGCTACTTTTGTTTTTACTTAAGTTCCAAAGAATTGCTTTTACTAACACTAAAACAAACTTTTGACATGTATTCAATAATTAGGTGGTGAACTGATTAAAATGAAATTATGTCCCTAGTAAAGATTATTTCCCTCTTGCCCTCTCTCTCCACTTCCCCCACTCCCCTACCCCCGACCATGTACTAGATCAATAGTCCTAACATCAGAATTGAGTACACTGGATTCTTGCTTCTCCATTCTTGTGATGCTTTACTAAGAAGAATGTGTTCCACTTCCATCTAGTTTAATACGAAAGATGTAAAATCTCCATCTTTTTTTAGTGGCTGAATAGTATTCCAGGATATACACAAACCACAGCTTGTTAATCCATTCCTGGATTGGTGGGCATGTAAGGTTGTTTTCAGAGTTTGGTGATTGTAAATTGAGCTGAAATTAACAGTCTAGTGCAAATGTCCTTATGATAAAATGATTTTTTTTTCTGGGTAGATAACCAGTAATAATGGGATTGCAGGATCAAAAGGGAGGTCTAGTTCCAGTTCTTTGAGGAGTCTCCATCCTTTCTTCCAAGAAGGTTGTATTGGTTTGCAGTCCTACTAGCAGTGTAAAAGTGTAAGAGGGTGATCATTTTAATCCCCATTTGACAGCTGGGAAAACTGAAGGACAGAAATATTTCATAACTTACCACTAAGTGGCAAAGCATGGATCGGAACCCAGTCTTTGCTCCTATACCAGCACTTTTCAAACCTTACTATACATATAATTCACCTGGGAATCTCGTTAAATTCAGATTCTGACTCAGTACTTCTGTGTCAGGCAGAGGCAAGAGTCCGCATTGCAAGAGTCCGCATTTCTAATAATATCTCCTGTGATGCAAATGTTACTGGTTTGCAGATCACCTGTTAAGTAGCAAAGTTCTAGTCTGCCCTAGAAAATGATGGAAAGTGGTAGCAACCCTAGGAAGGAAGTAGTGCTCATCTTCAGACAATTAGGCTTACAAGTAGGTTAGGGGTTGCCAACTTCTGGCTTAGAACTTAACAGCTTTTTTTGATTTTTTTTTTTTTTTTAAAGAAAGCTGACAAAGTTTGCATGTATTATAGTACCTGATTTCAATTTTTGCCAGTCAACATGTTACCGATACTATTAACTTGATACTGTAATACATACCCCCAATGTGACCTTTTCTGCATTCAAAAGCAATTTACAAATACCCCTCGAACATCTACTTAGGAATAGATCCGATTTGGGGACAGCGCCTGTGGCTCAGTGAGTAGGGCGCCAGCCCCATATAGGGAGGGTGGTGGGTTCAAACCCAGCCCCAGCCAAACTGCAACAACAACAACAACAACAAAAATAGCTGGTCTTTGTGGCAGGCACCTGTAGTTCCAGCTACAGGAGCCTAAGGCAAGAGAATCTCCTAAGCCCAAGAGCTGGAGGTTGCTGTAAGCTGTGACACCACAGAACTCGACCAAGGGCGATAAAGTGAGACTCTCTCTTAAAAAAAAAAAAAAAAAAAGAATAGGTTCTTTGAACATACTAACGAACATTTTAAGAGAGACTATTTGTACCTTTTTACATATAAACTGAAATTAGAGGTCAAAGTAGAAATCCAGTACCTTGCTAAACTTTTGCTGTTTGCACAAATGGTGACTATGAGAGGTCAAGGACACCATTTGGGAAGCAGATGGAATGTAAATGTCTTAGTAACACATCACTTAACAATTCTAGTCAATAATTTTCTCTAATAAGAGGGTAATGCCTATAATACAATTTCCTTTCACTCTCATTGGACTCTCACTGGTGTATCAATTATTTATACCTTAACCTAAAAAATAGTATGTAAATAGTATAAATTGAAACCAATAAATAAATATTATATCCTTATGTTTAGGACACTTTGGCCATGACACTCCAATACCCTAATACCAGAAATACCATTATATCATTGGCAATGACATCTTTATCAAACTTTCATACTATCAAGAAAAGAAATATCAATACTATCAAAACATGTTTAAAGCCATTCACTTAATTTAAAATTAAATCTATCCTAAGATCATCTGGATATTTATTAGATATAAATGTGTAATAACTAAGGAATTAAAACATAGAAAGGAATTTAAGAAAAGTCGTCCTGGTCTTGAGTAATTCTGGGTTTTGCTGAGTTTTCTTCTATTTCACTCTTTTCATTTCATACTTTTTCCTGAATGTACACAGATATACTTTACATTTCTTCCCTGAGGAAGAATTAAATCTGTCACATACTTTGACAAGCTTATAAAAATCATATTCAAAACCATAATGGAATTCTGATTAAATAACCACACAGGAAAGTCGAATGTATTAGGTTTCGCAGATTTCAGGCAATAGGATTTCACATAGTCTAGAATTTATGAATATAGAATTTTGTTTTTAATTACAGAATAAATTTAAACCATAATTACCATAAAGCTAAATTCTCATTTATGCACTTGTGAAATAAAAGACCACAATCTACCACTGATCTGACATGAAGGCAAAAATACAATACAAATTCAAGCTTCTTATCTGTCAAATCCTAAAATGCCTCCACTAACCACTCAGTATCCCAAGTTTCCACTCAAGGACAAGAAATAGACCTTCAACCCTAAAGAATCTGAAAACATTTAGGAGTATCTAGATATTGTACATGTGAAATATATGGAAGAAGACTACACCCAAATAAGAAAAAGCAACTTCTCCCAGTCCCCTAGTAAGATTTACATTACATTTGATTTTTCTTTAATCACTTACACAGCTACAAAACAAAACTCATATATTAAAAGAACTTGAGAACTAAAAGATCCAGGTTGTGACAAAGGAAAGCAGAGATGAGATGTTATTGTTCACATGCAAGCCACGAGTTTTGCTATTTAACTAGAGCAATCACTAAATGCAAAACATCTTTTCAAAGACTTAAACAAAATCTGGAATATAAAAAGAAAAATAGAAGACAAGAGAAACTTTCTATCTCACAGAAAGATTCTACCCCCTCTAAAATAATCCTCAGTGACCTTGAGGAAATATTCCTGAGCTGAACAAGTAAAGCAGATTTCTTCAGCTACTGCAACACTAGGTTATTGCTCGGAGGGCACATAACACATGTCTTCCGGGCTCTCTAGATTTATGCACATATACTAGTATGTGCCATTTGCAGGAAATCAGCAGAAACCTTTAAAAATATTTGACCTTACATGCAATTTAAAAACATTTAACAGTTTTGAACTGACAGCTCTTTACATCTTTCATAATGGGAAATATCAGAATACACTCTGCAAGTTAAGTGATTCTTCCAGAAAACAAATTTAACTTGACCTCACTAAATGGCTACAGATTTGACAGACCATTTAAAAGGCTGGAAAGAAATACTTTGATTTACTTGTTCTCTAAAGCAGCGCTGTTCAACAGAAATATTAGTCACGTGGAATTTTAAATTTTATAATAACCACATTGAAATGGCAAATAAGTGAAATTAACTGTAGTAAAATTTTTAATACCAAACATACCCAAAATAGTATCATTTCAACATGTAGTAAACATATAAAAATCAATGAAGAATTTTACATTCTTTTTTTGGTACTACATTTTCAAAATCCAATGTGTATTTTACACTTCTACCACATCTCACTTTGCACTAGTCACAAATGAAATGGACAACAGCCACATGTGGCTACTGGCTAGATTATCAGACAGCACAGTTCTTAAGGAATACTTTGAGATCTGACATACCACTGTCCTTAAAATTAGTTTACATTCATGTTTTCTATTTGAACTGAAAGGTTGTGATTATAAACATAAACAAAACCATTCATTCACTGAATAAATCAGGATCAGATCACCTTATCAGAGGATCCGGTTAACACACACAATAAGAAGCAATTGGATTATACCCTATTATACCTCAAGTAGACTTCAGAGAGATTGTCTGACCACAAATGAACACAACTTAAAGCAAAAACAAACCTGACACTAAAACATCTTCCTATCAAACTTATTTCTAAGAGTCACTCTCATTCTTGAGCACGATCTCTATGCAAACTATCTACAATACTGTTGCTAAGTCTGTCAGATTTTGTTAAGCCATGCAGTCACTATTAAAAAACAGGGCACTATATAAGATGAAATGAAAACAATTACTGGGGAAGAAATTATCAAATCAGTAACTTTTAATGTATCTTATACCAACCAATATTCTTTAAATTATTCTGAGTTCCACTGAAATGAATTATTCCCACAATTCTAATTCATTTGCTGCTTTCCACACACATATTTCAACTACCAACATTACTAAGAGTTTTCCCAAGCAATTAAAACATTTGCTTAAAATGTAAATAATTCCAACAATGTATACTCTAGATAAAAACTGAAACCATTAGCTCAGCACATAAAATCTGTCCTTCAGACAAGTTACTGAATAAATCAAACAGAAACTATACTCTTGTTTACTGCATTTACATTTTGTAACACCACATTCAGCAATTTCTAAATTGGGAAGGTCAGTTCAGATTGCACACAAGCAGTAACTTTAAAGCCTAGCAAAATTTTAGAAGTTTCTGCAATATACTTCTGTATAAATACACTCTACCAGAAATACAACAGAACAAAAATCAGCACTATTCCTACTAATCTCAGTAAGAAGCACAAAAGCAGTATATTCATAAATCCACAATGTATGACATACACTAAAAAGTGTATTTTCCTTCCAATTTTATTTAATTCACCTCAGACAATTTTTGTCTAATGCACTTGCAAAGCTTTAAAGCAAAAATAGCCTCTTCTACTGCACACGTACCCAGGAATGACACATAAATCTCTTGGTATTTTCCCACAATTTGAAATCAGAAAAATAAAATTTATTTCTTACCTGCAGTTAGGAGGAGGATCAAGAGTTATTTCAGCTAGCTCCTTCTGAATTCTGTTAGTGAAATGAGAACAGACAAAAAGGATTTGAGGTAGTCTACAGAATAACCAGGGAATTACACTGCCCTCTACCACCATGCAGTTAAATGCAAGGCTGGCTTTGCCTTCAGTAATGCTAACATGGCTGCTTCCTCTTTGTTCTCAGAGGCATAACCCAAATCCCTTAACAGAAACTTTGCAGCTTTTTTCTCACTTGCTACTGTAAATAAGTAAGTCGTTTACACCTGATTTAAGAAATAGTACTTCACTACTACTCAGTAAGGGATATGAAATCTATTTTAAAACACTTTTTAACAAAGAAATTCTCTTTTTAAGCTTATATGCAAATGAGACCAAAAGGGAGGAGGGAAAGAACGAGAATATTTGACAATGACTTCAAGTCACTTTTACTGAGGTAAAAATTAACAGGCTATCACAAGAGCACACTAATAGTTCTGACAATATTTTACATGTCCAAAAAAAAGTTTAAAATTTACAGATATCTAAAAAACTTCCAAAGACTATTTGGCATTCTTATTTAACTGCTTCTGATGATCCCCGATCTTAGACACAGCACTTAAATTTAACAAATTTGAGGAGAAAGGGGATAAAATATATAGCCCTGAGTTAAAGAGGGAGAGAGCATTCTCTGATTTTACTCAAATTTAAGATGCTTTCCAAACTTAAGGTATGTTTAACATGCTCCTTAAATTAAGATAAAGATTTTAAATTATTTCAAAGATCACTATTATTCAATAAAATATTCTTGTTATTAATACTTGATTGCTAATACAAAAAAGGTGAAAATCCAAAGAAACGAGTATTTCTCAATCACCACAGACTGCAATATTTGATCAGTTTCTCCATTTTCTTTTTCCTTTAGTTGTGATAATAAGAATCAACAAAATGTCAATATTGGCTAATGCTGTAAATACATTCTACCGGAGTTTGTGTATACTCCACTACTACTACCACTGATGGAGTCCCATTAATAGAATCTATTTTTGCCATAAGAGAAAATATAAATCAATAGGAACCAAGTGATCTTTTACTTATACTTAAAAAAATGTTTCTCCTGTTGTTGAGTATTAATGTGCTAAGCACATCCACAAGTTCTATAGTGAAGGAGGCACAAGGACAATGAAAGTTTCCAATCATCAATTGACATCTAAAATTTCGGGGGGGCAGGGAGTTCAGGGTTTTTTTTGCCCACATAAGAACAGAGGAATAATCATAATTTTACTACAAAAAGTCACACCTATGATGCATGATTTAAAGTCTCGTTTGTAAAACTGGAGGCAAACTTGAGGTACAATTTTACATTTGCTTTCAAATACAGCTAAGGCCCAAAATTTACAAATTTTCTAGCAAAGTGATCGTTCCTGATCATTAAGTTTCATGAAGAGAAGCACTGCTAATCTCTAGAAGTGTGAATATCATTATAGAAGACTATGACTCATAAAAGGAAACATCCAATGTACCATCTAATTTGGGTTCACCGAATTTTCCTTGCCAACTCCTTAAACAATCTGTCAGAATGCTAGTTTCATCTCTACCCAAGGACACTCCTTTTGAAGTTATCAAAGTTCAGAGTAAGTTTGCTTAAAAGCATAATTCTAGTGAGGTCACTGATCTATCACCTAAAGAATGACAACTCATTTGAGCACAAACAAAACTGATCATGAAGGAAAAATTTCTGAACTGTTGCTACTGATGTAAAACCAACAAAATCATCCAACCGTTTGGAAGACAACCTAACAATCGTGCTCAATCCTTCTTTTTACACATTACCTTTTAGCACTAGTGGATAACTTAGCAGTGGTTTTGCTAGAGAGTTTGGTGTTTTTCTTCTGTTGGGTGGCAGAAGGCTTTCTTTCTTCTTGTTCTTCAGGCTCTGGAGCGGCTGGGTCTCGCTGGTCCGCATCTGAACTGCCACTGCTGGTGCTGGGGCTCTCATCATCGGACCTTTGCCTATCACTTGACATCTTGGTGAAGCTACCTCTTGGAAAACTTTTAAAGAGAATGGGGGTTGAAGGAGAAAATGTTAAATCTAAGAAATAACAGCATTTTCTTCTCTTAATATTCACTTAAAATTGTATTTAAATGAAAAAGCTTCAGAAGTATTCACACTTATTGTACAAGGTTATAGGGGAGGTGATATCTCTCACAACGCCAGCGTTCAGGGATTTACCGAACTCAAGTTAGAAAAACCCACTCACATTTTTTTCCATCTCTTGGACAATCTATCAATTGTCTACTTTCTCAAAAGGCATGAAACAGATTTGCCAGGGAACTTAGGCAACGAGCATTAATAACATATGACACACTGTAAATAACAGATCTCTCTGGAAAATGCTAAAAAGTCACTAATAACGTCTAAATATTTACACACTGACATTGGTCAAAGCTACCAAATTCGCTTTCCGGGAGGAAAACACACCCTGTTAATCGTCCATATGTTTATTTAAGGTGGCGATTTCTCCTCTGTGCACGTAAAGCCTTTAAACACAACACTTAGAAATTAAAAAATCAACTAACAAGCTGCTCTAGTTGTTTCCACCGCCAGCAGTGAAGATTCATCCGGCCAAGACCGAGCTGCCACCCTGGGAAAAGCAAAATCCAAACTGCACCTTCTGCAAAGCTCCCAATGCCACCAAGGTTCCTCGCTCAATTTTTACATCACGGACCGACATTTTGTCCAAAATAACGAAAAAAAAAAAAAAA
>NW_003852443.1:5551719-5584276 GCF_000181295.1 Otolemur garnettii
GGCGAGCGCGGGGGGAGGGGCGGGCGCGGCGGCGGCGCGCGTGCTCGCTGCTCGCCTGGCGGAGAGGCGCGCGCCGCCGGCGGTCGGCGGGCACGAGCTGTTCTGCGCGCTCCCGCGCGCTCTCTCCGCGCCTCCCTTCGCCCGGGGGGGGCGCACGCGTCCGCCCGCGCGCGGCCAGGACAAAGAGCGCGGCGGGGACCTGGCGGGCTAGCCCCTGCCGCCCTTGGTCCTGGAGCCGGTGCCCGAGAAGGCGGAGGCGCGGGCGCCGTCTCGCGGGGCCGCCGTGCCGCGGGGTGGCTTCCGGCCTGGGCCAGCCTCCGGGGCGAGGCTGCCCATTGGGCTACCCACCTCCCCAGGGCTGACTGCATCTCCTCCGCCGCGCAGGGGCCGCCGGGGACCCCGGGACCCCTGTACCTAGGCAAGGGCCCTGGACGCGTGGTTGAGAGTCCGCAACTGCCCTGGGAGATGAGACCAGTGGGTGTTGTTGACGAGGACAGGCACGCAGGCGAAGGAGAACTGCCTCTTGACCCTCATGGGAGCTTGAGGAAGGGGCTTTGAGAGAGATTAGGGGACCAACTTGTGCTTCCCTTTGGCTCACAGCCTCCAGCTGTCACTGCCAAAGGGGACTGTCCTTCGAATGATTTGAAAGCTTAAAAATCTAAAACATTCCTTTAAATGTCCCACTCAGGGTTTTAAAAAGTGAAGAAGAGTTGATGGAAGGGCAGGGACTAAAACTTGACACTTTTCCTTTGGGACTATTCCGCCTTGCATGTGAGATGCAAGTTCTGGAAAGAGAAGCCCTGAGTGATGTTGGATCAGAATGTCCACCTAGCAAAGCTTTAGCTAGGAATGGTGACGGTTAGTTTTGTTTGTTCTACCATACTTTTTGCAGTCTCCAGGTGGACTCTGGAGTTTTTGCCCTGGGCACAAAGAAGCCAGAGTACGAAAACTTCCTGTTTGCAACCCAGCCCTTTTTTAGCTGTTGAGAACTCCTTCCAGAGATAGAGGGTGGAAGGAATTTGTGAATTCCTCTCCCACAAGTGTCCGGGCGCAGGGGTGCTGGGAGAATGTGGAAGCACAGAAAGAATGGCAGAGTTATAACCAGAATTAAGGAACAGAAGAAAAGACTGAGTGAACCAAGATACTTTGCTTTCCTCCAAATAGAAAACTTTTGGTAAAGGGTTGCTCATAACTCTAAAGAGTAAGTTATTTTTATGTAATTTTCCAAAGACACACTCAGTGAATTTTATCAAGGGCTATATGCTTCTAGGTGCTAGACAGACAAACTGCTCCTTCTATTACTGTGTGACTAAAGCCAGGTCTCTCTCTTCTATTCTAGGAGCTCCCAGTGCAGAAAGAGAACAGTTGATCGAAGTTCACCAAGTTCATAAGGAGGAAGGATAATCCTCTCAGAATGAACAGAAAGAATGTCTCTGCTGTCTCAAAATAGAGGATGGTCTGTGTGTGAATGAAACATTTTGATTTGGCTGGATCAAAGGGTGCTTACGGGAAGAACTTGTTAGTGAAAATATAAGCAGAAGTTTCCCCCAGCTTTCGCTATGTGATGCTAGAGAAAAAGCCAGCCAATTTAGAGTTTGAACTTTGCTTTGTTTGGAATGGGGAGCTGTAAATAGAAAGCTATACATACATTAGGAGTAGGTTGTTTTAGGAAATTTAGTATCACAGAAATAGCCTGAAGGCATAAAGGTCAATTGCTGATGGGATTTGGGTAGTGCCAGATTGGAAGATAAAGATGGTTGTGTTTTGGTAGAATCTTCTACCAAAGAAAAGGTATTGGGCTGGAAGGCAGGGATCTAGTTTCTAATCCTCACTCTACCAAGTTCATATGACTTCAGGCGAGTTACTGGTTTCAACTTAATTTTCCTCCTATGTAAATGGACGTTCTAAATCCTTTTCCTATTCAAAATTTCCATAATCCTTTGGCAAATTTGAAGTCAGGGGTTTTCACTCAACAGAATATTTAGGCACTACTAAATGCTTGGGAAGATGGGTTGATTGTGCTCTTACCAAACTCGTATAATGGGGAAATAAGAAATGGAAGGCTTTAGAATGAGAAGTGCTGTGTGAAAGGAATAAACAGAATGAGAAGAAAGCATGCCTAATCATCAATTACTGATTCAGCTTGGAGTTGTGGAATATAAGCTACAGGTCAAAAGAAAAAACACTGGACTGGGCCAGTGATAACATAGATAATGCTCTTGGCAATACCTAGACCTTAACAGGTGTTCAGTAGGTAGTACCCTAATGTTAAAGTCCCCATAAGAGAAGAGTATGAAAGTCTCCATAAGGTTAGGGAGAATAGTGGTCTCCCTCCACAACATTAGGTGCACAGCTGATTGTTCCCTCTCAGTCTCTTTTTCCTCTTTTTTTTTTCTCTTGTTGGTATGGGTTCCTTTCACAACCCTAAAAGGGATAGAGGTTAAAAAAAAAAAAAAGTGTTTTTGCAAGAGATACTACCACAATTACCCCCTGTCTCCTTTTCTACCAAATGTGAGTTAAACACATCTATCCAGGCAGCGCCTGGGGCTCAGTGAGTAGGGGGCCAGCCCCATATACCAAGGGTGGTGGGTTCGAACCCAGCCCCAGCCAAACTGCAACAAAAAAATAGCCAGGTGTTCTGGCAGGTGCCTGTATTCCCAGCTACTCAGGAGGCTGAGGCAAGAGAATCACCTAAGCCCAGGAGTTGCAGGTTGCTGTGAGCTGTGATGCCACAGCACTCTACCAAAGGCGATAATGTAAGATTCTTATCTCTAAAAAAAATAAAATAAAAGACACCTATCCGAGACTGGTACAGTGGCTCACGCCTGTAATCCCAGTACTCTGGGAGGCTGGGGGAGGTGGATTGCTTGAGCTCAGGAGTTCAAGACCAGCTAGACCAAAACTGAGACCCTGTCTCTAAAAAAAAAATACAGAAAAGTAGCCGGGCATTAAGTAGGAGGTGCTTGTAGTCCTAGCTATTTGGGAGGCCGAAGCAAAAGGATTGGTTAAGCCCAAGAGTTTGAGGTTGATGTGAGCTATGATGCTATGGCACTCTACTGAGGGTGACAAAGTGAGACTGTCTAAAAAAAAAGAAAAAAGACATCTATCTTTTTTTTTTTTTTGAGAGTTTTTTGGCTGGGGCAGGGTTTGAACCCAACACCTCTGGCATATGGGGCCAGCGCCCTACTCCTTTGAGCTATAGGCCCTGCCCAACATCTATCTTTATAGTAAAGGTAGGCAGGCAGGCACCAGAATCCATTACACCTCACTAGTTTTGGAGATGCTTTTTCCTGAGCCTCTCTATGGGTCTCAGTGTTATTTATGTACATAAGTATGTACATGTATAACCAAGAGTTATACAAGATACATCACTGATTTGCCTAAGAAGTTTCTGAAATAAGTAATTGTGTAAGTTGGAGTGAGGCTGCAGATCTCAACTCACTCGCCATAGCCAACAGCATACCTCATACGTAATACCTATAGAATAAATACTAATTTATTTGGTTGATTTTAGGGTGCTTTGTTTCCTTTCATTCAATAACTCTTCTCAGCATTTCTTCATTTTATCTGTTTCTTTTTGTGTGTTTCTGATTCTTTCAGTTATGTATATCCTTTCTGTCTTCTGGCTGTAAAATTTTTTTTCAACTCATTAAAAACTGGGTTGGGTTTAATAGGAGGGTATTTCCTGACCCAGCCTTTAGTTACAAAGCCATGTTTGCCAGCGTTACTCCCAGGATCTCTGGACACCTTCCACCTCCTATAAAGTTCAATGCACCATTTGGCATCTAGGGGTGTGCTTCTGTTTTGTCATGTGTGGAAAACCTACTGTGTGCCAGACAAGGTGCTGGGCCCTAGACGTAGAAAGGAGTATAAGTCTTGGTTTGACTCAGAACTTCAGGTAACTTCGTGATCATTTCCTGCTTTTCTCCTTTACATGACTCTAAAGAAGGGTGCCCCCCAAAGGTTCATGTCTTTAGAAAGGGCTCTTCCACATGAAACAAAAATATAACCACCTTAGTAGGGCAAAAGGCATGAACAGAAAAAAAAAAAATTTATTAATTTAACAATTTTTTTAAAAAATTAAGCCTTACTAGTTATCCAGAAAGGACTATTAAAATGAGATACCTATCAAAATAACAAAAAAAATCATGATTGCAATCATTGCTGGCAAATTGGTTAAAAAAACAAGTTTCCCTTCATCAGGGGCAGTAAAAGTTGGTACAACCCTTTTGAGAAGCAATCTGAAAGTTTTATCAAGAGCTTTAAATGTGGTTATACTCTTTGACCAAATTACTCTATTTCAAGAAATGTATCTTAAGGGAGCATTTTATTTATTTATTATTTTATTTTTTGAGACAGTCTCATTATGTTGCCCTCAGTAGAGTACTATGGCATCACAGCTCACAGCAACCTCAAACTCTTGTGCTTAAGCAATTCTCTTGCCTCAGCCTCCCAGTGGCTGGGATTCCAGGCATCTGCCACAGTGCTGGGCTTATTTATTTATTTATTTATTTATTGGTTTCAGTTGTCATTGTTCCTCAGCAGGCCCAGGCCAGGTTCAATCCCCCCAGCCTCAGTGTTTGTGGCTGGCGTCCTACTCACTTGAGCTACAGGCGCTGAGCCATATTTTTTTATTTTTTGAGGCAGCGTCTCAAGCTGTCATCCTGGGTAGAGTGCCGTGGCATCGTAGCTTATAGTAACCTCCAACTCTCTGGCTCAAGCGATTCTCTTGCCTCAGTTTTTCTATTTTTAGTAGAGATGGGGGTCTCAATTTTGCTCAGGCTGGTCTCAAACTTGTGAGCTCAAGCAATCAACCTGCCTTGGCCTCCCAGAGTGCTAGGATTACAGGCATGAGCTACTACACCCACCAGAACATTTTAAATATGGGAAAAATGACATTGAAAAATATTCAACTATAGAAAAAGGATTTACACAAACTCATTGGCCCACACAATACGTTTGCATTGGTTAAAATAATACTTGTGAAGATTGTCAAAAATGCCAAAGCAGATTATGATAAAATGCTAATGAGAGTAGAATTTTTCTATGTTTTATTTACTGAAGTCAGTGTCTTGACTCAATAGCTTGCAGGGTATTTGGATAAAGTAAGTGCTCAATTAATATTTCTCAAATGAATATGCACCATATTTTTACAGTTAGCAAGATAAAAATGAAAGGAAAATACTTTTAAAATTTAATTAGATTTTAGAGTGACTATGAATCAACTTTTTTAAAAGGCAGTATTTTTCTAGCTTTCTTTAATGAGCAGGTACTACTTTTATAATGGGGGGGAAGATGTGAATAAATGCAGAGGTATAGATTTAGTAAAAAAAAAAACAAAACATTTTTTGAGAATTAAGTTCTTGTGTAAACCTTTGTAAATGATGGAAGTTCTAGAAGACTGTTTTAGAATTTGTGAAGATTTTAAAATTGTCGTAAGAAAAGATAGGAAAAAACAATTTTAAAATACTGAAAAAGCCATGTGAGGAACTCTACATTAAAGAAACGGCAACGCCTGTGGCTCAGTGTGTAGGGCCCCGGCCCCATATACCCAGGGTGGCAGGTTTGAACCCCACCCTGGCCAAACTGCAACAAAAAAATAGCCAGGTGTTGTAGCAGGTGCCTGTAGTCCCAGCT
Organism: Otolemur garnettii; assembly: GCF_000181295.1. Classification (NCBI taxonomy): domain Eukaryota; kingdom Metazoa; phylum Chordata; class Mammalia; order Primates; family Galagidae; genus Otolemur; species Otolemur garnettii. Next base: position 5,557,357 of record NW_003852443.1, read on the forward strand.
TCTGGAGAGGCTGAGGCAAGAGAATCGCCTAAGCCCAAGTAGCTGGAGGTTCAAGTAGCTGGAGGTTGCTGTGAGCCGTGACTTCACGGCATTCTACTGAGGATGACAAAATGAGACTCTGTCTCAAAAAAAGAAAAGAAAAGAAATCAGTAAGCTCAGGTTCAAGGACAGATCACTGAAAAAGAAGTAACCGATAATTAGATAATTTAATATATAACAAACGAGATGTCATCTAAAACACGGGGAAAAAGTATTATGCAATTAGTGATTGAGGTAACTAATTACCAATTTGGAAAAAGATCACTTAGAATTCTGCCTTATATCACATGTCACCAAAATTACAGATGAGTTCAATAGTTAAGATTTTAAGCCCAGCCAGGTGGCTCACGCCTGTAATCCTAGCACTTTGGGAGGCTGAAGGAGGTGGATTGCTTGAGCTCATGAGTCGGAGACTAGCCTGACCAAGAGCAAGATCCCACCCCATCTCTACTAAAAATAAATAAATAAATAAAAGTAGCAGGGTGTTGTGGTGGGTGTCTGTAGTCTCAGCTACTCTGGAAGCCCAGGCAAGAAGATGGCTTGAGCCCAGGAGTTGGAGGTTGCTGTGTCTTATGTATAATGCCACAGCACTCTACCAAGAACAGCAAACTGGGATTCTGTCTCAAAAAAAAAAAAAAAAGGAGTTAAGATTTTTAAAAGTCACTCCTTAAAAAATTAGAATAATTTGAATACTTAATATAGATAGAGAAGAATAATGATATATTATGCTAAAAAGCAACCAAAAAATTACAGGAGAGGCTCAGCACCTGTACGTCAGTGGTAAGGGAGCCAGCCACATACACTGAGGCTGGTGGGTTCAAACCTGGCCTGGGCCCGCTAAACAACGACAACTGTAACAACAACAACAACAAAAACAGCCAGGCATTGTGGCGGGCGCCTGTAGTCCTAGCTACTTGGAAGGTTGAGGCAAGAGAATTGCTTAAGCCCAAGAGTTTGAGGTTGCTGGGGGCTATGAGGCCATGGCACTCTACCGAGGGTGACATAATGAGAATCTGTCTCAAAAAAAAAGAAAAAATAAATCACAGGAGAAAATATATATTCTCCCAGGTACAAAATTTGAATCCTCACTGTGTCTTCCTACACACATACATGCACCAAGTTGAAACAACAGACTAGACAAAATGATTTGTGCTATGAAAAAGAATTAATGTACATCCCATGTAATACTGTATAGGCTTATAAAAATATCAAAACATAAGTAGTTAAAGGACACATTAGAGATTCAAGGTTATTAAACTATATGTGAAAAAATATTGATCTTCACCTTAAAAATGTCTGAAACATATATATTAAAACAAGGTACTACATTCTCGCCCACAAAATTTGTAAATCTAAAAACTGCACAATGCCAAATACCTATGAAACTATTCTGAGAAGGGCACTTTCCTATATTGCTAGTGGCTTTGTAAATTAATATAACCTTTTGGGAAGCAATTTGGCAATGCATTTCAAGAATCATAAAAATGTTCATACCCTTTAACCTAGTAATTCTACTTCTGGGAATCTATCCTAAGGAAATAATCCAAAATATTTTTTAAAATGCTGTATGCCTGACAATGTTTATCCCAGTGTAATTTATACTATATAAAAATAGAAACCACTCACACTGTCCAACATAAGGGCTGTGCTTTAATAAATTATAGTTCATTCGCTGATGGAATTTGATACATGAATATAAAACAGTGAGTATTATAACTAACAGTTTTACTATCAGCTCCTCCTTGTTTGTAAATCCTTTTCTATGAGATCAACTCACGTCCTGCTTAGTAAATAAACTATCAAGAGTTATCATCCACCATATTTTTAATTGATATTTTTACTTAACATTGTCACTTAAATTTTTCTGAGATGCTTTATGATAGCTCGCGTGTAAAATCAGGTTAAATGTATGCTTTCTGCTTCAGAAAACAAAATTGTATGCCCAGTGATTGAAAAACATATAAAAGAGATTTGGATGAAATATGCAAACAATCATTTTGGATTAGGAAGCCTGATTACTTGTCATTCCAGCTACCTCTTCTGTATTGCGCAAATGGTTATCTAATTGAAAAAGACTCAATAAGGAACAATGTGCTTTCATTTGGAGCTGCAAGTAAAGTAGTTTAATTTGACATGATAAACAACTTTATGATCCATAGAGCTGAATAAAGAAATTAAAAAAAAGGAAAGAATTACTCTAGACATAGAAACAAACCCATTCAAAAATGTTTTAAGTTCCTCTAGAATCTCATTTTCGTTTATAAAAAATCTCAAAGGTATGCCTAGTAAAATGTCAAAGTGTATATGTTTTTAATTTCTCTGGATTATAATAACCCAGAATAGCTCAGCTAAAGAAAACATCACACAGTAATGTGAGTGGGTTAAAAATAGTAATAAATAATTTTGAATAGTATATACCGTGTGGGAGAGGTAAGGAGCCTATCCAACTTAGACTCATAAAAGAGTGACCACTTGCTACTTGTAATCCAAGAAAAGGATGTTGAAGTACTAGACTTCTGAACAAGAAAATTGAGGATCAGAGACACTAAATGACTTCTCTAAAGTATTAGAGACAGCTCTTGATGGAACTGTACATAGAACTTTGCCCATTCCACTACACTGTCATATCACCAGGGCATACAGCCCAGTTTCCCAAGTCACCACCTCCTTTTGAGATTGTCAAAAGGATTTTATCAGAAATTCCTTGTCACAGTCTTTTCTCACTTTGTTCCTAAGCACGACAGAAACCTCTGGTATGATAGCATAAAGTTGAGAATCCTGTTAGGATCATTCATAACATTCTGTGTTTCATATAATACTTCTCACAAGTTTGTAAGTAAATCTTTATTTGTGTCATTATTTCTGTAACACATTCCCCCTACTAGAATGAAGGCAGGTCCCATCCTATGTCTATTTTTTGTATCTAGGACAATGTTTGGCATAGAATATTTAGTAAATAATTCCTGAATAATGACCAAGTTACCTTCATTCATACTCAAAGTCAATTGAAAGAAATGTTATAGAGTAACAGCAACAACAAGAAAAATGATCTTTTCACACCAATATATTTATGGAACCAATTTTTATGAAAGGAAGCATCAAGCATGACAGAATCCAAAGGTATTTTGAGCAATTAAAGAACAGTGAGTTCATATATTTGAAAAAATTATGGATGTTTGGTATATGACCCTAACTTCGAGATAAATGTCAAGTAGAACAGTGACCCCATTTTCTCACTGAACTTTTTTTTTTTTTGAGACAGAGCCTCAAGCTATCCCCCTGGGTAGAGTACCATGGCATCACAGCTCACAGCAACCTCCAACTCCTGGGCTCAAGCAAGTCTCCTGCCTCAGCCTCCCAAGTAGCTGGGACTACAGGCGCCCGCCACAACGCCTGCCATTTTTTGGTTGCAGCCATCATTGTTGTTTGGCGGGCCCGGGCTGGGGATTCAAACCCGCCACCTTAGGTGTATGTGGCTGGCGCCTTAGCCGATTGAGCCACAGGCGCCGAGCCTCACTGAACTTCTAATAGAACCATGGTCAGAATTAATATTGGGCTATAGACTAATGCTCTTTTGTAACAACACAGTAGGGCAGCAAAATTTTTCTAACCTGTTTAATAAATATGTGTAGAAGAAATCAAGTCACATCTTCTATAAAACTAAATTCCAATTTCAATTAAGAGTAAAATCAAATAACTTCAATCAATCTCAGACTTATTGGCAGAGGAATTTAAAAGAGCTGATGGAGAATAAAACTATTACGTATTTGATCAAACTTTCTCTACTCTTAATCAAAATATGTGGTCATTGACCCAGAAATCTGGTATCTTGTGTTCTTGTTCTGGTTATAATGTTACAGCTTACTAGATGCCAGTTTCTTCATCAGAAAAATGAAAGATTCTGAAGGCCCTTTACAATTCTGGAATCCCTACAATTTACGCTCTTGCTTGAATAAGTGATGTTGAACACACTGAACTAACATGGTTTGTAGCCTTTTTTTGTTTTTAACACCAACAGTGGTTAAAGGCAAGATGTATGTCAGCAACGGTTTAAAGCCATATGTATCTGCATGAGTTGATTAACTGTTAAAATTCAATTTGGCTTTTAAAAATCTGAATGTCTTTCTTATGTAAAGGATACCATAACCAGCAACCTTCCATTCCCCCACTACTTTGGTTATGTGAACATACAAGTGTTCACACCAGCTGTCAGTTTAAATGAGAAAATATATACTAGGAATTCTAGTTTGGAGAACTAGATTAATGTGATTTTTCAATTTTAGTGAGATTGTTTTATCATATGAAATTTCTATTTCCTGGTCAAATTCATTCTAATTTTTTTCTACTCCCTAGAAAAATTTATTTTAAAGAAGAGTAACTTACCTTGTGGCCATTTCAGCCATATACACACAAAGCCCAACAAAAATTAACTTAGGAAATACAATTATTTGCATATCTAAGACTTTATTCATTTAAAAAATATAATGAATGTCTTTTAAAGGACAAACCACAATGCTAGAGGGTATGTGCCAAACAAGATGTGATACCATCTCTGCTCTAAAGGACTTACAATCATGGAGGATGAGTAAGAGGTAGATCCCTGAGATCTAAGAATAGAAACTCCCTGCCTAAAAAACAATGGCAGAATTTCTCTTGCCTATTCTTTGTATAATAAGTGGCCCTTTAGAATTGTGCTTTATTGCCTTCAAATGCGTTAAAGGGGAGGCCAGACGATGTGGAAGACATTTATATGCTTATTCAACCAATATTGCATACCTAGTCAACAAATGAAAAACCTGTATTTTTGAATGCAGATAACATGTCCTTCAACACACATACACTTGTTCACATGCATGAACACACGTGGACCAGCTCTGAAGAAGTTAGCATTAGGTAAATAGAAAACGAATTTTATCTGAGGGTAATTGTACGGCTAAAAAGCAGCAGGTGAATTATTTTTCACATTGTAGTAGGTTATCTTTTTTTAATGATGAACAAATTCAGAATCTAGCCTGTCAGCTAGGATACTTCAGATGCTGGGCTCTCCCACCCATTCCTCCTTCCCATCATAATTATATCCCCAGTGCCTACCACTCTATTGTAGCTCAATAAGTATTTGTTGGATAAATATAGCAAACACTTCTATAGCACTTACTGTCATTTATTTATTTATTTCAAAATATTATGGAGGTACGAATGTTTTGGGTTACATGAATTGCCTTTTTTGGTTTTTTGTTTGTTTGTTTTTGAGATAAGAGTCTCACTATGTCATCCTCAGTAGACTGCCATGGCATTACAGTTCACAGCAACCTCAAACTTTTGGGCTTAAGTGATTCGCTTGCCTTAGTCTCCCAAGTAGCTGTGATTACAGGAACCCACCACAATGCCAGGCTTTTTGTTGTTGTTGCAGTTGTCATTGTTTTCTAGTTGGCCTGGGCCGGGTTCAAACCTGCTAGGCTGTGTGTATATGGCCAGCAACCTACCCACTGAGCCACAGGTGCCACCTATGAATTGCTTTTGTAAAGGTTGAATCATGCTGTAAGTGTGCCTGTCACTCAAATAATGTTCATTGTACCTCTCAGGTAGGTTTTCACCCATCCCTTCTTTTCCTCCCCAGTTGATTTCCAAGTTTTACTTCCATGTGTGCTTATCAGTTCCAGTTTAATAGTGGGTATATACGGTTTTTGTCTTTGCATTCTTTAGATGCTTCACTTTGGATAATGGTCTCCAGTTCCATCCAAATTGTTGCAAAATGCATTAATTCACCCTTTTCTTTGTGACTGAGTGGTACTCCATGGTATACATAGACTACATTTTTAAATCTACTTCATATTTCTAACTATACTACAAGGCTATAGTAATCAAAACAACATACTATTGGCACAAAAATAAAGACAGACCAATGGAACAGAACAGAGAACCTAGATATTAAACCATCTACCTACATACAGCCAACTGATCTTTGACAAAGAAGACAACAGACACTGAGAAAAAGAATATACCTTCTCTATACCTCTGAGAAAGGAATAATATTCAGGATCTACAAAGCACTGAAACAAAGCAGGAAAAAAACCCCAACTCCATTAAAAACTGGGAAAAAGACATGAACATAAGCTTTTCAACAAAAGATAGCTAAATGGTCAATAAATGTATAAAAAATGTTCATTGTCACTAATCATCAGAGAAATGCAAATTAAAACCACCAGAAATACCACCTTACTCCTATTAGAATGGCTTTTACTAAAAAGTCCCAAAACAATAGATTCTGGTGTAGAGAGGTAGGTACTGTGTTGTGGGATGTGGGATAGCAAATTAGGACACCCTTTATGGAAAACACTATAGAGATTCTTCAAATAACTGAACGTAGACCTATCATTCAATCCAGCAATACCACTACTGGGTACCTACGCAAAGGAAAAGAGTTCATTTTATTAAAAAGACACCTGCACTCAAATGTTTATTCCAGCACAATTTACAATTGCCAAGACATAGAATCAACCCAAGTGTTTATCAGTTCATGAGTGGATTAACTTATTGTCTTTCCTGATGTCTTTTGTATATAGACTCGTTTAATAGTTTCAATAACCCCAATGAGGCAGATCCTGTTATTATATGTCAATGTTACAGATGAGGAAACTAAGGGAGAGGGAGATGAAGCAACGTGTCCATGGTCACATGACTAGTAAATACTGGACACTGACTCCAACACCCCTGCTCTTGGTTACTGTGCTTTGGCACCTTTGAAGAAGTAAGGAGATGGGGAAGAAGAGGAGGAACTAATAGCATCATTGAAATTTCTGGGACAGGCTAGAGGTGCTGACATCCAAAAGGTGCTGTGGTTTTAGGTGTCTTTGGGGGTTGGCAGTCTTTGGATAGTGGGATTGACAGTGACTGTTGAAGAAACCTCCTGTTAAAATTAGAAGCAATTTGTGGTCCTTCTGAGCAATTTTTCTTTTACCAATTTCTCTCCAGTTCATTTTCTGTCTTTATTTCATTCTCTTCATTTGTCTCTTTTCTCTACTATCCCTTTTAGCTTATTATAATGTTGACCTATATTTTAAATCATTGTACTTATTAAACCAAATGTATATATCATCCCACTCTCTCTCTCTCCACTTCCATTAAAATAAAAGCAACTGAAGGTATTTTCCAATTGTTCCTATTTGTGTGTAACATACAGGTCAGTGACTCTTTAACAGAAGCAAAGTCTCCCCAAGTGGACTAATCCTTAAAAAGTAAGAATTTAAGAAAAAGAAATCTTGGTATTCTGCCATTTCAATATTAGAAGAGATGGCCAAATCTTAAAAACAAAACATTTCCTATTGAAACTTAACATTCTCTTTTAAATTTTAAAATTATCCTCAAGTTCAGATTTAGGAACCTTTACACAGTGATTAGACTCTTCATTTTATAATGGGAACAAGAAGTTCATGTGTGCCTAATGTAGGCTGAGGGGCAGTTTATAAAATGCTGATATTTCTGGGTTTCTGTAAAGAACAATAAAGCACTGATAAGCTGTACTTGTGAATTTAACCATGTGAATATATAAACATAATAGTGAGTCATTTTTCTATTGTCTGGGGAAAATTCTCAGCATTACCAGGCAATCTGTGCCTCCTGTGGTACAGTGTTTGCATTAATGACTTAATCTGAGTATACTTACTCTAATCAATAAAACAGAGTGCAAATATCTACACATCTCTGTATAAATATGTACATCTACACATACATATATATGTGTGTGTGTATATAGATAGTCAGTTTGCTACAAGAATAAGCACTTGTTTGTTAAAGATACTACAGACAAGGATCAACATTGCAGCATTCACAACCATCTAACTTAATAAACCTAGGTAATTTGGGTGCTGCAAATATGAGATAAATAAAAACCAGTATCAGGACCGCCATCAGGAGCATATACACAGGCTCTATATTGCCTGAGCTAAGTGGCAACAATGTGTTTTAGTGTGTGGTGTGTGTGATATAAAATCCAAACAGAAGGGATTCCATTTTAAAGAGATTGATTTGGGGTGAGACAAGGTGATATGATATTCATGTTTGTACAGCTTCTTAAAACTGATTTATGGCCGTGAGTTATGGAAGTAACAGATGTTTATTTGAATGAATATTCATTCACTGACATCGAGTCCCAATAGATGACACTCTCCTCTTAACAGGTCGTATTTTCCTCTTCTGGGGTGTTTGCTATCGCAGTTGCCAATTGTCTATTTGGAAGACATAACATGAAGGAGCTATGTCAAATGTGGGATTGATGAATAATGATATAGAATCCGAACCAGAGGTAAATGTGCTTATTAGAAACACCAATAATGCCAGACACAAACCTCGTAGTGACTTACCTTAACTTTCTGGGCAGCGTCATGATAGCTTCTCATCAACCAATCATACATTTTCTTTTAAATTACCTTATTATTACATCTCTTGAGCTGTAAAAACATTTATTTAAGAAAGAACATTACCAAGAAGTGAGGTGACTGTAAATCTCCATAGAAACCAAATAAAGAACTTTATAGTAAAGAAGCTTTAAAAATTACAAAATTCTGTATAAATAGAAATTGTTCCTATGTGAGGGCCTACCTACATCTCTATCATTTTCTGTACAAAATCTTGCTTTCTTCCATGTATGTTTTTTGAGAAAACAGCAATATCACGAGTACAGATAGCCTGTTAGAATTGTTTGTTTCGTAAGTTCGTGCACTGGGGCCACTTTATCATACCTAAAGTTACTTTGGCTCTGTAAAAGATTATTTTGGCAGAAGTTTTATTAGTGTGTCAAATTCCCCTTTATGAAACTTGGCCAGGGTTACTGGCCAAGATGGCAAATTATAAATTTTAAACCTTATTACTACACTTTCCCACCCCCCTCCTCCAAGACAGTAAGTAGTACTATTGGATTTTACGGTGTTTTGGTCCAAACACAAATTTGTCATAGAATTCCTAAAACAAATAGTATAATTTTAGGAGCAGAGTTATAATGAGATAATGATATAATTGTATTTTTTTGGTCCATGAAATGCTGTAATTGGCAACATAACTATGGCGTTACAAGAACAGATATAACATGTACATGGAAATCTGTAGCTAATTCAAAAGATCACTATTAACTTATGAGTCAGCCTTCTTTCTCAAACTGACAGATGTGTTTTTTATTATCTAACTCTTTATATTAGTGGTTCTCAACTTTAGCTGCTCATTAGAATCATCTGGGGATGATTGAGGAGCTTTTAAAAGTCCTGTTCGCAGGCCATCCTTTAGATCAATTAAATCTTAAGTTCAGGGGTGAGACCCAGGCATTAGTATTTTTTAAAAGCTCCCCCAGGTGATTCCAATGTATGGACAAGGTTGCTTTAAATAACCTAGTGGTAGGGATGATAAGTATCAGTAAGATGGGAAAAACAGTCAGAAAAGATTGTTTGCTCAATTAAAGAGTAAACATTGGTTATTATTCTAATTGCTGTATACTGATGATATGTAGAGAAAGATTATTAGGTTCTTTTATTCTAATTTATGTGACAATCATAATGTTCATTCATCTAGTGTATGACAGTAATTTTCCAGATTTGAGAAATGTGTATGGTTTTTTTTGTTTGTTTGTTGGGTTTTTTTGCAGCTTTTTTGGCTGGGGCCAGGTTTGAACCTGCCACCTCCGGTATATGGGTCTGATGCCTTACTCCTTGAGCCACAGGCACCACCCTGTGTATGTATTTATTAAGACTGAAATACTAATGAATAAATGTCCCCTATGTTTTAATCGATAATAACTATTTTTAATTTGTGAAGTTCTTTTCCCCAAAATGTGATTTTTGGAAACACACACACACACTTATACAATATACACATTATTCTGTAGCCATGATGCAGAATGAATAATTTTCAAATGGTAATTGGAGGTAGCAGATGTCCTTGGGAAAATGATTTAGCCATTTTCAGTTTAGTGAAAAAAGATAAATCTATACTTTGTGCTCTTATTCCTCAAATTATGTTCATTTTCATAAAGTATGCTTTCCTGAGGTATCTTAGAATTATCTAGTAAGAAAAATGAATTATAGCACACACAGAAAAATTCACCCTAACTTTAATGTGATTTCAGTAAGTTGGAAGCAGTGATTTATTTTCTTAGATATGATCAGTGTAGGCTATGGATGACAGTGAGGTACAGGGATAAGATTCAAACAGAACAGGGCTCAAAGCCTAGCTCTGCCCACTCCTCACATGTTTCCTGGAGCAAATCACTTACCTAGTCTAGGAACACAATTTTTTTTATCTATAAAAGGGGTATATTTTTATCTTCAGTGTAAAGTTGTTACTTGTGGTTGATTAAATAGGGGAAATAATGACAGAACCTTTACCATAGGCTCTGGCACATAATAAACCTCACCTAAACAGTAGCTACTTTTAATTATTTAAGCAGGTTTTCTAAACGGCTATGTTTGTTTTCTATCTGGAAATATATGTCTATTTTGTATAATTCCTAATGATAGATCTTTGCCATTCATTAGGACTTTACATATTCTTAAATTTAGGAAGAGAGTGGTAAGGAGAGTGTAAGTTTCTGCACAGGTGCACGGATGGCTGTGTGAGTTGAAGGCATCACCCCTCAGGCTCGCTGGCTAACTGAGGAACCCTGTCCTGTGTGCCAGATGGGAAACACATGCAGTATGTGTCTTAGACCTGAAATCATCTCCTGTCACAGACCATCTCAGTTACTACAGCAGAGTGGGAATCAAGAATCATCATATTCTAAGGGTCTTCTTAATATATAATTTGATTGATTCTAACACGGACATTTTAACATCTCTGAAATCAAGATGTACCTTCTAGTCGATGATGTCTCAACTCACTCTCAGCCAGGCAGCATTTGTGACGTAGTTGTCACTGCATGTGACTGCATGAACTTGACCATAACTCTTCATACTGTTGGGATGTATGATAAAAATATAAGCCCAAGTAAGTTTAGAAAAATTCTATCAATAAATATAAAATAATAATTCTAAGAAGTAAAAGATATTGTTATAGCTTAATTGGTGATGATTTTTTCCTCCATAAGGGAACATAAAATAATAATACATCTTAGAATCAAATCTAATGGGATAGTAATTTGTGTCATTGCTAAATTGACAACAATTTTTCTTAGAGTTTCACTGAATAATGATGTACTAACAGTTATTGGGCACTCACTGTATGTTAAGGCACTATTCTTAGCCCTTAACATGTCCTGAGACTTGATTCTCATGCAGCCCTAGACGGTAATAATTATAACTACTATCACTTCATAAATTAGAAACCTAGGGCATAAGGAGATTAAGAAATTGGCCAGAGACATGTAGTAAGTGCAAGTCTGATTCCAGAGCGCCTGATCTCACACTCTATAGTGACAAACAATTGTCCCTGCTGTCAAGTAGCTAACAGTCTAGTGAGAAGAAATGTAGATAAGTAAACAGTTAAGAAATTTTAAGGCAATTGTAATGGAGTTTGATACAGAGTACAATGGAACCATAGGGTAAAGATCACCTAAGTTATTTTTAAACATATTTTTGTATAATTATCCAATTACTGTCTGTCTCATTACAGTCAACCAGATTCATTACCCATTACTCAAGAGGAGGCCAATGCACTAAGACAGTAGGGGTTACAACAGAAAAAATGTTCAATATTGCAGGTACCATGTGAGGAGATGGGATTTCTCAGATCTGTCTCCTTAACAATTTGGAAGAAAGTGTTTTGTTTTTGTTTGTTTTTTTTTTAATTTATTTTTATTTTTTTGGAGAAAGAGGCTCACTCAGTCACCCTGGGGTTGAGAGCCATGATGTCGTAGCTCATAGCAACCTCAAACTCTTGGGCTGAAGTGATTCTCTTGTCTCAGCCTCAGTGCTGGGACTACAGGATCCTGCCACCATATCTGGCTATTTTTTAGAGATGAGTTCTTGCTCTTGTTAAGGCTTGTCTCAAATTCCTGAGCTCCTGCCTTGGCTTCCCAGAGTGCTAGGATCACAGGTGTGAGCCACCATACCTAACTAGGAAAAGAGGTTTTTACAGATAGTTTGGCAAGCAAAGGGCTAGGGAACTGGGTCCACTGCTTGCTGGGGTATGAACTCTGGAAAGCAGAGATTATTTTCTCAGTTTGAAGTTTCCTGGGTAGGGAGGTCTCAAGCCTGTTGGATTCTTTCCCATACCTATCCACAGGTCTGGTCAGCATCAGTGGGTACCCCCAGAATGCAGAGTCTGAAAGATACTTCAAAGACCAGTTTTAATAGTGATGTTTATGTAGAAGCACAAGTACTTGGGGTTTACAATGGCAATGTTATCTATAGAAGTAGTGGGGGAAGTCACAAATCTTGCACCTATCAGGTACAGTAATGCCATTCAGGAGTAACCAGTTACAGCAATAAGGAGATTAGGGAACAATGGCTGGTCAACTTCTGGCTGTATCTATACTTTTATAAAAATCAGACTTTGATTACTATTTATGCCTGTGGCTCTACACTATTTTAATGCTAACTACTGTATAAGCTCATCAAAAAGCAGGGAGTTTGTCTTTTGGCTCACTGCTATATCGTCAGAGCCTAGTAGAGTGTCTACCACTTAGCTGTTGTTTTATCTTGCCTGGGAGACTAGCAAAGTTAAGGAGAAATAATGTTTGAATAGACCCTCAACGATGACGCTATATGGTTTTCACAGAGCACTTTGCCAATATGCTTCAAAATCTTTACAATGTGCATTTGTGGTATCTAAGCAGTTGCAATGCTCGTAATTCATCCTAAAGAAATAAAAATTAAAGCACATCAGTACTTCTGTTTTAGTTTCTGTTTGCACTAGGTTTGTTAATGTGCACAAATTAGTGTCTCCTCTTCCACCAATAGATGTTTATGTCCTAAGCTCTGGAACCTATGAATATGTTAGGTAACATAGCAAAAAGGAAAGTAAGGTTGCAGTTGGAATTCATCAGCTGATCTTAAAATAGGGAGATTATCCTGGACTACCCATGTGAACCTAATATAAGAAGAAGGATGATTAAAAGTAGAAGAGTGAGGCGGAAGAGTAGAGTCAGATAAAGAGAAATGGCATGAGAAGGATTCAATTGTTGCTGGCTTTGAAGATGGAAGATGAGGTTACAAGTCAAGGAGTGAGGGAGGCATCTGGAAGCTGGAAGAAACAAGGAGACAGTTTTCACCCTAGAATCTTCAAAAGAAAACCCTCTTCCAGTGATACCCACATCAGACTTCTGACCCACAGTAGAGTAAGATAATAATACATTGTGGCTGTATGTTTGTGTTAATTTGCTACATCAGCAAGTTCCTAATGCAGTTAACTAAGGTAGAAAAATGTTTATGATTGGTTATTTGTATAGTTATTAAAGTTATGAATTTAGTTAGATCAGTAAAAGCTCCCCAAATGCTGGAGACAATTGCTAACTTTTAATTTTACTACTTTATTCTAAATGTACTGCTTAAAATTATAACATAATAGCACCGCATTATAACATAGTTTTACAAAGGAACAATAATATAAATGTAACATATAGAAACAAAAACTTAAATTTAATTTTGGGAATATGATTACATTGCCTTTATTTTTCTCACTTGATCCAGAGACCAGATGAAAACATCCCACACCGGCACCATTCTATCCCTATACTAGTTGCATTTTGTTGATTTCAGGGAAAAAGATGTTATAGTCACCTAAAATAGGAAGATTACCATAATAATACCAAAAATGCTCAGATTATACATTCCTGGTACAGAATTCTCAGGTCTGGATAATTTAATCCAATCACAATTTTATCATTTCTTTGCTGCTAATTTTTTTGATTTCCCCCATCTTTTCTTTCTGTGCTTCCAAAAAATGTTATATATGTTTCCTATGACTATTGTAGCAAATTGCTGGAAACTTGGTATCTAAAAACAACAGATATTTGTTCTCTTACTGTTTTTCTGGTCAAAAGTCTGAAACCAGTTTCACTGGACTGATACTGGCTGGTAGAGAGCTGTGATCCTTCCAACGGCTCTGTGGGAGAATCTGTTTCCTTGTCTTTCCCAGAGATCCTTGAAATTCTTGACTCTCTGCTTCTTGCCCCTTCTTCAAAGCCAGCAACATAACATCTTTAAATCTCTCTGCTGACATGGTCACATGGCCTTCTCTGCTTGCCTCAAATCTCTCTCTGCTTCTCTCTTATAGGGATAGCCCTGAAAATATTTAAGGCCCACTCATGTAATCTAGGATAACTCATCCCTCTCCAGACCCTTAATTCCATCTTGTCTTCAAGTTCTTTTCTGCTATCTAAGTAATATTCATAGGTTTCAGAATTAGGACCTAGATATCTTTGGGGGCCACCATTTATGCTTGGTTTATATGTATATTTTATACTTGTTTTATTTATTTTAAATTTAAATAGGGAAATTTTCCTTGTAAGAATCCTGAGTTACTTATTAAAGTTGTTACATATTCTAGGATGTCTAGATCCTGAAAGGCCATGCCTATAATGACCCAAAAAATGGGGGTTGCAAACACACTGCTTTGATTAATATAATCTATTTTTGGTATATGCTGTCTTTTACAGAAAGCCCCCTCTTAGGTAGAAAAGTAACAACCACTTGAGAATATTCCACATTAATTTTGGAACATTCTCTGAAAATCCTAGTGCAAAAATGACACTCAAACTGCTAGAGCAGAACAGCCTGCTGAGAATCTCTCGACAAATGCTCAGGTGTCCCCTTTTTAGCAGCTTATTCCTGAGGTCAGCTGTTGCTGAGGCATATAAAAGTATAATTTGAGAGTTTTGAGGGCCTCTTCTTCTCTTCTGCTGAATTGCTGTCAAACAACTGGAGGGGCAGTTGTACTGTGTGGGGAAAAAAACATAACAAAACAAGTTTGCAAACCCAGTCCTGCAGTGGATGCCAACCACCCTGGTCAGGCCATTGATCCTGAGGGTCGGTAAACAGTACTTGAATGACTCTGACCTACCAGTGTATAACTATGATAACTGCTGAGGAAGAAAGAGCTCAGGGTAGGGAGGAGCTGTCTCTGCCAGTATCAGTTCTTGGCAAATAAGACAAACATTTAATTGTATGCCTAAAAATGGAGAGACATTCAAAATCAGTAGTTTCAGATTTAGTTGCAGGCACTATGGAATTCGTAGGTACCTCAAAAGGCACTACGAAGATAAATGGAATAAACAGAACAGACACAGCTCTGGGCCATCCACCCCAGACTGATCCACAGCAAGTGCATTTTAATCTATTTTACTTATTGGCATTCTTTGTGAGTTTGTGTTTTTAAGTACTTTATTCAAGTACCTTTTTTTTTATAAAGTAAAAAGCAATTCTAACGGAATATAAATTATTTTAACTCTTGGTTTTATAAACACACACACTCATGCATGCAGAGAAGGCATACAGGGAATAGAGTGGTTAGGAGTATAGGCTTTGAAATCAATAGACCAAGATTAAAATTCTTGCTCTAAAGTTTGAGTTGTGTAATACTGAGCCTCTTTATTCCAACTCTTGGTTACAGACTGATTTCTGCATCTCTATAATGGGAATGATAATAACTGCCTGATTTCTCATAGAGGTTTTGTGAGAACTGAAAGAGACCTTCCTGGTAAAAATTGGGTACATTGAGGGCAGTGCCTATGGCTCAAAGAAGTAAGGCATCGGCCCCATATGCCAGAGGTGGCGGGTTCAGACCCAGCCCCGGCCAGAAACCACGAAAAAAAAAATTGTGTACATTAAAATTGGGGAATAGGACAAGATTATGTACTACAACAGCTTGTGTTCAGTATTGAGTTTGAGATTATAGCCAAAGAAAAATAAGGGTAAGGATAAGAAAGGAGGAATAACATTGGCATTATGCACAGATAATTATCAACATCAAAATGCCAGGAAACTCTGCAGAGGACTATGATAACTTAGTGATGGAAAGCACAGACTCTGAAGCCAGTAAGTTCAGGTTCCAATACTTACTCTGCCACTTACTACCTGTTTGAAGTCAGGCAAGTTTTTAAAACTCCCTATGCCTTGGTCTTCCATATTTAAAATGAGAATAATAGGGTGGTGCCTGTAGCTCAAGTGGCTAAGGCACCAGCCACATACACCAGAGCTGGTGGGTTCGAATCTGACCTGGGCCTGCCAAACAATGACAATTATAATAAAAAAATAGCCGGGTGCTGTGGCAGGCACCTGTAGTCCCAGCTACTTGGGAGGCTGAGGCAAGAGAATCGCTTAAGCTCAGGAGTTTGAGGTTGCTGTGGGATATGATGCCACAACACTCCACCCAGAGTGATAGCTTAAGGCTCTGTCTCAAAAAAATAAATAAATAAAATAAAATAAAATAAAATGAGAATAATAATAGTACCCACATCATCATTTTTAGGTAGCCATGGTGATCGAGGTTATTTATGTAAATGCTGGTATAGAAGCATCATATAAAGGTTTACCCTCATTATTAGTATTTTAGCTAAATTATTAGTAAGAAAAGTCAATATTAAAAGGAGTTGTGTTCCTACAGATGATCAAGAAATAATTATAAAAAGTTATTTTAACAGAATTGGTTTATAATTACAATGAATATTACTCACAAATAACAAAACATGTGTACAATCTTTATGGAAAATATTAAAAATTTTTAGAAGTAACACATAAGCTCTAAATAAGTGAATTCACTTGCCATATTTGTGGATGGATAGATTCGATAGTGTAAAAATGTCAATTCATCCTAAATTATCCTATAAATTCTTTGTGATTCTAATTAAAATTCTGACTTTAATTCTGGTGTGTAACTTGACAAGCTAACTCCAAAATTTATACAAAAAAGAAAATAACTAGATGTAGCCAAGACAATTTTGAAGATGAACAAGTTGAAAGGATGTGCTCTCTCAAATATCAACATAAAAGCTTATTAAGGCAACGTGGTATTCGTGTACAGATAGACAAATAGGCTATTTGAACACAAATAGAGCAAAGCATGAACAAGCTGTTCAGATCAGTGGGGAAAAGGCAGGCTTCAGTAAACAGATTCATATCTTACTCAGTAAACAGGTGTAGGGCCCTAAGGACAGCAGCCAGACAGACTGCTATATTGCATAGTAGCAGTTCCCAACTTTGATAGTTCATAAGGGAAAAAATAAATTGGACTTTCTTTCACCTTATGCACAAAATTAATCTCTAAGTAGATTAAAGACCTAAGTGTGAAAAAAATGTAAAAATTTGTTGAAAAATATTTTTTGTTTAAATATAAAATACTATTTAATTAATAACATTAGTAATAATTTTTTTTTTTTTTAGAGACAGAGTCTCACTTTATTGCCCTTGGTAGAGTGCTATGGCATCACAGCTCACAGCAACCTCCAACTCCTGGGCTTAGGTGATTCTCTTGCCTCAGCCTCCCAAGTAGCTGGGACTGCTTATGCACCTTATGGAAAATTCACTTGATATTTGAGAGAGCACATCCTTTCAACTTGTTCATCTTCAAAATTGTCTTGGCTACATTTAGTTATTTTCTTTTTTGTATAAATTTTGGAGTTAGCTTGTCAAGTTACACACCAGAATTAAAGTCAAAATTTTAATTAGAATCACAAAGAATTTATAGGATAATTTAGGATGAATTGACATTTTTACACTAACGAATCTATCCATCCACAAATATGGTAAGTGAATTCACTTATTTAGAGCTTATGTGTTACTTCTAAAAATTTTTAATATTTTCCATAAGGCATAAGGTGCCTGCTACAATGCCTGGCTATTTTTGGTTGCAGTTTGGCTGGGTCTGGGTTTGAACCCACCGCCCTCAGTATATGGGGCCAGCATCCTACTCACTGAACCATAAGTGCCACCCGATAATTTTTTTTTTAATTGTTGGGGCTTCATTGAGGGTATAAGAAACCAGGTTACACTGATTGCATTTGTTAGGTAAAGTCCCTCTTACAATCGTGTTTTATCCCCAAAAGGTGTGGCACACACCAAGACCCTACCCCCTCCCTCCTTCTCTCTCTCTCTGCTTTTCTTTCCCCCCATCTCTTCCTCCTTCTCTCTCTGCTCTCCGCTTCCCCCACCCCACCATGTCATTAACTGTCATTAATTATCCTCATATCAAAATTGAGTACATAGGATTCATGCTTCTCCATTCTTGTGATGATTTACTAAGAATAATATGTTCCACTTCCATCCAGGTTAATACAAAGGCCGTAAAGTCTCCATTTTTAAATGGCTGAATAGTATTCCATGCTGTACATATACCACAGCTTGTTAATCCATACCTAGGTTGGTGGGCATTTAGGCTGTTTCCACATTTCGGCAATTGTAAATTGAGCTGCAATAAACAGAAGCTCCGTTAAAATGCAAAACTTCTTTTATCAAATGATAACACAAACTGGAAGATATTTGCAATACTTAAAAAACAATTAGTATCAATACTGTCTGGAACTTACTGAGATCACTAAGAAAATGACAATTCAATAGAAAAATGGCCAAATGTGATTAGCAGGTAATTCACAAAGGAGAAAACACAACTGCTAATAAATAAATGAAAAAACCTTAAATATCACTAATAATTATGTCAAATGTTACATAGCTGCAAAATGGACTATAAGCTGTGAAGCTTGTGTCTGTATACCTAAAGAACATTGTCTAAAGACTCAATACACCATTAGAAATGGTCTTAAAGGTACAGTCGTGCCTATTTTGCTCATGTCTGGGGTGATTTAGGAGAGAGCATGAGATAATAGATGAGAAAACATTTTACAAATAAAAGTGCTATGCAAGTTATTTATTATAATCTACATCATAACAGAAATAAAATTAAGTTTTGGCTCCAGTCCTAAGGAAATAGGTTTTGTATAAATTCAGAAGTTCTGAGACTCATGGTTGCCAGGAAGTTCCTGAGAAAGTGACCCTTAAAGTTAGACACCAGAAAATCCTTGTTCTGGTCAGGTGGTTAGCTCTGTCTACTGCTCATGGGACTACATATTTTATTTTATTTTATTTATTTATTTTTCTTATGGTCTGGACAGTAGTTCAGGGACTACCTATTTTAAAATGAACTAATCTTCGAAGACCTAGCTAAGTTAACACCTAGAAATAATATTAGCAATAGATCAGATTTTAAAATGTTTTACTTGTATTTATTTATGCATTTAATTTTTAGATAAAGTCTTATTCTGTCACCATAGGTAGAGAGCAGTGGTATCATCATAGCTCAAGCTACTGGGTTCAAATAATCCTTTTGCCTCAGCCTCAGTCAACTGGGGCTACAGGTACTGGCCACAGTGCCCAGCTAATTTTTCTAGCAGACACAGGGTCTCACCATTGCACAGCCTGGTCTCAAACTCCTGAGCTCAAGGGATCCTCCCACTTCAGTCTCCCAGAGCTACAGGATTACAGGAATGAGCCACCCCACGTGGCCTGTTTTACTCTTATTTAAAACTTCTATTTAATACTTCCATTTAGCTTTCTTGTTTAATATTTTAAATAATTGTTTTATAAATTATAAAATTACTACACGCTCAGGATTAAAACATTTAACTAGAATAAAGGGGTAAAGATAAACATAAATTGTTGTCTGCCAACTCTTTTTGTTCAGCCACATTGAGTTTAAATAATTAAGAAAACTTAATAATATTTTTATATTAAAATAATGTATAATAATAAAGAATAATAATCTGCCTATTTATTAGTAGTGGTTTGGTATTTCTTAGCAATACCAAGCATGTAAGTTCCCAGAAGCAAATAGGGATCTTGAAAGCCCTAAAATTTTGAGCCTTCATAGCAGAGGGTACATCTTCAATTGCCTGGTTGTGTTATCTGGGTGTTTCCACATTTTTTAAAAATCCCATGGTCCTACCTCAAACATGGAAACTGAAGAAATGCCTCTTTTGTGGTCATATGAGAAACAAGCACTCTAATCAGAATGTATTAGAAGACTGATAATTCTATGGCCAAACTGTCCTCATGTTTCATTACTTTTTTCTAATTTTCTATTACTAAGTACAACACCATTACTACTGATAGAGTAGTAAGAATAACATTTGGAAGAGCAACCATTTTTTAATTGAGCATTTTCAATGTGTCACAAGCTTTGTCTTCATTTTCTTATTTTTTTCTCACTAAACACATAAGGGTTTATCTCTAATTCCCAGAGAAACAAACTGAGATGAAAGGTGTTAAGTACTTAACCTGTAGTCATACAGTAAGTGCCAAAACCCACATATGAAACCAGGTAGCCATCACGGCAGTCAGTACTTGTTGAACATCAAGCTTAACTGTCCCTCAGTCTTGCCCACTTACCAAATGGAACTTCTGAAAGCACATCATATATACCCCATTGGTAACAACTTTTGTGGTTTAATAAAATTGTTTGAAATTATTTTTAAACCCTGTACTGACATAAAAAAATAACAGATTGTAACAATAAAGCTAATCACCATAGATGTTTTGAAAATCTACCTCAGAAAGCATTCTGCTTGGAATAATTGACAATTTGATGGCTCTACACGTTTCCAGGGCTTTAATTACACCAAAGCCCTGATGAGCTTGAAATCTTTAAGTCTAATGCCAGCTTCTCCTCCAAATTCCACTCTCTCTATATAATTGCACTCAAACTTTTCAGAGGGAAAACCCCATACATATCTTTAAAAAAAATCTAAAGTGAAAATCAGTTCCCCTAACTATACTACTACATATAAATTCCCTTACTTGTAGCACTCTGATTTTTCCCTTTATTCTTTTTTTTTTTTTTTTAAACTGTAATTTGTAATTCACTATTTATTTGCTCGGGCAATTTCTTCATTACTAAAGTGTTATTACCAAAAGGGCAGGGATCAAGTTTATTATGTTCACCCCCAAATTGGCAGTTTTGTACTCCATTTTTACTCTGAGCTTTGACACATGTCTTTCTTATGCTTAAAATACTTTACTCATCATTTCTTTTATTTGACTAAATCCTATTTATCCTTCAACATCAGGCATGACTTCTTAAAGGAAGCTTTCTCTCATCCTCCCAAATCTCCTCTTCTGTACTAACTGTACCCAGTGCCAATTGCTATTTCTGTCAATGACTGCCCTCTATCATAGTTGTTATTCTACCCTAATAGACTTTAAGTTCCTGGAGCGCAAGATATTCCTGAGACTGTTTTTAGACCAGATTTGTATGTAACTCAGATCCCTGGTCTAACAGCACATATACAGTAATGGTAATAATAATAATGACAAAAATGCTATAAATGGCTCATTTGTGACAATAAAAATATAATGAAATACTATGACAATAGTAATAATATCCCTGTGTTATAATAATAAGTTACAGACACTTGCATGCTCTTTCTTTTAATTCAAACAAGTAGAACATCAATGAAATATCATACAAAAAGTTTAGACAGTAGGAGAAATTGCAAGAAAGAATATTAAGGGTTAACACTCATCCAATGTTGCATCAATGCTAGACTAGTAGGAATGTAATGCTTATTTTGATCTTCTCATAAAATCAATAACCTTTCCATTTCAAAAATTAATCCGCTACACTGCTTAGTAATAATTGATGCTTTCATTGGAGCACTGCTTTTCACATGTTCCATTATTCTCACTTTATCCTTTAAAATTGTTCTGAAAGCTGAGTACCTAAAGCCCAATGCTTTCCCAATGAATGATGGCATCTGGCCTTTCTCTGAACACTAATTATTTCTACTTTTGTTTACCTTACAATCACCTTTCTTTTCACTGCAGTTCACCAGGACTTGTAGTGGACTTTTGCTTTGAAGGGTATGATCATAAAGATGAATATGCACTCACAAATTTGAATAAAAATGTTAAGAGTGATGCTGTGTGTAAGTGACTATACAGTGAGACTAGTTGCTACCATGTAAAAAAGCTGTGTCAATGAACTCCTTGCACCACATGGGTTTCTTCTCCTTTTTTTTTTTTTTTTAATTTCCTACTATTTATTTATTTATATATTTTCATTGTTGGGGATTCATTGAGGGTACAAGAAAGCAGGTTACACTGATTGAATTTGTTAGGTAAAGTCTCTCTGAGAATTGTATCTTGCCCCCAAAAGGTGTGTCACACACTGAAACCCTACCTGTTCCCTCCTCTCTCTCTTTGCTCTCCCTTTCCCCCACCCCTTACCGTGTACTAGGCCATTAATTGTCCTTGTATCAAGATTGAGTACATAGGATTCATGCTTCTCCATCTGGTGATACTTTACTAAGAATAATGTGCTCCACTTTCATCCAGGTTAATACAAAGAATGTCAAGGCCCCATCTTTTTTAATGGCTGAATAGTATTCCATGGTATACATATACCACGGCTTATTAATCCATTCCTGGGTTGGTGGGCATTTGGGCTGTTTCCACATTTTGGCAATTATAAATTGAGCAGCAATAAACAGTCTAGTGTAAGTGTCCTTCTGGTAAAAGGATTTTTTACCTTTTGGGTAGATGCTCAGTAGTGGGATTGCAGGATCAAATGAGAGGTCTAGCTTGAGTTCTTTGAGGGTTCTCCATATTTCCTTCCAAAAACGTTGTATTAGTCTATAGTACCACCAGCAGTGTAAAAGTGTTCCTTTCTCTCCACATCCACGCCAGCATCTGCAGTTTTGAGATTTTGTGATGTGGGCCATTCTCATTGGGGTTAGATGATACCTCAGGGTGACTTTGATTTGCACTTCTCTAATAATTAGGGACGATGAGCATTTTTTCATGTTTGCTAGCCATTCATCTGTCTTTAGAGAAGGTTCTACTTATGTCTCTTGCCCACTGATATATGGTATTGTTGGCTTTTTTCATGTGGATTAATTTGAGTTCTCTGTAGATCCTAGTTATCAAGCTTTTGTCTGATTCAAAATATTCAAATATCCTTTCCCATTGTGTAGGTTGTCTATTTGCTTTGGTTGTTGTCCCCTTAGCTGTACAGAAGCTTTTCAGTTTAATTAAGTCCCATTTGTTTATTTTTGTTGTTGTTATAATTGCCATGGAAGTCTTCTTCATAAAGTCTTTCCCCAGGCTAATATCTTCCAGTGTTTTTCCTATGCTTTCTTTGAGGATTTTTATCATTTCATACCTTAAATTTAAGTCCTTTATCCATCTTGAATCAATTTTTGTGAATGGAAAAAGGTGTGGGTCCACTTTCAGTCTTTTACATGTGGATATGCAGTTCTTCCAGCACTATTTATTGAATAGGGAGTCTTTCCCCCAGTGTATGTTCTTGTTTGGTTTATTGAAGATTAGGTGGCTGTAAGATGTTAGTTTCATTTCCTGGTTTTCTATTTGGTTCCAAATGTCTATGTCTCTATTTTTGTGTCAGTACCATGCTGTCTTGACTACTAGGGCTTTGTAGTACAACCTAAACTCTAGTATGCTGATATCCCCAGCTTTGTTTTTATTACTAAGAACTGCCTTAGCTATGTGGGTTTTTTTCTGCTTCCATACAAAATGAAGAAATATTTTTTACAAGTTTTTAAAGTATATTGTTGGTATTTTAATAGGGATGGCATTGAATGGGTAGATTGCTTTAGACATTTTAACAATGTTGGAAGTATAGACATTTTAACAATGTCGATTCTTCCTAGCCATGAGAATGGTATGTTATTCCAAATGTTAATATCCTCTGCTATTTCCTTTCTTAGGGCTTCATAATTTTCTTTATAGAGGTCCTTAACCTCTTTTGTTAGGTATATTCCTAGGTATTTAATTTTCTTTGAAGCTATGGTGAAGGGAGTTGTGTCCTTAATTAGCCTCTCATCTTGGCTGTCATTGGTGTATACAAAGGCTACTGACTTGTGGACACTGATTTTATATCCTGAGATATTACTGCATTTTTTGATGACTTCCAGGAGTCTTGTGGTTGAGTCTTTAGGGTTCTCTAAGTATAAGATCATATCGTCAGCAAAGAGGGAGAGTTTGACCTCCTCTGCCCCCCATTTGGATGCCCTTTATTTCCTTCTCTTGCCTAATTGTATTGGCTAGAACTTCCAGCACTATGTCAAATAGTAATGGTAACAGAGGACAACCTTGTTTGGTTCCAATTCTAAGTGGAAAAGCTTTCAGTTTTACTCCATTCAGTAAAATTATAGCTGTGGGTTTGTCATAGCTAGGTTTGATCAGTTTAAGAAATATGCCATGGATGGTTTGGAGCTGAGCCAAGGGAAAAGGTTGAAGAACTCATATCAACCTTGCTGAGGTAAGCTGTGACACCAAAGATACAAACAAAAGGTACTGAATCCATCGTCAAGCGGATGGGAGTACCCTCCCCCATGAGAAAGGTTTGCCGTAAACTCCATACAAACAAATGAGTAGAGTCCAAACGTCCTCCCATTCCATCCCATGGGAGAAACTCTCTAAAAACTGGACCTCCTACCCATACTAGGGTGCCATAGCACTCTCCTGCCAGGCATAAAAGTGTAATTGTATAAAACTGCATATATTCTCTACCTGCAACTCTGAATTCCCAGTGCTCCCCTCCACTCTCACCCTGAGGTCTGGAAGCCTGTCTCCCATGGAGTCCAGATTCTTGGGCATTTTCTCAAGAGGTGTGAACAGGGGAAGGGCACTTGCTTGGCTGTGCTGATTCTGTGGCATGGGAGTGGGGAGAGAATGGTTAGCTGAGAGGGAACCATGCAGGAGCTGGGTGGTGCCCCCAGGCATAGAACAACAGCAGCTTTGGGAACAATAAGGTTCATGCCCCTGGGGTGGCTATGCCTGGCAGACATGCCCAGGGGAACCAGAGGAAGCCAGGCACCTGCTCTGGTGGCAGCTGCTGGAGGATGGATCTGGGATGTGAGTAAAGGAGTGTGGGGACTAGAATACCCGTGCACAGAGCTGGCAGACTTCCAGGGAGCAGCTGATACACCTGGCCCCCATGGGATCATAGCTGAGACAAAGGCGGGCAGGCAGAGGCAGAAACTGACAGTTCAGTGTGAGCTCTAACTGCTTGCCACTGTCCAGAACTGAGCTGTGGTTTCTGTCACCTCAAGCAGTATCTCATAACCAGCACAGAAACAAACTCTGTGAAGTTGTGCTGTTCTGCCAGCAACAACAATTAGGAGCAAGGCTGGAACTGAGTGAATCACCTGCCTCCATTAAGCACTCGAGGTTATCAGGCCTCACCTCCCCCTACCATATAGTGGCTGAGAACAGAGAATTGGCTGAGGAGACATAGATCTCTCTCTGATTCAGGCAGGTGTAACCCCCTGGGGTATCTGCTCATTGAAGGGAACTGGGTCATAGCCCAAGTCCCAGCCCCACTGGGGTTACCAGTGACTGGGTGTGACAGAGGTGCAAGATGGGGAAGGAGGCATCAGCCTTCCTGGACTAATTTATTTGCTAGGTTGGTCCTTCTGACCTCACAGAGCACCAGAACCAGTCATACCTGCGCTGCCAGGAGATCCCTGCTATCTAGTTGCCAGAGACCTTTTGAACTCCCCCACCTGAGACCAGTGCCAACTGGGACAATTGATTTGGACCTCTTGAACTGGGCCAATCACCCAAGAACTATCCAAAGTGGTACCCTGGGTGTGTGGTTGTGAAAAGGTGTGATTTTCCCTTTCCAATTTTGCCTGTGGGGGGAAGGGTGACTTAATTGCTGGTATTTCTCCACAACTGAGATTCAACCTAGAGTAACTGATGTACTAGGGTAGAACAGAGACCAGCTGAAAACAAGACAGAGTGACCTAGCCCCACCAAACCTAGGGGGCCCCCAGTTTCTCAGACTATAGCACTGTACAGGTCCTTAGCAAAGCTCTAGGAGAAAAGCCAAATAGTGTAAATTAAGCATGGGGTGTAATCAGTGGAGAAACTCTGGTAATATGAATAACCAGAGTAGATCAACTCCCCCCTAAGGAAGGACATGGCAGATGCAACTGAAGACCCCATCCATAAACAGATGGCTGAGATGTCAGAAATCGAGTTCAGAGTCTGGATAGAAAATAAGATCAACAGAATGGAGGAACGGAGGGAATCAGAATTTCACATTATTCAAAAGATGTCTCAAGAATTCAATGACTTCAAAAATAAAATGACCAAAGATTTGAACACATTGATGCAAGTTTGCAGCCCTCAAAGATCTGAAAAATACGGTAGAACCCCTTGCTAACAGAACGGAGCAGGCAGAAGAAAGGATCTCTGACAGTGAAGATAAAGCTCTTGAATGCACCCAAGAGCTCAAAGATGAAGAGAAATGGCAAGCAAAAACAGATTGTTCTCTCAGAGAGCTCTGGGATAATTCAAAGAAAACTAATATTCACCTTATAGGAATCCCTGAAGGTGACGAAGTTGCTTCACAAAACACAGAGGGTCTTCTTCATGAAATTATGCAAGAGAACTTTCCAGATATGCCAGGAGAGCCTGAAATTCAGATAGCAGATAGTTTCAGAACCCCAGCATGATTCAACCCGAGTAAGACATCCCCCAGGAACATCATAATTAACTTCATTAAAGTTAATATGAAAGAGAAAATTTTGAAAGCAGCTAGATGTGAGAAAAGCATAACCTACAAAGGGAAGAATATTAGAATGACTGCAGATCTCTCTGCTGAAAACTTTCGGGCTAGAAGAGGGTGGTCATCCACTTTTTATCTCCTAAAACAAAATAATTTTCAACCCAGGATCCTTTATCCAGCTAAACTGAGTTTCATCTATGATGGAGAAATTAAATACTTTAATAACATTCACATGTTCAAAAAATTTGCCATAATAAAACCAGCTCTCCAGGTTGTTCTCAGACCTATCCTCCATGATGACCAGTGTAATCCTCCACCACAAAAGTAAACTCACACAGAAAATTTTGATCAAATTCCAACTTCCACAGTGGCAAAAGGATTAAAAATGTCCACTGGACTTTTGAAAAACTTGTTATCCAAAATTTTACCATGCTTATCA
>NW_003852443.1:5585621-5601167 GCF_000181295.1 Otolemur garnettii
AAAAAAGAGTAAAATCTCTAATTTCATCAATCAGAAATGGTAAAGATGAAATAATAACAAACCCCTTAGAAATTTGAAAAATCCTTAATGAATATTACAAGAAACTTTATTCTCAGAAATATGAAAATCTGAAGGAAATTGACCAATACTTGGAAGCACGCCACATTCCAAGACTTAGCCAGAAGGAAGTAGAAATGTTGAACAGACCTATATCAAGTTCTGACATAGCATCAACTATACAAAATCTCCCTAAAAAGAAAAGCAGAAGATATTTACAGGTTATGTCTCTGACAAAGGTTTAATAACCAGAATCCACAGAGAACTCAAGCATATTAGCAAGAAAAGAACAAGTGATCCCATTTCAGGGTGGGCAAGGGACTTGAAGAGAAACTTCTCTGAAGAAGACAGGCACATGGCCTACAGACATATGAAAAAATGTTCATTATCATTAATCATCAGAGTAATGCATATCAAAACTACTTTGAAATATCATCTAACTCCAGTAAGATTAGTCCACATCACAAAATCCCCAAACCAGAGATGCTGGCATGGATGTGGAGAAAGGGGAATTCTTCTACACTGCTGGTGGGAATGCAAACTAATACGTCCCTTTTGGAAAGATTTTTGGAGACCTAAAAATAGACTTGCCATTTGATCCTGAAATTTCTCTACTAGGTATATATCCAGAAGACCAAAAATCACATTACAACAAACATATTTGTACCAGAATGTTTATTGCAGCCCAATTCATAATTGCTAAATCATGGAAGAAGCTTAAGTGCCCATTGATCCACAAATAGATCAATAAATTGTGGTATATGTATACCATGGAATATTATACAGCCTTAAAGAAATATGGAGACTTTACTTCCTTCATGTTTACATGGATGGAGTTGGAACATATTCTTCTTCGCATATGAAGAAGAAGGAATGGAAGAAAAAGTATTCAATGTATTGAGCCCTAGTATGTAACTAGTTTATAGCTTTCATACAAAAGCTATAGCCAATTATAGCCCAAGAATATGAGGACGGGGGAGAGGGAGGGAAGAGGTCGGGGAGAGGATGGGTGGTGGGAGTGTGATTGGTGGGACCACACCCTTACATGTGAATCTTTCTAAATGCAGAATATAAATGAGTTAACACAATAATTAAGAAAATGCCATGAAGGCTATGTTAACCAGTTTGATGAAAATATTTCAAATTGTATATAAAACCAGCACACTGTACTGCTCCCCCTCAAAAAAGAAATATGCCACCTATGCCTATACTCTTCAGTAAAGGATGTTGGATTTTATTGAGTGCTTTTTCAGCATCTATTGAGAGGATCATATGGTCTTTGTTTTTGCTTCTGTTGATACAATGAATAACATTCATGTACCTGCCATCCCAGCCTTGAATCCCTGCGATAAAACCCACCTTTTCTTTCTTTTTTTTGAGACAGAGTCTTATCATGTCACCCTTGATAAGAGTGTCATAGTATCACAACTCACAGCAACCTCAAATTCCTGGGCTCAAGGAATTCTCTTGCCACAGCCTCCCAAGTAGCTGGGACTACCAGGTGCCTGCCACAGTGCCTAGCCATTTTTTTTGTTGCAGTTGTCATTTTTATTTAGCTGGCTGGGGTTGGGTTCAACCTGCCACCCTCAGTGTATGTGGCTAGCACCATAACTACTGTGCTATGGACGCCAAGCCAAGGATAAAACCTACTTGATCATGATGTATGACTTTTCTGATGATAAGCTGTAATTTATTGGCTAGGATTTTGTTCAGAATTTTTACATTTATATTTATTAGTGAAATTGGTCTGAAGTTCTTGTTAGTTGGGTCTTTTCCTGGTTTGGGTATCAGGGTGATGTTTGCTTCATAGAACGTGTTGGGGAAGATTCCTTCCTTCTTAATTTGAATAAGCTCTTCTTTGAAGGTTTGATAGAATTCTGGTGTAAAGCCATCGGACCAGGGCATTTCTTTGTTGGGAGTTTTTTTATTATTTCTTTGATCTCAGTGCTTGAAATTGGTCTGTTCAGGAAATCTATTTCTTCCTGGCTAAATCTAGGGACAGGGTGTGTTTCCAAATATTGATCCATTTCTTTCACATTGTCAAATTTCTGGGCATAGAGTTTCTGGTAGTGTTCAGAGATAATCTCTTGTGTCTCTGTGGCATCAGTTATGTCCCCTTTATGATTACTGATTGAGATTACTAGAGATTTTACATTTCTATTTCCAGTTATTCTGGCCAAAGGTTCATCTATTTCATTTATTTTTTTCAAAAAACCAATACCTTGTTTCATTAATTTTCTGAATGAGTCTTTTATTTTCAATTTCATTAATCTCTTATTTAATTTTTTTTTTTTTTTGCTGGGGCTGGGTTTGGACCCACCATGTCCGGCATATGGGGCCAATGCCACACTCCTTTGAGCCACAGGAACCACCCTGATTTAATTTTTGATATTTCCTTTCTTTTGCTGGGATTTGGCTTAGATTGTTCTTCTTTTTCCATTTCCATAGATGGCTTGTGAGTTTGTTGATGTGCTCTCTTTGTGTTTTTTGGGTGTAGGCAGCTAAAGTGAGAACATTTCCTTTCAGGACTGTTTTTGCTGTATCCCACAGGTTTTGGTATTTTGTGTCCTCATTATTGTTATGCTCAAAGAAGTTAATGATATCCTCTTTTATTTATTCCTGCATCCAACTCTCATTCAGCATAAGGTTGTTTAATTTCCATGTCTTTGTGTGGGGTTAAACATTTTTATTGGAGTTGAGTTCCACCTTTAGTGCCTTGTGGTCTGAGAAGATACAAGGTAAAATTTCAATTCTTTTGATTCTTTTGAGGTTTGTTTTGTGTCCTAGGATATGATCCATTTTGGAGAATGTTCCATGGGGTGATGAGAAGAATGTATATTCTTTATCTTTGGAATGGAGTGTTCTATATATGTCTATCAAGCACAGTTGTTCTAGGGTCTCATTTAAGTCCCTTATGTCTTTATTTAATTTCTATTTAGAGGATCTGTCCAGCTCTGTAAGAGGAGTGTTAAAGTCCCCTGTTATTATGGCATTATAGGATAGGATATCATATTGCTCAGACTGAGTAAGGTCTGTTTCAAGAATCTGGGAGCATTTAAGTTGGGTGCATAAATATTTAGAATTGAAATGTCTTTTTGTTGTATTTTTCTCTTGACCAATATGAAGTGACTATCTTTGTATTTTTTTTTGACGTTAGTTGCTTTAAATCCACCTGTATCTGAAAATAAGATTACAACCCTTCTTTTCTTCTGAATTCCATTTGCCTGAAAATTTGTCTTCCAACCCTTAACTCAGTTTTAATTTATCTTTTCAAGCTAGGTGTGTTTCCTGCAGACAGCAAATGGATGGCTTGTGTTTTTTAATCCAGTCAGCCAATCTATGCCTCTTTGGTGGGGAATTCAAGCCATTAACATTTATTGAGATAATTGATAAGTGCGGTAGCATCTATTCATCTTATTTTGTGAAAGTCCATTGCTTGCATCATTGTGGAAGTTAGGTTCTGTCCTTTAATTTCTGAGTTCTTACTTTGCTGGTAGTTCATTGTGATGGTCAGTGTGTAGTTCAGGTTGAAGTATTTCCTACAGAGCTGGTTTTGTGGTGGCAAATTTCCTCAATGTTTGTATATCGGTAAAAGATTCAATTTCTCCATCAATTTTAAAGCTTAGCTTAGCAGGATATAGAATTGAGGCTGGAAATTGTTCTGTTTAAGTAAATTAAAGGTAAATGACCATTGTCTTCTGGCTTGAAAAGTTTCATTAGAGAAGTCTGCAGTTACCCTGATGGATTTGCCCCTGTAGGTCAGTTGGTGTTTACTACTGGCGGCTTGAAGAATCTTTTCTTTTGTCTTAACTTTGGACAGATTTGTGATAATGTGTCTTGGAAAAGCTCTATTAGACTTGAGGCAACCCAGGGTCTGATATCACTTTGAAAGGAGTGTGTCAGAATCTTTGGTGATACTTGGGAAATTTTCATTTATAATATTCTCTAGTATGGTTTCCATTCCCCTGGGGCATTCTTCTTCCCCTTCTGGCATACCTATAATTTGTATGATTGAATGCTTCATTAAGTCCCATAATTCTGTCAGTGAATGTTCTGCTTTCTCTCTCTTCTTTTCTCCCTTTTTAACTATCTGGGATATCTCAAGAGCTTTGTCCTCTACCTCTGAGATTCTTTCTTCTGCATGGTCTAATGTTGATACTTTCTATCGCATCTTTAAGTTCCCTAATTGACTGCTTCAATTCCTTTATCTCTGCTGTATCCTTTCTATATTCTTCATATCATTCATCTTTTCTTTTTTTCTCTTCTCTTCTTTTTTTCTTTTTCTTTCTTTCTTTTTTTTTTTTTTTGAGACAGAGTCTTACTTTGTTGCCCTTGGTGGAGTGCTGTGGCATCACAGCTCCCAGCAACTTATAGCTCTTGGGCTTAGGTAATTCTCCTGCCTCAGCCTCCCTAGTAAAACAGGTGCTTCACACAATGCCCGGCTATTTTTTGTTGCAGTTTGGCCAGGGCCAGGTTTGAACCCACCACCTTTGGGATATGGGGCAGCACCCTACTGGATGAGCCACAGGCACCACCCCATCAATTATTTGATTCTGTTTTTGGATTTGCTTTTGGTTATTTTCCACTTTCTCAGAAATTTCCTTCTTTATGTTTTGGTTATTTTCCAGTTTGTCAGCAATTACCTTTATTGTTTTCATCATCTGTATTTTAAATTCCTCTTCTGTCATTTCTAACATCTCTTTATAGATAGAATCCTCTGCAGTAGCTACCTCATGGTCCCTTAGGGGGGTTGCTCTGGACTGGTTTTTCATGTTGCCAGGATTTTCTGCTGATTCTTCCTCATGAGTGTTTTCTTTTCTCTGTTTCCTTGCCCTAATTTTCCTTTCACTTCCTCTTGTTCTTTAAATTACTGTGCCTCTGGCCTAAGGGTTCAATGAGCCCTTTTGTCACAGGACCAAAAGAATGAGAAGATTGGAGAGCAAGAAGGGAAAAAAGATTTAAAAAAAGAAAGAAAAAAGAGAAAAGAGAGGGGGTGAGTAAAAGGGAATATTGACAAAAAGAAGAGAGGCACAGAAAGAGGGAGACAGGAGTAATAAAGGTACTGGAGTAATAAAGGTATACATCAGGTACTTTGACCCAACCTTAAAAACTTCCAACCTCTGGGGGTGCTGGGTTAGGTGGTTCCCTTGAGGTCAGCAGCTGTTTGCCAGCCTGTTCAGACACAATACCACAACTTTACCAAATAAAGAGGAAAGACAAAAATACTACAAATCAAACCAAACAAACAGAAAACCTTATGGGATAAAATTGGGGGGAAAACCAAATAATAGGGGCAGAAACACTAGCAAAAATGAAGTTCTTATGATTAAAGAAGACAACAATGGAAAGTTATATTTAAACTAGAAAAATAAAGAAAGAAAAGAAAAAAAAGACAAATATTGAGGGAAAATTTTGAAATAAATACAAAACAAAACCCCCAAACAGAGCAGTATATATATCTTGCTGACTATTGTCTGGGCAACAGGTGATCTTCTTGAGTATGAGATGTTAATCACAATGCTGATACAGCTATATGAGATGCAGACTGGAGGCCTCTGCTGGTTTCTCAAACCCCACAGGGTTGAGAGCCCAAATCTTTCCTTAATCCACTTAAAAGACACTTTAAATGTTAACCCTGGCTAAGCAGAATCTTTCCCAGGAAAACACTTGTCACTGGGATCTCTCCTGAAGTGGCTGCCCACTTATCCAGTGTGCCCAAAGCGGTCTCACTCTATGCCCCTCAGGGCTGAGGCTGCAAGGCAGCCCTGCTACTGCCAAACACTGAAAGTGCCGCTCTTCCCCAGCACCCTGGTCCTGTACTTGAGCCCAAGGTCTCCCAGCCTGAGCCTCACTCTGTGACCCTGAGGGTGGAGCCTGCAGGGGCTGTTCTCCCTCAAGGGCTGTGTGGGTGCAGCCCACAGCCAAACAATATTAGCTCTGCTCCAGCTCAGCAGCTCAGTCTGGGGCCCTAGACAACACTTAAAGTCATCCACACTCTCGTCCAAGTTCTCCCAAGGTAGTTCAGCCAAGTGGCAAAGTCCAAAATAACAAAACAGCCTACAGGGAAGACCTTCCCTGTTTGTAATCTCACTGCTGTTGTATTACAGCTGTGGCAGCCACAGCCTCAGACAGAACCAATGCAACCACTTGCCATCTCTCCATTGCTTTTGTCCTCCTGCTGGGGTCCCGAAGTCTCTCACTGTCTCCCAGCATCCCTAAAGGGATGTTTCTGGGCAGAACCCACAAGCCAGAGATGCCTACAGTCTTCTCTTCCCAATCTCACTGTGCCCTGTTGCAAAGAAGCTGTTACCTGGCCACCATCTTCTCCCTCTCTACCATATGGGTTTCTTTACATGTGCAGAAGAAACTAGTTCCTGAATGGTTAATGGAATTATTTAATTATAAATTATCATTATGGGGATAATGATATCATCCATAACCTGAGGACTACCTGTATTCTGTTCTGCATCCTTGCTGCCTGGGATAATAACCTGCTCATAATAGGGACTCAACAGATGCTTTCTAAAAATATGAGGGAGAAATTGAATGAATGAAAGAGTGAATAATCTACACAATATATTCCAAACATATGGAAATTCTTGATATTTTAAGATATAGGCATCGAAGCATAGTAGCATGGCTATTTTACCTAGTAAATACTAAATTACTGGGCTTTCACTTTTTCTTGTTTCTTTTATTTATATTATCAAGATTCCCATAAGATCTCAAATAAATTTATACACTGCAAACGAAGCACAATGAGGTATTGCAGTCTACTCAGGTTGATTATAGCAATCTCTACTGAAACTAAGACATGTTTATGATGTGTTTCTCCATGGAAGGGTGAGCTTTACATAGTTAGCAGCCCCACCCCCAATCCCCAAAGTATGACTGGGCAAGTTTCAAGACAGAAGGAAAACTGATGTACTACAAAGCTCCCAATAGTGTAATAGTTATTTACTATCGTGCAACAAATTACCCTAAACCTTGTGTGTGGAAACAACTAATATTTATTGATTCTGTGGGCCAGGAATCTGGGAGTGACTTAGCTGAATGATTGTCTCAAGGTCACTCATGAGGTTGCAGTACAGCTGTCAGCCCCATCTGTAGTCTCATCTGAAGTGTCTACTTTTGAGCTCAGTCATGTGGCTGTTGGCAAGCTCTAGAAGATCAATATCCAAGATCATTCTCTTGTACTTTTTCATAGGACTGCTTACAATATGGTAGCTGGCTTTCCTAAGATCAGTTCAAGAGAGAACAAGATTCAAGAAAGAACAAGAGACGGTGAGCAAGAATGCCTGAGATAGAAGCTGCACTCTTTTTATAACTTACTATCAAAAGGGATATAACATTACTTCCATCATATTATATTTGGTAGACTTGAGCCCCTGAGGCCAGAAGAGATGTACAGTGTGTGAATATCAGAAGGTGAGGATCACAAGGGCCCATCTTACAGGCTACAGGCCAAAAACATATTCTCTTTATTTCAGATGTAAACAGAACAAAAGAGAATAATATTACAGGTAAAATTGTACAGCAATTTAGGTGATTAAAACAAATAATGAAGAAGAAAGCCTTTAAAATAATTCCTAAACTCAATGTTTAAAATGAATACTTATTGTGTAGAGGTGGGTTTTAAAACAACATTTTGTAGGCACAATCCATCTAATGATCATTAAAATTGTTACAGGCCAGATGTGGTGGCTCACAACTGTGATCCTAGAACTCTGGGAGGTATGGGTAGGTGCATTGCCTGAACTCAGGAGCCTGAGCAAGAGCAATACCACAGTTCTACTAAAAACAGAACAACTACCTGGGCATTGTGGCAGGTGCCTGTAGTCTCAGCTACTTGGGAGGCTGAGACACCAGGATCACTTGAGCCCAAGAGTTTGAGGTTGCTGTGAGCTGTGATCATGCCATGGCATTCTAGCCAGGGTGACAGTGTGAGACTCCATCTCAAAATAAATAAATAAATAAATAAATAATAAAGTTGTTATAGTGTATACTTTCTTCTGAATATTGTCAGATTAATTCCCTAGTACTTAACATAATTCCAATTCCTCACCACCAAAATGTAACAAATGAAAAGAATTATTTGCTGTAGACATTGTCTACTCTATTGCTACTAACATTATTTGACTTCTTTAAAAAAGGAGAAATAATATTCTTTTAATTATTGAATTAACCATACTCTACTTAGACACTAACATATGTATCTAGCTGGTTCAGTATGATTCCTTAAAATAAACTAACAGTTAATTTATGTTACCATGAAAATTTAACCTTCAACTTCTTTTGTGTCTTAATGGATACATATTGATTTAGTTAGGAAGACAAAATTTTGTACTCTTATAGCTTAAAAAACCAGCAAAAAAATACATTACCATCCATGTCTGAATTATGGCAGAAGTCTTCAAACCTGTTTAGAAGCTGTTCATGTTATGAGCTATGTTTTCTTCATTCATATTTCATAGCAGAACTAGATCTATAAGGAAAGCCACATATCCATTATTTCTTGTATCCTTTCTTAAATTGTGGGTTTCTAATTGTGGGTTTGTGGGTATTCTAATTGAATACCCTTTAATACATATATATTTCAGGCCTAAATTTCTAATATTTTTTTAATGGAGGCCTATTTTTAGTTCTCTAAAGCCCTAAGACCCTTGAGGATGGAATATTGTGATGGG
Source organism: Otolemur garnettii (assembly GCF_000181295.1). Classification (NCBI taxonomy): domain Eukaryota; kingdom Metazoa; phylum Chordata; class Mammalia; order Primates; family Galagidae; genus Otolemur; species Otolemur garnettii. Next base: position 5,594,366 of record NW_003852443.1, read on the forward strand.
CAGAGAAGACTCCTGAGAATGAAAGATCTGTTCCAGGTTTTTACTCTCTTCTAGTAGCTTCTTGGCTGTGGCAACATAACTCTAATCTTCATCCTCCATGTGTGTATGTGTGTGGTGTGTATGTGTGTGCATGTGTGGTATATATGTGGGGGGTGTGTGTGGTGTTTGTGGTATGTGTGTGCATGTGTGGTGTGTGTGGTGTTTGTGGTGTGTGTGTGTGCATGTGTGGTATGTGTGTGCATATGTGGTATGTGTGGTGTGTGTGGTGTATATGTGGTGTGTGGTGTTTGTGTGTGTATGTGTGGTGTGTGTAGTGTATATGTGATATGTGGTGTTTGTGTGTGCATGTGTGGTATGTGTGGTATATGTGTGATGTGTGTTTGTGGTGTGTGTGTGTGCATGTGTGGTGTGTGTGTGCATATGTGGTATGTGTGGTGTGTGTGGTGTATATGTGGTGTGTGGTGTTTGTGTGGTGTTTGTGTGTGCATGTGTGGTGTGTGTGATATATGTGTGATGTGTGTTTGTGGTGTGTGTGTGTGCATGTGTGGTGTGTGTGTATGGTGTGTCTCCAAATCTTTCCATTTTAGAAGGGCACCAGTCATAGCGGATTAACTTCCTCCCTCCCAATCCAGTATGACCCAATCTTCACCAATTAGATCTACATCAACACTATTTCCACATATGGTCACATTTGGGCAGTGATTTGTGATTGTAACTTATGAATTTTGGGGGGGGGTATTACCTTTTAATCCACACCAACGCCAAAGGAGTCTATTGATAGTGGCAAGCCACTAAATGATGATTTTTTTTTGTTGTGTTGTTTTGTTTTATTTTTTTCAGGAAACTAATGTGTTTCAATGGGTCTTTTAAAAAGATACTTGTAGCGGTAATAGCGATTGAAGAGGCTCTACCCTGCGGGCAGAGGCTGTCATTTATTCTCTGTCTGCCTTGTCGGACTACGAATTCCATAAAGGGGAGACAGCATGAGGACACCTATCATCCCCGCGGCATGATGCCTTTTGCAGAGTATGTGCTCAGTACATATCTGTTGTATAAAAGAGCCAAGAAAAACCTGTACTGGGGTGGGAGCTATAGGACTGGAAAAGAAAGGACAGAGGACGGGTTTAGGAAATGTTATGAATTGGTGACTGGATAATGCAAGAGAAGAGAAATCAAAGATGTCACCACAGTTTCAAGGGTGGGAGAAAGATCGTACCACTGAGGGAAGCAAGGAAATAGAGGAGGTAGGTTTGCAGCCCCATTTTTGGCACTTTTAATGTGAGATGATAGACATTTAAGTAGAAACATCTACCAGTTAGTTAAAGAAAGGATGACAGACAGATCTTTAGTTGATGTGAGGGCCCTATGTTGGTTCTAAGAAACCCTCAAAATCACTGTTGAGCCTGAGGGTATTCTACTTTATTTGGTCTGGATTTCTAATACTATATATTCATAGTCATTTTTCTTATGCACATAAGTATTTTTAAAAAAATTTTTAAAACATTCACATTTATGGTAGATAGGACAATAAAAAAATGTAAAGTCCTGGTAAGCCAGGTACATATAAATAGAAATTCGTTTGCCTATAATAAAACTATGTAAATTTACATAACATTTCTGGATAACCATTTGAAAATATAATGTAAAATACTTTAAAAATAGCAACATACCTCATACTTCATCTCTATGTCTTGGAACTTATTCAAAGGAATTAATCAGATATATGTACAAGATTTGCTTGGAAGTTGAATTTCTTTTGAGTAATTTTCTATGTTGGGGTCTTATAGTGTGAATAAGTTTTTGAAATTCAGGTCATACCATATATGCTATTTTAAACTCTGTTGTTATCACCTATGTATTTTTTTTTTTTTTTTTTTAGAGACAGAGTCTCAACTTTGTCGCCCTCGGTAGAGTGCCATGGTGTCACAGCCCAGAGCAACCTCCAGCTCTTGGGCTTAGGCAATTCTCTTGCCTTAGCCTCGTGAGTAGTTGGGACTACAGGTACCCGCCATAATGCCCGGCTATTTTTTGTTGCAGTTTGGATGGGGCTGGGTTCAAACCTGCCACCCTCAGTATATGGGGCCGGTGCCCTACTCACTGAGCCACTGCCCCAGGACCTATGTATTTATTTATTTTACTTAACTGTGTTCTCTACAACACCCTATCTTTTGTTTTCTGTCCCAATGACTTAATAATTTTTTCCCCATTTTTCAAAATTTAAAATTATGCTGTGATAAACATCTCTCTAAATAAAGCTACTTTAATCCAAAAATGTTGATTAGTTGTGAGCACAAAGTTAAATTTCTGTGCCTTTTTAAGACTCTTGATGTCAAATGATCTTTCTAACAGTTAATCCAATGTATACTTTCATTAGCAGGATATGACTTTATATAAGGTCACCGAATTCTGGCCCATCTCTGATTCTGATTAGATATTGGTGTCTCACTAGGTCCAATCAAAGTCAAATGGGCCTTTGTCTGGGGTTTGAGAAAGGAAGAAGGAAAAGACATCAATTACTATTATACACTATCATTAGTGACATACTTGCACCTTTGTGATGAGTATTTGAGTCTATTTACACTGAGTAAATGTGAGTTGTATATACACATAGCCTAAATATAGAATCCTAGAAATGTCTTATTATCCTTGATTGTTTTTTCTTCAGAGAACTGAGAATTGTTTTTGTTTGAGGCATTATATTCTTGTGCTATATTGACACATCAGCATCTCGACTGTGTCTATGAACCTCTACCTGATTCTCTTCCACATTCTGCTTCACTGAGAAGAGAGGACTCAGCATTAGCTCTGGTTGCAAAAAGGAAGCTATTCTGAGAATAATTTTCTTCTGGAATTTGGATTCAGATTAAATAAGATAATATCCAAGCATTAGATGCAAGGGCTATTCTCCATTAAACTCTCACATGTTAGTTCATCAAACATTATATGGAAGGGTTATTCTCCAATGAACTCTTACATATTATTTCATCACAGATCTTTTAAAATTGGTAGTATAACTTAATGTATTGCCTTTGCTACATTTGAACCTATGATCTTTTTGCAGACAGATGAGGACATCATTTTCTAGAATCTAAGCATATAATGTTGGGAAATTTGTTAGAAACCTTTCTACTGTGCTTGTAAAAAATTATGTTCTGAATAGAAGAAAAAAACTAAGTCAAACAAAATTAAAGAGAAGATGAAGATAGCCTTAGAAAAGAAGTAGAATGAGGAAAAGCAAAAAATAACCTCCTCCCAGTGGCAGGTAGTGCTGAAAATAAAATTCAAGTTCAAAATTGCCTGGTATTTGATTGCCTCATCTAAGCTATAAAAATTTTAAATTATGCCCTCTCTCTTCAAATGCTACTAAATTTAATCTTATGTTCTCAAACAGCTCGTATGCGATCATCTACGAGAAGTAGATTTTTTTGCATGGATGGGAAATTCTGGCTTAGAAATTCTGTTAGTTATACATACTTGGAAATGGGTTGCAAGTAATACATTGGTTTCCACTTAGACATGAGGTTGTGATTATATACATTTTTACAGATGTGAAATTTAAATATGAAATTTGCTGAATGACATAATATTTTAAAACCCCTGGCACAGTGGACTGCACTTTACTGTTTCAAGACTTTTTCCTAAATGTTAAGAATTTATTGATAGAGTTGATTCTAATTTTGCTGGAGTTTTAGATGACTGTGGGGCTTCTATAAGAAAGTATCACAGACTGCCTGAGTCTGTTTCTCACGGGTCTGGGGCTGGAAGTCCAAGATGCCAGCACAGTCAGGCTTCTGGGTTGTTGATAGCCGCCGCCTTCTTGTATCCTTGTGTGGTAGGAAGACAGCAAGCTGGCTCTCTGGCCTTTTCTTATATAGCAACTAATCTCATTCATGAGCGCGCCATCCTCATAACCTAATTACTGTCAAATACAATCACACTGAGATTAGTTTTCAGCATACGTATTCTAGGGGGACACAAACATTCATCTATAGTACATAAACACTGATTTTTTTTTTTTTTAACCCAAGCAATATTTATTTTCCCCTTCATCATTAGTAACAGATTCTTATTTTCTTCAAAACAAGAAAGTACATCATTAAAAAACCTGACCTCTGGCTCAGCGCCTGTGGCTCAAGTGGCTAAGGCACCAGCCACATAACACCTAAGGTGGCGGGTTCGAATCCTGCCTGGACCTGCCAAACAACAATGACGGCTGCAACTAAAAAATGGCCAGGCATTGTGGCGGGTGCCTGTGGTCCTAGCTACTTGGGAAGCTGAGGCAGGAGACTCGCTTGAGCCCCGGAGTTGGAGGTTGCTGTGAGCTGTGATGCCATAGTACTTTATCCAGGGGGATAGCTTGAGTTTCTGTCTCAAAAACAAACAAACAAAAAAACAAAAAAACCTGACCTCCTGATGCTACCTGAGACCTAGGATAAGTAATATGATGAAACTCTGCTAAAGAGGCAAGTGGAAGTTTGCTGTGGGTGTGTCAAGCACGTTAGATCTCCTAAGACACATAACTACTCCTTCCATCATTTTCTTTCCTGAAACTTAGGGATGACCGTATGAAAGCTAGAACTGTCCTTATGACCATGAGGTTATCAGCGTGAGGCTGGCTGGGTGGTGGAAGACAAGGATGGAGAAACCTGGGTCCATGATAACGTTACAGTGCAGCTGCCCGAGCCCTGGACTGCTCACATTTTGTCTTTTTTTTTTCTAATGACATAATAAAAACCTTCTGTGTAAGCCATGATGGTGAGGTTTTCTATTATTCACAGTTATATACATTCCTAACTCATACAGTAACTAATTCTCTTGTAGATCCTCTGTCCGTTGATTGCTTTGGCAAATAGCACTAAGTATTTATAAAAGAATGTGCTTTATTTAAAATAAGGAAATATTTCTAAGCAATTTGTAAATAGCCACTTCCCCAAGCCTTCCAAGTGCCAGACCTTTGCTCTAGTGGTCCTACTTACTCCTCCAAGGTTCACTGAATTCCCACAATCCTACAAGGGATGAGTCAAGGGACAGAAAGGGTCCTGCAAAACATTGCTCCAGCTGGGCCCTGCAGCCTTCCAGAGAGCTCTTGCCATGCCTTAAGGATGTTTAATATTTTAAAAAACATTTCAGATAAAACAAATTTATTCATAAGGCCAGCATCAATGATACTTTATGTACTTTAAATTGTAATAGCATATTTATATTTAATGACCATTTACTTCCTTTTAATATGGAAAACTTTCAGAATTTTCCCCCTTTTGAGTTTTGATACCCATGAATTCATTTTATTTTATGGCACATAACCTGAAAAAACAGGGGTATTTTTGTGCAGTTATATATACATCAATGCTTTTCTGGTTCACTATGTCCTAAGTTGTTTAATACCATACTCCAGTATCCTACAACTTGGTCAACCCACTTCCTCTGTTTTACCATCTCACAGTACTAACGAAAGTACAAAGAAAAACTTGGATACTTGAACTGGAAAAAGCCTTGAGTCATCTGCATTCAATATACTCATCATCATAAAGCAGGTATTTATTATTCCCTTTCCAAACTCTCGGTTTTATAAGGCCTTAGCTCGTTCTATGATAATTTCAAGCCAAAAAACATGTATTTGGCTTCCATCCTTTTTCTTTCCAGATGTCAGAAGAAAGCAGTCCTAAGACCTGCATTTGCTTTTCTTTCTGCTCTTTTAAATTTTGCATGCCTTTTGGAAAAGAAAAAAGAAGTCATCTTTTTACTTGTCTACCTCTATTTTACATCTTGTCCCTTTTTTTGACTTCCCAATATTAACCTTTCTTAATTAGATCAATGGAAAGTGTTCATAATTGTCATATATTACAACTGAAATGCTCATAATCATTGAAAAAATATATCTAAGGAAATTTCATGGTTACACAGGATTAGGAAGACTTCACTAAATTCAGTAAGCCTTTCTGTTAGGTACCATATTTTTAAAAATTATTTTAAATTATACTATATGTGTTAATAGATTTTTTAAAAAGGATAAAATCACAACACTGGTACAAATACAAAATGAATACATGTGAAGATTTTATTTAACGCATTAATTGATAAGGGGACATCTATAGATGTTATATATTATAAAATCTATAACCAATTGATTATAGATGTTATAACCAGTTCAATAGGCAACTTATAGTCAGAAGAGGAATGCTAAGATGAATATATGAATGGATAGGCAATTGACAAAAAAACAGTCATTGTCCATAGGGAAATAATTGCTTGCATTCCATCAGATACAATGTGCATGTCTATGGACAGGAATTATTTTTATCAGTTTTCTACAAGTTAATTTCTGTCTCTAAAAAAAGTTATGAAGTAGCCCAAAGACAAACAAAAGTGATCACTAGATGTATGAATTAGCCAGGACACATCATAGCTTTAAAGTATTTTATTTTGTTGAGACAGAGTCTCACTCTGTTGCCCAAGAATAGACTGCCCTGGTGTCAGCCTAGCCCACAGATAATTCAAACTCCTGGGCTCAAGCAATCCTCCTGCTTCAGCTTCCTGAGTAGCTGAGACTACAGGCACCTGCCACAACATCTGGCTAGTTTTTCTATTTTTAGTAAGGATGAGTCTTGCCCTTGTTCAGGCTGGTCTTGAACTCCTAAGGTCAAGCAATTCTCCTCCCTTGATGACCCAGAGTGCTAGGACTACAGGGGCAAGCCATCATAACCAGCTCAGTCTTTCATAATTCTTTCTGGCATATGTGAACTGGTGAAGTATAGTCAGAAGGTAGTACTCTTTCTTTTCTTTTCTTTTTCTTTTTGTTTTT
>NW_003852443.1:5601359-5621406 GCF_000181295.1 Otolemur garnettii
GGCTGGATTCAAACCCGCCAGCTCAGGTGTATGTGGCTGGCGCCTTAGCCACTTGAGCCACAGGTGCTGAGTCAGTAGTGCTCTTTCTTGATCCTCACAGTGACAGCTTTTTCCAGGAGGAAAAGATAAAAATGAGAGTTGGGGAGATTTGAAAGGAAGGACAATTTTAAAGGACAAGACTAGGAAATTGAGCAAGAGTAGGGCAAATTGTCCTTTTCTATCCCGCATGGGGTAATGTTAAGAGCTTGGGTTCTAGAGCCACAACACATGATTCAATTTCCATTTCTCCTACTTATCACATGTGTTGCCTATTGGTCAAGTTACTTAATCTTTTGAAACCTCAGTTTATCAATCAGTGGTGTCCAGCCTGTGGCCTCCTGGGCCACATATTGATTTTATGAGGACTTCATTTGCTTATTAGTGGTTTGGTACATCACAAAAAGTATTCGGAAAGCAAATACAAAGCATTTTTGTGCTAATCAGCTTATGTTGGTGTTTGTGTCGTTAATGTATGGCTCAGGGCAACTTTTATTCTTCCAATGTATAGCAGAGAAAATAAAGAGGTTGACACCTCCAACTGGAATTATTAGTAGTACCTAATTGATAAGTTTATTGAGATGAGATAACTTAAGTAAAATGCTTAACATAATAACTGACTTGGCAAAGTGCCAAATAAACATTGCGATTAATATTTTTGTCAACATTATAATTGTGTTTTAAGTGATATTGATATGCTCAAGTTAAACCAGCTGAGAAGTATATAATCATATCAAATTAATTTTTAAAATTGCTTTATTGAGGCATAATTGACATACAATAAACTGGGTATATTTAAAGTGTAGCATTGGATAAGTTTTGATGTAAACTGCGAAACCATCACCATAATGAAGATATTCGTTGTCTGCCAAAGTTACAATCTCTCCTTTCTACCCTTTTCTGTCTCTTGTACCCATCCCAGACAACCATTTATAAACTTTTGTCTCTAGTTTGCATGTTCTACAATGTTTATTGATGGATCATATAGGATGTATTATTTTTGTTTAGTTTCTTTCACTCAGCATGATTATTTCAAGATTCATTCATGCTGTAGTGTGTATTAATAATTCATTACTTTTTGGGGTTTCCGTCTCTGCTTTGCTGAAAGGCTTCGATGGCTCCACCACAGCCTCCGCTGCACTGTGACCTACACAGGCAGTAAAGAGAAAGCTAGGTCACCTCGGGAGCCAGGAAACGTAGAACCTCCATAGTCGACCACCTCCTTACATTGACCGCCTTCTTCAGTTGATCTACTTTTCATAGACTGGATGTATACAACATGTACTCAATGTAGACTGACCTCTACATATTGACCACCTCTCTAAGTGATATCTTGACCACTTGGACTGTGATACACAATATTGATTTACCCCCTATAACTTGAGTAGTTGATTCCACTGTACATCAAGGAGTAGAAGGTGTAGGCTTTGCCTCTTAGTTTTATTATGTTTTCTTTAGTATAAATAAGTTCTTTTTTCATGTTTTATTATTACCGTATGTTGCATTAGGCCTAACATCCTATTGTTTATCACATGTTGGGGAAGATTGTGTCAATGTAAAAGACTGGTCCGAATTGTAGGTACATCCTATAATTACTGAAAAGAAAAAAATTTTTTTTTGAGATAGAGTCTCACTAAGTTGCCTTTAGTAGAGTGCTGTGGCATCACAGCTCACAGCAACTTCAAACTCTTCAGCTTAAGCAATTTGCTTGCCTCAGCCTCCCAAGTAGCTTGGGACTACAAGTACCTGCCATAATGCCTGGCTATTTTTTGTTGCAGTTGTCATTGTTGGTTAGCTGGCCCAGGCCGAGTTCGAACCTGCCAACTTCAGTGTATGAGACTGGCACCGTAAACACTGTGCTATGGACACTGAGCCAATTACTGAAAAATTTTACAGTTAGGTGAGACATGATGGCCCAAGGAAAGAACTCAAAGGGCTGACACTGAAGGAAAATGTTGAGCTTCTACATTTTCTAGAAAGTATTAGCCAAGAAAGATAGCAGAATATTTTGGTGTTAGCAACATCCAAAAATGTAAACACGAGTACTTGGAGAGATAAGGTAAGAGGAAGTGTGGTAAAGTGGAGACCTACAGTGGAAAATAGGGCAAACTCGCCTTGATGAAGTCAGTGAAGCGGGTAGTTAATGCTGATGATCCTAGATGTTGCTAAAACATTTGCCCAGAAATTCAGAATAGCAGATTTCCAAGGGATTGGCTTGAGAAATTTGAACTGAGACAAGATCTCCCAGAAAGTTTTGTGTGGTAAATCCAACGAAATTCCAGTAGAAGTTGTGAAAAAGTCTATGAAAAAGTTCCTGGACTTCGCTAGAGGCTTCTAAGATGACAACATCTTTAATGCTGACTAGTACAAACTCTTTTTCAAGATGATGCCTGACAAGAGTCTCATCATGAAGGGTGACAAGACTAAGAGTGGGAAACTTCCCAAAGTGCATGAAGCAGCTGATGAAGTGGAAGAAGCAAGCAAGGATGACAGAGAAAAAGAAACAGGCCAAGATTGACTCTTTTTTCAGAAATAATGATTAAACAATGAGAAAACAGTAAATAGATTGATTTGGTATGACACTGTGTGAGTTTACTGTGGTTTGGTTATGTATGCTTTTATATGACATTCTCTAATAGAAATTATACAAGAAAGCAAAAAAAATAGTTTATTTCTTTTTATTGCTAGGTAGCATTTCATTGTATATATAAATGTTATAAGATTTATCCATTCAGCTGTTGATGGACATTTGGATTGTGTCCCATTTTGAGCTGGTACAAATCAATCTGTCATACATATTCATGCACAAGCATTTGTTATGAATCCATTACTTTCACTTGTGTAAATACCTAAGTATGGAACGGCCTAATCATAAGCATATACTACTCATATGTAGCACATACTGCTTAGTATGTTCCATGCACTTACTTAATTTAAAAGACAGCCAAAAAAAAAAAAAAAGAAAAAAGAAAAATCAACAATCAGGACATAAATTTAGCCCAGATGAAATCAATTTTATGACATAATACAACAAGGACTTTAAAATAAGTTCATTCTTTCAAAGAAAAAAATGACAGAATGATAGTCATTATAAAGAACAGAATGGCATGAAACAAAATGTGTGTTAAATATACAAATACAAGAAAAAAGAACCAGTGATATCACAATTGTAAGACTATACTTGCAATACAAAATACAAAAGTTGAACTCTAGCTAGGCATGGTAAATCACTGAGGATTACCACACATTTGTTGCATCTCCTTCTATCAAAAGGTAGAGACCACTTTTCTATTTCTTAAATCTGGGCCAGGTCATATGGTTTGTCTTAGCTAATGGATTGCCAGTAAAGGTGATAGAAATGGACACTTCGAAAGTACACAAGGGTTGGGCCATTTACATTCTTGTTATTAGGAACACTGAAATCATCATGAAAAAGAGCCTGGGTTGAGCTCCCAGGTGCTGAGAGGTCACATGGAGTCAGATATTCAGCCACATAAGCCATCTCACCAGAGAAAGAAAGCGAATTAGTGTACAGGGATAGTCTGAATACAAAACCCAGAAGAAACAAACTAGATTAAAATATGAAAAGGTAATTGGACATATGGAGATAGATCTTTAGAATCTATTTCTAACAGAAGTTCCAGAGGAAGAGAAGGGACGGAATAGTGGAGAAGCAATATTTGAAGCAATGATGATTTGGAATTTTCTAAAACCAAAGTTATGAATAATTTTAGCTTCAAAACTATTAAGGGACATTTTATGGGTTTAATAATATAATCTTTGCATAAACTAAACTTTTTTGTTCTTATAAGCTATTTGCATATTGACATAAGAATGTGAATTATCCTCTTATTAAATGGAAAGAAGACAGTTTCTGTTTTTCAAATCAACTTTTTAAAAATATTTGACAAATGACAAGGATGGTGGTGAGAAGGTCTCCCTGTGGCCAGTGTCAGGATCTTGAACATGTTTTGTTTTTGTCTGTCTATCTTACCTTTCTTTTAGGAATTAACCTTACCACAAACCACAAGGTTCTAAAGGTCTCTATATCACAAGTCCTCAATCACTGCTCCAGCATCGTGGGGAAGAACATATGAACCAAGATACTCCAGTTTTTTCTCTATCAGGAATTTTTAACTTTAGATAAACTCATTATAAAATGCCTTACATTCTTGCAGTGCACATAGAAAGCATATATTTCTTTCTTTTTTTATTTTATTTTTATCTTAATTGTTTTATTAAATCGTAACTGTGTACATTAATGCCCTTATGGGGTACACAATGTGCTGATTTTATATACAATTTGGAATGATTACATCAAACTGGTTACCATAGCCTTCACCTCATTTACTTAATTATTGTGTTAAGACATTTATATTCTATTCTTAATAGAGGTTTTTTTTGTTTTGTTTTTGAGACAGCATCTCTCTATGTCACCCTTGGTAGAGTGCCGTGGTGTCACAGATCACAGGAACCTCAAACTCCTGGGCTTAAGCGATTCTCTGACCTCAGCCTCCCAAGTAGCTGGGACTATAGGCACCGGCCACCACATCCAGCTATTTTTGCTGCAGTTGTCATTATTGTTTAGTTTGCCCAGACTGGGTTCAAACCCACCAGCCTTGGTGTATGTGGCTAAAACCTTAACTGATGTGCTATGGGTGCCGAGCCCTCTTAATAGATTTAACATGTACCCTTGCAATAAAGAAGAGGTACACTTACATACTCAGTGTACCATTTTGAACCACTCTTTCTTATGTATTCTTTTTCTGCGTAAGTTATCCAGTTTTCAGAACAGCAGCAGGTAGTTACCATGATATAGATTAGATCTATAGAACTTACCTCTCTTATAACTGAAAGTTTGTACCATTTGATCAAAATCCCCTCATTTCCCCAACGGCTTACCACCTGGCAATCTTTCTTTCTTTCTTTCTTTTTTTTTTTTTTTTTTGTAGTTTCTGGCTGGGGCTGGGTTTGAACCTGCCACCTCTGGCATATGGGGCTGGTGCCCTACTCCTTTGAGCCAGAGGCGCTGCCTCCTAGCAATCTTTCTATTCACTGTTTCTATGGGTTCAATTTCCTTAGATGCCACATGTAAATGACATGCAATGTTTGTCTATCCAGGCCTGGCTTACTGCACTTAGCCTAATGTCCAAATAGTAAGACTTCTTTCTGTTAAAGTCTGAACAATATACAGTAGTATATTTGAAATTTGCTGAAACAGTAGATCATATGTGTTCTCAACACACACACACACACACACACACACACACGGTTAGGATGATGTGAGATGATGGATATGTTATTAAGCTTGACTATGGTAATCATTTCCCAGTATACACACACACACACGTCAAAACATCATGCTGTACACCCTAAACATATGCACCTAATTTTTATTTGTCAACTATGCCTCACTAAAGCTGTGAGGAAAAACCTAGCATCAGGTAAAATGCAGCAAATTCAGTACCAGGCAAAAGGTTATTAGAGAGAGTTTATTAACAGCATTGGAGAATGACAAATGAGACTCTGATAGTAAGGAAGAAAGCTGAAAAATTAAAACAGGAGACGCGACTTGTCAAAACATACATCAGTGGGAAGCTAATGTAGGATAATGCACACGTGCTTCAGCAGACTCTGAGGGCATCAATATAAGTTGAGTAAAGAGATAATTGGGTAGATCTTTAAGGCTTTTTAGATGAGCATATTATAATTGAGTGGCTCATCATGGCATTTAAAAATATTATTTTTGTCATCTGTACCTAATAAAGCAGTAAAGTGACAAATGTGCCTATACAGCCATACATCAAAACAAAACTTTTGTTGCTTAAAGTAATAAACATCAATGTGTATTAATAAGAAAAAAACAAGTGATCCCATTTCATTGTGGGCAAGAGACATGAACAGAAGCTTCTCTGAAGAAGTTAGGCGCATGGTCTACAGACACATAAAAAAATGCTCATCATCTTTAATTATCAGAGAAATGCAAACCAAAACCACTCTGAGATGCCATCTATCTCCAGTAAGAGTAGCCCACATCACAAAATCCCAAAACTACAGATATTGGCGTGGATGTGGAGAAAAGTGAACAATTCTGCACTGCTGGTGGGAATGCAAGCTAGTATGTTCCTTTTGGAAGGAAGTTTGGTGAATACTCAGGGATCTAAATGTAGACTTGCCGTTTGATCCTGCAATTCCTCTATTAGGTGTATATCCAAAAGACCAAAAATCATTTGGCAACAAAGATGTATGCACCAGATTGTTCACTGCAGCTCAATTCATAATTGCCAAGTCATGGAAGAAGCCCGAGTGCCCATCGACCCATAAATGGATTAATAAATTATGGTATATGTATACCATGGAATACTAGGCAGCAAAAAATGGAGACTTTACCTCTTTTATGTTTACATGGATGGAGCTGGAAAATATTCTTCTTAATAATGTATCTCAGGAATGGAAAAAAAATATCCAATGTACTCAGTACTACTGTGAAACCAATTTATAATCACTCACACTTTCATATGAAAGATGAATCACAACTATAGCCTAGGATGAAAGAGGGAGGGGGAAGGGGGATGGGAAGGGAGAGAGGTAGGTCAATAGAGGGAGGGTTCATAGGGGGACCACACCTATGGAGCATATTGCAAGTACAAGTTGGATCCATCAGGTGTAGAACACAAATGTCTTAACACTGTAATTGGGTAAATGAGGTGAAGACTATGTTAATTAGTAGGCTGTAAGCACTCCAATTTGTATAAATAATCAACACATTGAATCCCATAATGGCATAAATGTATTCATGATCTATGTACAAATGACTTGATTTAAAAAAAAAAAAGAAAAGAAATGCTCTAAGGTCAGTTTGGACCGCATGCTAAAAAAAAAAAAATGTGTACAATTTATTCCACAAGAATCTGAGATTTTATTCTATTACCTAAATTCTGATGGTTTTGAGGTTTATCAATATTTTTCATTTGTTTTTCTTTGTCATATTCATGTTTTAATAAAAAACATTCTGGAGTCCCATGTTGATAAATATAAAATGCTTTTATTTTGTCAATAGATGATGTTTCACATTTTATCTAAGGGAGATTTTCTTTTCTCAGTAACCCAAAGTGGTTCTATTAAATATTTTTCAAAATGGAACTGTTTGTCCTGGTAGGTTGTTTTTATTTAATACATTGACTACCAATTGTTCTGAGTAACAAAAAGATCAGGAGCTAATTATTTTTGCTACAAAATTGTGAGTAAAGCTTTCTCAAAATATCCTCTTTCAGACATTTTAGAGTTATATTAAAAGGTGTGCAGTGTAAGGACTATTTTACCACAGTAAAAAATAAAAAAATAAATAAAAGCCCAGGGATCCCAAATCAGTTATCTACCCAGGAAAACTAAGTCAATTGTCATTTGGCTGTGCCTTTCTTTTAAGGTAGGAATGTATCTCCTGAATAAGACTCTGATGATTGTCATCAAATCTCTGAACGCTCCCAGTTACAAGGGGTTCATAACTTTATAAGTCATACCATCTTCTTAACTTTATCCAGATCAAATTAAAATAACTATGTGGCTTTATACTGAAGTCAAGAAGCCTCTCTATAATTTATACTAATGAGTCTAAAATACTTCTTTTTGTATTTCTATAGATGAATCCTTAACCTATTTGAAGGTAATGGCATGGTCCCCTTCTATCTGTCTTTATTTGTCTAAAATAGATTTCCTTGATTTCTTACATAGCCATATTTAGAAAGAAAAGTATGCTTTCTCCCTTCCTCCATTTTCCTCCTCCTCCTTGCCTCCTTTCTTTCTACACCTTTTTCTTAATTCACTACAAAAGCCTCCAAGTGGAGCCCATTAACATGGGGTGTATGTGGTGGGGAGAGGAGTAGTGACTTGGCACAGGTGTGAGAGTCTGAGTGTAGTGAGGACACTTGGGATTGGCTGGAGACCTGTGGTTAAATGATGTCATAAGGTTTCCCCCTTCTACCTGGCTTCCAGGTAGCAGCAACATGGCCACTCTAACTCTAGGCTAAAATTCAAACAGATGTCTGAGGCTTGACTCTGAATCCCATCCCTTTGCAGCTGGGAATACAAGTATTGGTTTGGGTCTGTGTTAATTTCAGCTAACAAGTGGACAGAAAATAAGAGAGGGCTAACTGAAAAGTCTGAGACTTGTTATTAGGACAAGGAGAAATAGATCCTGGGTAAGCTAAAACAATCGATATCTACTCTGGAATAACTTAATATTTTGAGTAACAATATTGTATCTAGACTTTTTATACATGCATATTTCTTACAATGGGATTACATGGTAAAAATTCTGTTTTGTGACTTGTTTTTGTTTTATTTAAAATCAATAATAAATGGGCGATGCCTGTAGCTCAGTGAGTAGGGCATTGGTCTCATTTACTGAGGGTGGTGGGTTCAAACCCAGCCTGGCCAAACTGCAACAAATTAAAGTTGGGGGTTGTGGCAGACACCTGTAGTCCCAGCTACTTGGGAGGCTGAGGCAAGAGAATCGTCTAAGCCCAAGAGTTGGAGGTTGCTGTGATATTATGGCACTCTACTGAGGGTGACAAAGTAAGACTCTGTAAAAAAAAAAAAAAAAACAATAATAAAGACAATTTGCCAATAAATATCCTTTTAGAAAATCATTTTAATAGATACAAAATACAAATTTCATTTAAGGGTTCCCCACTTTTGTACATGTAAGTTCTTTGCATAGCTTACTTTGCAAACAGCTGCACTGTCATCACAGAACACTGTTTGTGGTTTCATGGAGGTATTTTCTCAGGACAGATTCTTAAAGGCAGGATTATTAGGTCAAAGAATATGCCTATTTTCAGATTTTTCAACCATTTGTAACTACTATTCTTTGATATTTGATAGACACTCAACAATATTTGCTGGCTATTTCTTGCCAATGGCTCTCATTACAGATGCATTTATATCAGAAAGGAGCGAATACACGCACTTCCAATAAGCAGATATTGGCATCAATACATCCTGGCTCTAAAAAATATTTCTTTCTACTTCTTAAGACTGGATTAAGATTGTATAAATTTATGTATTTAGCAATACTGGTCTTCATATCTCGTGTTGTCCCCTTTCATGTTTTACTAGGATTGACCTGTGTGATCAAAAGATGACAACAGAAATCTGCCACTTCTGAGATTCTGTTACAGAAAACACTAAGGTTTCTGTCTTGGTTGCTCCTGCGCTCACTCTCTCTCAGATCACTCTACAATCAACGAGCAACCACACTATGAGAACAGTTAGGGAGCCTACGGAGAAGCTCATGAGCAGAAAAACTGAGGTTGCCAGTTTAAGACCAGCAAGTTACTGAAGTCTGCCAAAACCCATGTGAGTGCATCTTAGAGCAACATGGTGGTGACTGGAGGGAATCACCGAAATAATTGAAAAGGGTAAGTGAAGTTTTGACATAAAAGAAAGTTTTGCTAACGGTTGGTCCAGCAAGCCAGGCCCCATCCTAGTGACTTGAAGGTCCATGGAAAGCAGTTTGTGGATATTATACACAACTTTGAGGGGTACCAGGAGCTTCTTGAAATTTCCCAGGGTCTTATCAGTTCTTTTTCCAAAATAGCCTGGTCAGTATGGCCACATCTGTGTGACCATATCAGAAAATCCCTAGGACATTAATCAGCTTCTAGCTCAATGCAAACCACCTGCAAGGTCTTGACTATACTCACAGGGGTCCTCAGACTTTTTAAACAGGGGGCCAGTTCACTATCTCTCAGACCGTTGGAGGGCCAGACTATGGGCCCTGGGAAAAGTCGGCTGCTAAGCGGCAAAAACACCCGGCAGGCTGGATAAATGTCCTAGGGTGCTGCATGTGGCCTGCAGGCCGTGGTTTGAGGACGCCTGGTTCAGGGCAGTCTCACTCAAACCAGCCTCACTCAAACCTTACCATGTCTATGACTGCCCTGCTCAGGCCTCACTGACTGCTTAACAGTAGCTTGATGTAGGTTCTCTACCAGCTAAGTCTTCAGATGACTGCAGCTTCAGCTGACAGATCACTGAAACCTCACCATCTAGTTAAATGGCTCCAGGTTTCCTGACCCACAGAAACTGTGAGTTAATAAATGTTCATCTTTTTTCAGGGGCTTACTTTTAAAAATAATTTGTGACACAGCAATAGAAAAGTTATATTTCCTATATCTGTTATAGAATTGAGTTTTTAATTAAAAAAAAAAACCTTTCCACAAGGAAAAGTCCTAGCCCAAATGGCTTTACTAGTGAGTGCTATCAAAGATTTAATTAAGAAATTATATCAGACGTACACACACTCTTTTAGAAATAGAGGAGTAAAAGACAATTCTCAATTTATTTTGAGGCCAGCATAATGCTATTATCAAAACCAGATAAAATCATTACAGGAAAATAATTACAAACCAATTATCTCTCATAAGCATAGATGCAAGAAACCTTAACAAAAATTAGCACATCAAATCAAGTAATACATTAAAACTACAATATATCATGGGATTTAGTACATAAATGCAAGGTTCTTTTAATATTCAAAAATCAATGTTATTCAGGTTACCTTGTAAAAGATTAAAGTAGGAAGAAACACTCACAATCATCGTAAGAAATGCAGAATTGATATTTGACAAAATTTAGCACCTATTCATAATAAAAATTCACAGAAAACCAGAACTAGATGAAAGTATCATCCATAGGATAGAACGCATTTATGAAAAGCTTCTTGCTTAGTGTTGAAACATTACAGCTTTTCCTTCCCCTTCTAATCAACTTTGTGCTTCATAGAAGTTTTACCCTTTGAAGTGAGAGGGGGGAAAAAGAGACTCAAGTTTGGAAAGAACATAAAAACTATTTTCCGATAATAGGATTTAGTATAGAAAATCCTAAAGAATTTCTAAAATGGACTAAAAATAAGTAAGTTTAATATGCTAAGAATTCAACGTCAGTGTACAAGAATCAATTATTTTTCTCTACAATAGCAATGAACTATTGAAAAAGAAAACAAAAAAAAAATCATTTGCAGCAGCATCCAAAAACATTAAATGCTTAGAAATAAATTTAACAAAAGATGGCAGAACCTCTGCACTGAAAACGATAGAACACTGCTGAGAAAAGATGAGGCAGACCTAAGTAAAAATACATACTATGTTCTTGGACGTAACCCTGCTGAGAGCAGCTAAGGCAGACCTAAAGAAAAATATGTTCTTCATCACTGTATTTAAAGAAATCTTAATAAAAATAGCTATAAGAGTTATTGAAAAACTGACAAGCTGATTCTAAAATTTATATGGAAAATAACGAAAAAAACTAGAATAGCTAAAATAATCTTAAAAGTTGGAGGGTTTACATTTCTTGATTTTAAGGTATGTATAAAAATTCAGTGATCAAAACAGTGTGTTTAAAATATAGGCAAATAGATGAGAATAAAAGTCCCCAAATTCAATATATGTATGGTCAAATGAGTTGGTAGTAAAGTACCAAAGTAATTCTGTAGTGAAAACTTTTTTTCGGCTAACAAGGTAGAAATATTTGGGTATCTCCATGACATAAAAATGAGCGTGCCTATCTTTACCCCATATCATATACAAAAATCAATTTAAGAGGGCTTGTAGACTTATACATAAAAACTAAACCGATAAAGCTTCTACTTCTAGAAGAATTTATTATAAAATAACTTTGGAATTTTGGGTAAAGTGAAAATCACTTTCTTTTGAAACCCACAATTCTTAAAATTTCAAACTATTTCAGGGGTACAAACATTTTTGGTTACATGGATTGCTTGTGTAATGCTTGAGTCAGGACTATTGACTGTGCCCGTACCTGTTAGATAAGCTTTTGCCCTACCTCTTCTACTTCCCCTTGTTTGATATCCACTGAGTTTAACTTCCCTTAATACAGCTGTGCACATCAGTTAGTTCCAATTTAATAGAGAGTACATGTACGGTTTGTTCTTCTGTGCCTTAGATACTTCACTGAGGATAATGGTCTCCAGTTTCATCCAAATTGTTGCAAAAGGCATTAATTCATCCAATTTGATGGCCAAGTAGTATTCCAGAGTCGGCTTGTACCACATTTTGTTGATCCACCCATAAATTGATGGGTGCTTGGATCTATTCCTCATCTTGGCAATTGTGAATTGTGCTGCAGTAAACATTTGAGTGTAGGTGGCATCTTTTCATAAAATAACTTCTTTTCCTTTTGATAGATACCCAGTAGTGGGATTACTGGATAGAATGTATTGGTAGAATTTTTTTTTTTTTTTTTTTTGGCTTAAGTCTATGTTTACTTCTCTGAGGAATCTTCATACTGCTGTCCATAGAGGTTGTATAAATTTGCAGTCCCACCAACAGTTCCCTTCTCTCTGCATTCATGACAGCATCTATTGCTTTTGGACTTTTAAACAAGAGCCATGCTAACTGGGGTAAGGTGACATCTAATTGTGTTTTCATTTGCACTGCCCTAATGATTAGTGATGAGCATTTTTTTATGAGTTGGTTGGCCGTTTGGTCTATCTTCTTTTGAAAAGCTTCTTTTCATGTCTTTTTTTTTTTTTTTTTTGCTTATAGATGCAGTTCATCTTTTTTTCTGGCTGATTTGTTTGAGGTTTTGCAGATTTTATTTAATAGCTCTTTATCCGATGTACTGTTTACAAATTATTTCTCCCATTATGTAAATTGTGTATTTGCTCCACTGATTTTTCCTTACCTGTGCAGGAGCTTTTTAATTTAATCATGTCCAATTTATTTATTTTTGTTGTTGCTGTGATTGCCATTGGGATCTTAGTCATAAGTTTTGTGCATAGGCTGATATCTAGAAGAATTTTTCCAGTATTTTCTTCTGGGATTTCTTATGGTTTCATGCCTTATATATAAGTATTTATCCATTTTGAATTAATATTTTTGAGTGGTGAGAGCTAGGAATCCTGTTTCATTCTTTGGCATGCAGCTATCCAATTTTCTGGGCACCATTTACAGAATAAGACTTCTTTTCCCTGGTGTATATTTTTGTCAGCTTTGTCAAAGATCAGATAGCTGTAGGTGGATGGTTTTATATCTGGGTTCTCTGGTTCTCTATTCTGTTGCATTGGTATATGGCTCTGTTTTTATGCCAATACCATGTTGTTTTCATTACTAAAGCCTTTTAGTATAGTTTGAAGTCTGGTTATGTGATGCCTCCAGATTTTTTTTTTTTCTTTTGCTTAAGATTGCTTCAGCTATTCAGGCTCTTTTCTGGTTCCTAATGAAGCATGGAATTATTTTTTCTAGATCTTTGAAAAATTACATTTTTTTTTTTTGGTGGTGCATTGAATCTACAAATCACTTTTGGTAGTATGGAAATTTTAACAATGTTGATGAACATTATATAATAATCCATGAGCATGAAATGCTTTTCCATTTTTTTGTGTCATCTGCAATTTCTTTCCCAAGTGTTTCATTATTCTCTTTGTAGACATATTCTACCTCCTTGGTTAAATATAGTCCTAGCTATTTTATTCTCTTTGCAGATACTGTGAATAGTATTGAGTCTTTGATTTGACTCTCAGCTTGACTGCTATTACTGTATAGAAATGATACTGATTTGTGAACATTACTTTTTCAACCTGAGATATTGCTGAATTTATTCATCAATTTCAGGACTCTCTTAGGGTAGTCTATGGGATTTTTTAGGTACAGGATCATGTCACCAGTGAAGAGTGATAGTTTGACTTCCTCATTCCCAATTTTCTTTTACCTGAGGACTAAGTAGGACTACTAGCACTATGTTGAATAGAAGTGGTGAGGGGGGCACCCTTGTCTTTTCCAGTTCTTAGTGGAAATGCTTTTAATTTGTCTCTAATCAGTATCATGTTGGCTGTGTGTTTGTCATATATGGCTTTTATAATTGTGAGATGTATTATTTCTATGCCTAACTTTTTGAGGGTTTTTATCATTAGAGCATGCAGGGTTTTGTCTAATGCTTTTTATGCATTTATATCATTTTATGAGATGATCATATGGTGTTTGTTTTTGCTTCTATTTATGTGATGAATCACGTTTATTGATTCAACATATGTTAAACCATCCTTGCATCCCTGGGATGAAACAGACTTGGTCCTGGTGGGTTATTGTTTTGATTTGCTATTTAATTTTGTTTGCCAGTGTTTTATTAAGGATTTTTATATCTATATTCATAAGGGATATAAGTCTGTAGTTTTCTTTTTTTGTTGTGTCCTTTCCTGGCTTTGGTATCAAGGGGATCTTGTCTTGGTAGAATGAGTTCAGGAGGATTCCTTACATCTCAAAATTGTGGAATAATTTCTGTAGTATGGGTACCAGCTCTTCCTTGTAGATCTGGTAAAATTTGTGAGTTTACCATGGGCTTTTATTTGTTGGAGTTTTTTTTTTTTATTATTGATTTAATTTTGCTGCTCATATTGGTCTGTACAGGAATTCTATTTCTTCCAGATGGAGGCTTGGGAGATGGTTTGTTCCATTTCTTCTACATGTTAGAAGCAATGTTAATAATGTTAATTTTTCAATGTTCTGTCTTTTAAAGTTTTCCCAGGTACTACTTTTGCTGAATCTCATAGATTTTGATAGCTTGTATTCCCTTTCAGTTGAAGGAATTCAGTCATTCAGTTGAAGGAATCTTTTGATTTCCATCTCAATTTCATTATTGCCCTAATAATCTTTCATGAGCAGGTTATATAATTACGATGACTTTATGTAGAATTGAGTACTTTTCTTAGAGTTGATTTCTAGTTTTATTCCACTGTGATCTGATCTGAGAAGACGCATGAAATGATTTCTAAATTTTTGAATTTGTGGAGACATGTTTTGTGTTTAAGATATGATCAGTTTTGGAAAATGTTCCATGTGCTAAGTAAGGTAAGAAATGTATGCTTAGTAGTTTTAGGTAAAAAGTTCTATAAATGTCTGTTAGGCCCATCCACTCTAGAGTCCTGTTTTATTCCAGTGTTTATTTATTTTCTGATTTGATAATCCATTAAGCTCTGTTGGGGTATGTAAGTGCCCAGCAAGTATGATGCTTCTGTTTATCTCTTTGTTTAGATCTAGTAGAATTTGCTTTATAAATCTAGGCACTACTGTGTCAGGTGCATAAAGATTTAGGATTGCCATGTCTTCTTGTTGAATTGTTCCCGTTACCATTATGTAATGATCATCTTTGTCTTTCTTTACCATTGTTGACTTTATGTCAATTTTATCTGATATAAGAATGGCTAGACCTGCTTCCTTTTGCTTTCTGTGTGAATGGAATATTTTTTCTCATCCCTTCACCTTGAGTCTGTATGAGTCCTCGTCGGTTAGATGTGTTTCCTGGAGAGGGAACATACTTGGTTGTATTTTTTCATCTATTTAGCCAGACTATGTCTCTTGAATGGAGCATTCAGATCATTCACTTTGATTGATGGAATTAATAGGTAGGATGATGTTCTGTTAACCCTGTTGGGTAGTGCCTTATTGCTTTTTTTTTTTACCTCTTATGCTAGAAGGAATAGGCTGCAGTGTTGCTGTGGGGACCTGTGACTGGCTTTATCCCCTTAGTTCACTGGTGGCAGCAGCTTTTGGGCTTGTGCGGGTAGGACAGCCCTCCAATAGCTTTAACCTGCTGACTGCCAGAGACATGAGGGAGGGGAAACAAAACACTCCACTACTCTTTTTGCTGGACTCCAAGGCTCCCAGTGATTGTCCTCTGTTGATATTTTGCTCCTTGTTTCATTCTGTAACGTCTTTCTGTAGAACCTCTGGTAGGTTCTAGCACGTTTCCCCTGGGTCCATGTTTTCTTTTGTGTTTGTTTGTTTGCTTTTGCTTTTTCATTTAAAACTTTTCCTGGCCAGGGCATGGTGGCTCATGCCTGTAGTCCTAACAGTCTGGGAGGCTGAGGCAAGTGGATTGCCTGTACTTAGGAGCTTGAGACCAGCCTGAACAAGAGTGAGACTTCATCTATACTATAAACAGAAGAACCTACAGTCCCAACTACTCAAGAGGCTGAGGCAAGAGGATCACTTGAGCCCAAGAGTTTGAGGTTGCTGTGAGCCATGATGTTATGGCACTCTACCTATGGTGACAGAGACTCTGTTTCAAAACAAACAAACAACAATAAAAAGAAACTTTTCCTTCTTTCTGAGATAAGCTGGCAGCTAATGTCTCTGGTCAACCATTTTTTTCTCCCTGGCTAGAAATTCCTTGATGATGACACAGAAAGCACTAACCATAAAAGAAAAAAGATATTAGTTGAAGATCATTACAAAAACTCTCTTTTCTCAAAGGCAGTACTAAAATATGAATATACAATTTACAGACTGGGAGAAATTATTTGCAACTTATATACCTAAAAAAGAACTTGTATCATATAAATAACTCATAACCCAGTAACAAAAGATATCACTATTAAAAATAAGCAAAAGAAAATATGTAGTTGGCCAAGAAGCACATTTAAAGAGTCCTCAACATCATCAAGCATCAGGAAAATGAATTAAAACCACAGATATACTCACCACTTAGAAGGTTTAATTATTAAAAACTTGCAATACCAAATAAGGTCAAGAATAAGGAGCTTGCAGAATTCCTGTAATGATAGTGGGAATAAAAATGATAAATTGCTTTTCAATTTCTTACAGAGCTAAACATACTTGATCCAGCCTTGTTTTTCCTGCCGTTGATCCAAGAGACATGACCTCATAGGTGGATGTTTATTATGGCTATATTGATAATAGTACAAAACTGGAAACTGCTCAGGTGTCCCTGTCCACAAATAGGAGAATGGATAAATTAGTATATTCATATGATGGAGTACTATTCAACAAAAAAGAACTTAATTAGTGAAATCCCAAAAGAGTTATGCTGAGTGAATCATCCCAGGGTCCAGAAACTAAAAATAATGTAATTTCAATGATATGAAATTCTGGACCAGGCAAATTAACCTACGGTGAAGGAATCAGGACAGTATTTCTTTCTGGGTGAGAGAAAATGAAGGAAAATGGGCCCAGGGAAGTTCCTCCAGAGATACAAATGCTTTATATTTTGAGGATATGAGGTGTTACATGGGTGAATGCATTTGTTAAAACTTAACAGAACCCTTAAAATTAGTTCATTTCACTGAATCTTAATCACATATCAATAAATTAAAAAACATGCATACATTTTAATCATTGTTCTCGAGAGCCTCCTCTTTATCAGTCCATTAATTAGCAAACATTGAGTAAGGCAATTCAACTGCCAGAGAATCAATCCATCCCAATCTTTATGCACTCAATGTTTGTCCATTGTCTCCAAGGACATCACAAGTTACCAGATTGTGGTAAATACAGCTACTATTTGTTACACCTTCAATATGTTGGTCCCATAATTCTAATTTTACTGATAGGATTAGATATAGAAGTCAGATTAAAATTTTATAACTCTTTAAGTGCCCATTTCATATTTATTTTCTCTTTGTTTCTTATACTTTGTGTTACACTGACCTAGCTTATTACAATATTTAGCTTCAATCACATACATGCATATCATATAGTTTCTATTTTGTGGCAACTTGGATTGTTTTCCAAAGTTATATAAAAGAGGAACACTAGGGCAGCACCTGTGGCTCAAAGGAGTAAGGCACTGGCCCCATATGCCGGAGGTGGCAGGTTCAAACCCAGCCCTGGCCAAAAACTACAAAAAAAAAAAAAGAGGAACACTAGTAACATAGGAGTAAAGATAATATCTTTCTAAATTGAATGATAGATGGTGTGATGAGGAATATTAGAACAGAGGAACTGGACAACAAGAGGAATAATAGGAGTTAGGGAGTCATTGGATGAGAGATTTGGGGATTGTGTCAAGAACTTTCCAGGGTCTGAATCAAAGAGATGTCATGCAGCCACCTTTTCCAAAGTGGCCCAGAAAAAGAGAAGACACTGTGGGAAAGTTTTTATTTACTTCAAGTCCATTCCAAACCTCTTCATGTATAGAAGAAATTATGGCAAAATACTATCCAAAATATTTTGATAAAATATCATTTAATAGTTCAAAAATAAAAAATATTTTGTGGAGGGGCTTGACTTGAGTAAAGCTACATTATTAAAAGTATTTCACTCTGTAATTACTGCACAGATATCATAGTTATAATAGTTCATAAATTAATGAGAAATTCCATTAATATTTATCAATGGCTAGTTCAAGGGCATGTGTGTACTATAGACAATTCAAGATTGAACATCATACAGTATTTTAGAACCTTATTTGATGGCAATGATGAAGATAGTTAATGTTCCTTGAGTTCTTAGCATGTACCAAGTAGTATGTAAATATTTTCATGGATTTATCAAAATAAATCTTCACCTTAACATTAGGACACAGTATCATTATTTCTATTTAGGGAAGAGAGCTTCAACAGTGTGATATACACCTTCTATGTTACTCTGCTAACAATGGCTGAACCAAAAGTGATTTTCTTAACCAACAGATCCAAAGCAT
Source organism: Otolemur garnettii (assembly GCF_000181295.1). NCBI lineage: Eukaryota > Metazoa > Chordata > Mammalia > Primates > Galagidae > Otolemur > Otolemur garnettii. The sequence goes on from NW_003852443.1 coordinate 5,619,852, forward strand.
TCAATTGCATGTAATTGAAGGCTTATATAGTTGCTCTCTTTTTAAAAATATTCTGCTCCTAACAGGTTGCTACTTTTAATATCATTTTTCGTAGGGTTGTTTATTGTTTATTGTAACAGCATTTGCAAAGAACACAGGCAGAAATCTTATTTCTATGTTCTTCAATGTAAAAAGGAAGCTTTTACTCAGCATGAAAGTATTAATATAATCTTTTCCCAGAGAGATGGATTATCAGTGAAAATAAACGACAACATTCTCTGAGCAATAAAAATAATGAGACAGACAGGACAAAAGTAATGACATCCTCTAGCATAATCTCGGCAGAAAATAACTAAATCACCTTGAAGGAGATAAATCGTTACAAAACACCCTCCTTGCCTAATATGGATTGACAGGGAATGACAGGATCTTTCAAGAGGATGGCAGCCCACAGGCCCATGTGCTTTCAAGGGATCAAAGGGACTGACACTGCCTGCCAGCCTCATCTGAACAGAAAACAACTAGATTCTTTCCAGGCAGATATTTACTCTAAGATATTATTTCCGGGAAAAGATAGCTTATTTGAGCAGGATGATAGCATTTTTCCCTACACATCCTGTCATTTGTTAGGGTAAGACTCGGATAGGGGAGAATCTATCAAATGTGTCCTTGGGATCCAAATCAATCATAAATCTTTAGCAAGCTAGGTACCTTGAAGTATTCTGTAACACAATTATTTTACACATAGACTATGTTTAGTATTATGAATTTCTCTTCTGTTAGTATAAAATTTTTAAAAAGTTTTGAATGAAAGAAAATTTTCATACAGCCTCAGTTTATCATCCGGCAAAGTAGGTTTTAATAATGGTCTAGAAAGCAAAATAGCTTTGGTGGATTTGTATGTTAAATACTTTTTTAAAAGTTCCAGGAGAACAAAACATAGGAGAAAATTTTTGTGTTCTTGAGGATGAATAAGAGTTTTCTAAGGTTGATACAAAATCCTAAATCTATGTGAAAAAAATTTATTTGATTACATAAAATTATAAAAAAAACTGCAAAATTTTAAAGACAAAGTGTAACTAGTGGAAATAACATTTACAACCAGTTACACACTGATTACTGCCCTTAACACAATAAATCTTGTAAATGATTAAGGAAAAAAGTGACACTTGAAATGGCAAAGTTTATGAAAAGGTACATTAAAGAGAATGAAATTTAAAGGGTTATTCAATATATGAAAAATATTCAACCTCACTACTATTAAAGGAATATAAACCCAAACAATAATATCTCATTTCTTTTCTTTTTCTTTTCTTTCTTTTCTTTTCTTTTCCTTTCTCTTTCCTTTCCTTTCCTTTCCTTTCCTTTCCTTTGTCCCTCCCTCCCTCCTTCCCTCCCTCCCTCCTTCCCTTCCTTCCTTCCTCCTCTCTGTCTCTCTCTCTTTTTTTTTTTTTTTTTTATAAATTATTACTATGTTGCCCTTGGTAGAGTGCCATAGCATCACAGCTCACAGTAATCTCAAACTCTTGGTTTTAAGCCAGTCTCTTGCTCAGCCTCACAAGTAGCTGGGACTACA
>NW_003852443.1:5621426-5712673 GCF_000181295.1 Otolemur garnettii
TTTTTTTTGTTGTTGTTATTGCTGCTTAGCAGGCCCAGGCTGGGTTTGAACCCACCCGCCCTGGTACATGTGGCTGGCGTCCTAACCATTGAGCTACAGGCATGAAGCCAATTTCTCATTCTTTTTTTTTGGCCAGGGCTGGGTTTGAACCCACCACCTCCGGCATATGGTGTCAGCGCCCTACTCCTTTGTGCCACAGGCACCACCCCAACATCTTATTTCTTATTAGACTTGTATTCAAAAGAGTTACAGTGTCAAGAAGTAGAGTTACAGTGTCAAGAAGTACATTATCTCTTATATTATTTGTGATTTGCCAAGTGGCACATAATGGGTAAAGAGAAAAAATTTGTCAGTTTCTCTCATGGTCTAAAGTGTGTATATTCTTTGATTCATCTTTTCCACTTCTTGGAATAAATTCTATATTAACATCTTTAGAATGATGCTAATATTTGTATATATTGTTGTTTGCTAGAATACTCTTTGCAAAGTTTGTCATTAGTATAAAAAGAGATTTATAGAAGAATTTTAAGAATAACCCAAGAACATACCTTTTACCTGGAATTTGCAGATATTAACATTTTATTGTATTTGCTCTGTTCTTTCCTTTTCTCTTTGCACACAAACTTTCACACACATTTTTTTTTTTCCTTCACAGGGCACTCTTTATCCCTAAATATGTCATTGTGGCTTTTTTTTTTTTTTTTTTTTTTTTGAGACAGATCCTCAAGCTGTAGCCCTGGGTAGAGTGCTGTGGCATTACAGCTCACAGCAACCTCAAACTCTTGGGCTTAAGCGATTTTTTTGCTTCGGCCTCCCAAGTAGCTGAGACCACAGGTGCCCACTACAATGCCTGGCTATTTTTGATTGTAATTGTCATTGTTGTTTGGCAGGCCCCAGCTGGATTCAAACCTACCAGCTCTGGTGTATATGGCTGGAAACTTAGCCGTGTGAGCTATAGGCACCAAGCTGATGATTGTGTATTTCCTAAAATATTACGACATTATCATATGTGTATAATCATGGTACATTAATCAAAATTAAGAAGTTAATATTATATACCTATAGAACTTATTCAGATTTCTTCAATTTTTCCAGTATATCCTTTTGAACAAAAAATCTATTGGTTGCGTTCATTGTCTTACCTCTTTACTTTCATTTAATCTGGAACAACTTCTGTATCTTTCTTTGTATGTCACAACATTGACTTTTTTGAAAAGGTCTAGGCCAGTTGTTTTGCAGAATTTTTCCTCCTCTATGCTGATCTGATGTTTTCTCATGTCTAGGCTCATGTCAGGCTGTTTTGGCAGGAACACCCCAGAAGTCAGGTTGTGTTTTCCTTGGCCCATCATACCAAGGGGCACATGCTGTAGTTCAGTTCTTTTTTTTTTTTTTTTTTTTGAGACAGGAGCCTCAAGCTGTCCTCCTGGGTAGAGTGCCGCGGCATCTCAGCTCACAGCAACCTCCAACTCTTGGGCTCAAGCGAGTCTCCTGCCTCTGCCTCCCAAGTAGCTGGGACCACAGGCGCCCACCACAACACCTGGCTATTTTTTGGTTGCAGCTGTCATTGTTTGGTGGGCCCGGGCTGGATTCGAACCCACCACCTTGGGTATACATGGCTGGAGCCTTAGCCACTTGAGCCACAGGCGCTGAGCCTATAGTTTAGTTCTCTTACTGGTACTGTTATCTCTGATCACTTGGTTAAGGTATTATTTGATAGGTTTTTCTACTGTAAAGGTAATATTTTTATTTTTGTATGTATTATGTGGGCATATACTTTGAGACATAAATATGGTTATTTCTCAGCCTTTCACCCACTCATCTTAGTTTTCAATGATGGTTCTTACCTAAAACAATTACAATTTGATAGTTGCCAAATGCCGATTTTCTAATTCCATCCTTGTTTTCTTCCTCTTGTTAGTTTCCTTTGTACTGTCATGAATGGCATTTACTTCTTTCCTATTCATTTTGTCTTTACATCAGTGTTGACTGCTGGATTCTAATTTAATTGAAGAGAATAATCTTTATGAACACTTATTAACATAATATTAAAAATATAATCTTTATTAACTCATATTAATATGTATCTTGGTGACAAAATTATATCAGATTTGGCAAATACAGTCTGCTTCAAGCTCATTTCTTTGTCCTTTTGACATATCCTGATCATTTTCAGATCATTTTCCTAGTTTTTGTTACAACAAAATAGTTCAGGCTCACTCTCCTTGCCCCAGTCCTAAAATTAGCCCTTTTCCTGAGGGGCCCTATTTCCGTTTAATGGAGAGTAGTATTGTGCAACCAGGATCTGGGCTCTGTGTGTATAGAATACTGTACTTTGTTTTTCATTGTTTTTGTTTTTGAACATATGTTTCAATAATAAAATACTAGAAATGATTTAAGTTTCTGTCAGAGGTATCAAACCATATCGATGTAGTGGAATACTATATAGTGTTAAAAATAATGGCGACTCTATTTCACAGAGATGAAAGAGGATGTGATAAATATTAGATTAAGGAGAAACAGATTAGCAAACAGTTGACATAATTAATAACAGTTGATATAGTTACCCTATACACATGATAACTTTAAACATTATACATGTGCATATTGTAAGTAGATGTATATTCAAACAGAAAATTTTAAGCTCTGGAAGATTATATACCAAACTACAATTGTATTTTTTAACCACTGGCAGTGGGATAAGAAATAAGGTAAAACTTTTGTTTTTTGGTAGGTTTCTTCGCTTTTTTTTTTGAGTCTTTCTTTGTTGCCCCTGGTAGAGTGCTATGGTGTCGCAGCTCACAGCAACCTCAAACTTTTGGGCCCAAGCAATTCTCTTGCCTCAGCCTCCCAAGTAGCTGGGCCTACAGGCAACTGCCACAATGCCTGGCTATTTTTAGAGCTGAGGTCTCACTCTGGCTGAGGCTGGTCTCAAACTCATGAGCTCAGGCAATCTTCCATAGCTTTTTTGTATGAAGCATTTACCCTTTTAAAATTTAAACACTTATATCTAAAGTAAATAATTACAAAATAAAATTAAAATGTTTAGTGTCAATGGCTTGCAAGAGCATGAAAGTAATTTATAGGGAGGTTAGGGAGATGGCTTTAGTACATTAGTAAAATTGGTAGGATGATTACTCATTAGTCAACTGGTTTCTAATAATTGCCCCAACCACTAAGTTGGTTTTCTCTAAGTCTCACTCTTAACTTAATGAAGTTAAATGTTTTCATCTGTCAACAGGTTTTCATTCAACTGGGAAAAAACTTGTTAACACATCCCCAAGTCAAAAGGCGTGGATGCCCCTGGGGCATGTTTCACTCCCACATGGTCCACCCTGGATTTCAGCCAACCTAGGGGGTACAGTTCTGTGCCAGCTCAGACTCACCTTGGCTGGACAGTGACCAGCCCAGACCCCATGCAGCATACTTCCAGTCAGCTGGTGGCTTCTCCCTGGAGGACTAAATGTTATTTTCTATACTATGCTCAGGGAAGGATTTTTATAAGATGGTATTTGAGTAGATACTTGAATTCAAGTGTGCATATAGTTGGAGAATAAACTTTTATAGGAAGAAAAGCAAATATAAATGTCCTGCATTGTGAAGTGCAGGCTTCATTTATTTTATGATCAGAAAGGAGGCCAGTTTGGAGGGCAGTGATCGAGGGCAGGAAGAACGACAGCTGAGATCCAGAAGGAGACACATGTTAGAAAGAACAGAAAGTACAAGGAAGGGGAAGATAATGAACATGGATTTTATTTTGAGGGATCAGATGAGTAAGATGATTTGACTTATATTTTCAATGATCTCACCGGCTCCTGTTTGGGAAGAATACCCTGCTGAGAGGCTAGGTAGAAGGGATTTCATTAGGAACCTATTCCCACAATCCAGATGAGACATGAGAATGGCTTAGGCTATAACTATAGAGGTGAGGAGAGAGCAGTCAGACTCCGAGTATAAGGCAGAATTGGAGGCCAAGCATGGTGGCTCTTGTCTGTAGTCCTAGCACTCTGGGAGGCTGAGGCTGGTGGTTGCTTGAGTTTAGGAATTTGACACCAGCCTGAACTAGAGTGAGCTCCTATCTCTGCTAAAAAATGCAAAAACTAGCCAGGCATTGTGGCGAGCACCTGTAGTCCTAGCTATATGAGAGGCTGAGGGAAGAAGATTGCTCAAACCCAGGACTTTGAGGTTGCTGTGAGCTATGGCGCCATGGCACTATACCCAGGGCTACAGAGTGAGACTGTAAAAAAGAAAAGAAAGGTAGCATTGGTAGGATTTTCCTATGGGATGGGGTATAGGAGCAAAAGGGACGAGGCATGGATGATCTCATGGTCTTTGCCTAAACATTAACAGGAAGGGAATTGCCATTTACTGACATAGAAAAGGTGAAGGGAAGAGAGGCTTGAGAGAAATTCACATGGTAGGTTTTGTCATGTTAGGTTTGAAGTCTGAAGTCCCTGTTTGAAATTCAAGAGGAGATGTTGCTTTGAGCCTGGAGTTCAGAGGAGAGGTTAGGACTGGAGGTAAACATTCAGTTGTTTGTTTAAAGTTGGTATTTTAAGTCATGAGATTTAACGAGATCGCCTAAGATATAATTGTCAATATAGTAATGGAGAGAGCAGTCCCAGGATTGACCCAGGAACACTCCACTGCTAAGTCGAGGAGAAGAAGATCTAGTTTTAGGTTCCAGCTTGTATGCGTGTATGTGTTTGTACACAGATGAGCTAGCAACTGACTGTGCTCTTTCTTCAGGGTCCTTTCCCCTTTCTCTTTCTACTTCTATCAAAACATACCCTTGGAACATACTTTGTTGATCTGGTATATGAAATCATCCCAGTATTAATAGTATTAACTCCTGGCATGGTGCCTATAGCTCAGCAGCTAGGGAGCCTGCCACATACACCAGAGCTGGCAGGTTTGAATCCAGCCCGGGCCTGCCAAACAGCAATGACAACTACAACCAAAAAATAGCCAGGTATTGTGGCGGGTGCCTATAATCCCAGATACTTGGGAGGCTGAGACAAGAGAATCACTTAAGCCCAAGAGTTTGAGGTTGATGTAAGCTCTGACACCATGGTACTCTACCCAGGGCGACATAGACTCTGTCTCAAGGAAAAAAAAAATAGTATCAACTCCTGACTAAAGCATTAGTTATTGAAGAAGAGTCCATCAGTGCCTAGGATGCGACAAGTTTAGAGCTATGGGAAGTTCTCTGAAATGCCATGGAAAGAAATATTTTGCTGTTGGTCTTTGGATATACATTTTCAGTGTATGATATATAAGTTAAGCAATCGCCCTATATAAGAGGCTGAAGTTAATTCTAAAAGAAGCATACTTACTGTAAAATAGTGCCATCTTCTTAATTAAAGAAATAAAATGTCTGAAATTTTGAAAATGAGATCAAAATACTAAAAGTTATTCTTTAAATAGAGAATACACACACGTGCTGAAAACCTGCAGTTAATGACCCCTAGTAAAGGTATCGGTTTAGAGATGTAAACATTTCTTTTTCTATAAAAATGATTAAATATTGAAATAAGAAATAGTTAATTCCCAGTGACATATAGTTTTGGGGTATTGTATTTAAGTAAAATGGGCTCATTTGGTTTCTAAGAATCCTATAGCTTTGAACTTTTGGGGGAAACTCTAAAACATCGTGGGAATATTTGAAGATTCTTAGAACTAGAGGAATTTGGGGGAAGATTTTTAGCTTTATTTTAAATATATATATATATATTTTGCTTTGCTCAGTGAGAGGTTTTGCTTTGGAAGAATTTGCTGCTGCATCTGGTAGTAATTATTAAGCACCAACTGTGTGCGAAACTGTAACTTTACATCTTATCCTTGCTCGTGCTGCACACACTAATATCTAAATATTTCTCACGCATTAAACGTGTATCATTTCAGTTGCTTGGTTTCGATTGCATCGATGTACTATTCTTTAGAAAGATTAAATCCCACGCCTTTTCTTCTCTGTTGTTTTTTAAAAAGAAATAAATGACTAAGGAAATGATTAATACAGGTTAGAGTTTGATTAGTGTGCGTTGCATTATTTGTCCAGTTCTGTCAGGGTAAACAGATAGGAGGCCTGTATCTGTCTCAATATCCGTTACCAGGTTATACTGCAGTAACAAACAACACTGATATTTTAGCACTCAAACCCACAAACGCTGATTTCTCACGCGTGGCGCATGCTCAGTGCAGGAGGCGAGAGCTCTCAAGCGTATTTTCTAGTTTCTAGGAAGCAGGCGGAAGGTCCTGCCTCAGTACAGGATGTTGCTGTTCTGGATCAGAGAAAGGAGACGCGTGAGGGGCGCTTGGAGCTTTCTCTGAGCAGCACACACACTCACTCCCGTCCTTATTTCATTGGCCAAACCGAGTTTCTTGAACACTTCCAGGTACAGTAGGAAAGGAATGTGTGATCTTCCTACAGGGCGCGGCCTGCAGTGAGGGACTCTGCAGGGAGGGGAACCAGAATGTTTGGGAAAAAGAAATGTAGTTTACCGCAAGGAAGGAAGAGATGGAGTTGAAAAGCGGCTTTCCTCTTCCCTGATACAAACTGCTATGTTTCCTTCTCTTTCCTCATCATCCGGTACCCTTGTCCATTTACGCACAACGCACAATGAAGTATTTCTTCAGCAGCCAAAAGTCCTAATGAGGGTTTTACATTCATTGGAGGGTTCACACCACTGGAGAGTGAGAGCAGATTCCAGGGTTGGAGCCACTGGCGTTCTTGTCACTGGGTAGTTCTCATCATCTGATCCTTCTCTACAACAGTTCTTTAATTTTTTTTTTTTTTAACCAGCTGGAAACCTTGTTATTTAGGTTTAACCTCTAACATTACTTATTTCACATCTATACGATCTTTAATCTCTGCCTCTAGCTTTTCTTGAATCCTTCTGATGAAAATTTTAAAGCAGCCAACAATTTCTCCACCCTTGTAATGGAAAGGGTCCATTGCATGTATGAAATGGAAGGAGGGCTGTGTTCACTGATGTCACTTTCTAGCCTTTTCATTTTAGGCAAGTAATTGACTCTCTAAGAAATTTCTCATCTGTACATGTACAATTGGAATAGTTACGACTATTTTATAGGGCTGTCATGAGGATTGAACTAGATGGCATATGTAAAGTGCTTTAAAAATTCTTTTTCTTCTTCTTTTTTAAAATAGAGACAGGCATTCTCTCTGCTGTCCAAGGTAGAGTGCAGTGGTGCCATCATAGCTCACTGCAATTGCAAACTCCTAGGCTTGAGTGATCTTTCTTGTCTAGCTTCCTGAGTAGTTGGGACTACAGATACACATACCATGCCTGGCTAATTTTTAAAGGTTTTTGTAGAGAAAGAATCTTGCTATGTTGCCCAGGCTGGTTTTAATCTCTGGCCTCGAGGGATCCTATTGCCTCAGGCTCCCAAAGTGGTGGGAATATAGGCCTGAGTCACTATGCCTGGCTGAGCTGCTTTATAAATTCTAATGGGGGAGGAGGAAGTGGATATAATTATGGTTATTATTCCATGATGACTTAGGAACATACAGGTCTTGCCATGTTATTAATTCTGGGATGAAGAACATATCAGGGGGATCCTATAAATCCTCAATATGTTGCTTTTCTTCTTATTGTCTAGTGTCCAAATTTTCCTATTTTGGAAAGAGATTGCAGGATGAAATAACTGGAAATATTGGAATCTTATAACACATTTTTCTGGTATCGCCATCCTATGTACACAAAAGATCTGACTATAATAAAATGAATACATCCTTGTTAAGGTTTCAGTTCCTGGCTGTCCACTGCTGGGCAGAGCGACTTCTGTGAAAGCAGCCTTTAGAGGAGCAACTTTGGCCCCTTGTTAGCATCATTGTGACTGGTGATCAGGGCTTATTTCTGTCAGGACTCTTTCTTAGAAGACTAGTCTCCTGGGCTTTAAAACATATAAAGTATCATCTCCTAGGGACACCAAATCTGCATACTTTAGAAATTTAAGAATTTTCATATACACTTCAGGTTTTCTACCATATGGAATAATAATTCCGAGATATCTGTATGCCAGAAATAATAGTAATCAGTCTCCACTGAATAATGTTTTACTTTTATGAAGAACTTTCCCAGCTCACTGGTGCTGCCATGGCTTTATCTGTAGGAAATCTGTAGGGATTTGGGTGAGTCTTTCCCTGGTTTTTCTGTTTAAACCAAAGAAGACAACATCTGGTCAAACTCATGTATCACAACTGTTTCTCTGTGGTATGAAGGTATTCTTGGCTATATTCTTGGCTACTTTTTTCTTGCCAGCAACTCAAAGGGTATTAAAAAAGTGATACAGTAGGAACACATTGAGATTCTAAAATTTCAATGAAAAGACAGGTAGACTTCTAAGTTAGGGACTCTAAAATGGAAAGTGGCATGTATTGGGTAAGAGATTTTCTGTTTTTGAAAAAAAAATTGAAGATCAGAAAGCTGATCTGTCATTGAAAATACAATATCTCATAGAAAAAGAAAATGATTGGGCATTGGCTTAGTGCCTATAGCACAGTGGTTACGGCGCCAGCCACATACACCGAGGCTGGTGGGTTTGAACCTGGGCTGGCTCTGCTAAACAACAATGACAACTACAACAAAAAATAGCGGGATGTTGTGGCGGGCACCTGTAATCCCAGCTACCTGGGAGGCTGAGGCAAGAGGATCACTTAAGTCCACAAGTTAAAGGTTGTTGTGAGCTATGACGACAGGGCGACATAGTGAGACTCTGTCTTAAAAAAAAAAAAAGGAAAAAGAAAATGATTAGGCATTAATAAAAAGTCAGTATAACTGTATGTGAGCTTTCTAATTAATATCTTTTGCTTAAAAGGACATATACCCCCCCCCAAAAAAAACCCAAAAACCAACAAAAAAAAGGAAGAAAAAAACTAAAAAATAAGCACTAATGCAAAAGATAATTACAAATATCTAGAAGGAATATCAGAAAGATTAAAACACAGAATGCATTTGAGAGTCTGAAGAAAGTTACTAAAAGCAGCCCAAGTGACTTTCTATGCTATGTTTATAGGACAGAGAAGAGTAAAAACAACAGATTAGACTCAAAACATTAGATACAAAAGATTTCAGGTTTCCAGAAGTCATAAGCAATATTCAAACCTATTTTGTTTCCATATTTTCTACAAAATGGAAAAATCTCCAAATAAATATGAAAAATCAACATATTATAGAAGAAGTTATATGCTAAAATATGTAGGAAAAAAAATACAGAAGCCGGGCGTGGTGGCTCACGCCTGTACTCCTACCACTCTGGAAGGATTAGTGGGTGGATTTAGTGGGTGGATCGCCTGCACTCACAGGTCGAGACCAGCCTGAACCAGAGCGAGACCCTCGTCTTTAAAAAATAGCCAGGCATTGTGGCAGGCACCTGTAGTCCCAGCTACTCAGGAGGCTGAGGAAAGAGAATCTCTTGAGTCCAAGAGTTTGAGGTTACTGGTCGCAGCGCTCTACGTAGAGTGACAAAGTGAGAGTTGGTATTAAAAAAAAAGGAAGAAAGAAAAAAATACAAATGAATTTGAGTCTCTTTATGCAGATGAAGAGTCCTGTTAGGATGGCAAAGAAACTTTTTCATCAGCTAACTATGATCTCCCATTAGCAATATTCCAAAAGCAAGAGAGTCTTGAAAGGCTCTTGAAGCCTTGCAAGATAATGATGGTAAAAACCTATCTCTCATGAAACAGTAGAACAAATTATTATATAAAGGATTCATATTTAGGAAAGAATATCTTTCATGTAAGAAGTCTTACATGACTTCTTAGGATAAAAATTCCAAAATATTTCATTATGTTTTACCCATTATTAGGTTAGAAGAAGTAGAATGTTAAGCATCACAAGAATGGAGAAGCAAGAATCCAATGTACTCAATTCTAATATGAAGGCAGTAGATGATCTAATACAAGGTAGGGAGTAGAGGAATGAGGGAGCAAGGAGAGAGAATGAGGGAGGGGAATGGAGGGGTATGGTATATGGCACACCTCTTGGAGGGGGACACAATTATAAGAGGGACTTTGCTTAACACATGCAATCAGTGTAACCTAATTCTTTGTACCCTCAATGAATGCCAAACAAGAAAAAACAGAATATAAAAAAGATTGATGTACAATGATTTTTAAAAAAGAATTACCTTTCATAATATTCTTATGGATAAGCTGATATGTAAGTGGAGTACTTGTTCAGCAATGGCTTTATAATCTTCAAATGTTAGTTTTGTTTTCTTTTGTTTTTTAAGACAGAGGCTCGCTCTGTTGCCCAGGACACAGTGCTATGACATCAGCCTAACTTATAGCAATCTCAAACTTCTGGGTTCAAGCAATCCTCCAGCCTCATGCTCTTGAGTAGCTGGGACTATACATATGCACCATGAGGTCTAGTTTAGTTTTTCTTTTTTTAGTAGAGATGGGGTCAGGCTGGTTTAGAACTCCTGAGCTCAAGGGATGCTCCTGCCTCAGTCTCCCAGAGTGCTAGGATTACAGGCCTGAGCCACCACACCTGGCCTTTGGCTAGCTTTGTTAATCATGGACACCATGCATGTCATTCTGAATGATACTGAGGAACTTCCTTTCCTCCTGATGTCATCTAGATGTCAGTGGTAGCTTGTATGGGTGGGATGGAGCCTATATTTTTCTCTCAAACTAAGCATGTTGATGGAGGAGGCAGTAGTACAGGAGGGAAAGAATTGGGTATGGTCTAGTCTTAATTGTGCCATTTTGTAGCTGTGTGACCTTGCAAATAAACCTGTCTGTAAAACAAAGATATAATAATTGCTTTACGTTGATCTTATGGGTGGATGTGAGTTTACATAAAATCTTAGTTTTAAAAGGTTTTATAAGGATTACCTAGAAATAACATGCAAGATAAGGTATCATTCGTATCTCTGTTTCAATATGGAATGAAAGCAAACGTGGAAGACTGGAGGGTTCCCTTCCTAAATCCACCCTGATCAACACTTTCATCAGTGGAAATAGAAAACATAAGTACTAGACTTTAAAAGCATGAACTGAAATTTAAAACTTTATTTTCCAGCTCTGACAATTATATTTCTAGGCAAAAATACCAGACCAAAAGAAAAAGATGAAATTTAGCAGGAATAAAAGTCTGCAGCCTAGACTTGGAAACACAAATATCTAAGTACAAAAAGGGGAGAAAAATGCAATCAGACAATCTGAAGTTCACATGAAACAGTCTGGAGTGTTCAGCTGACTACATGGTTAATAGGAATATTACGGAAATTATAGATCCTTTCAGACTGAGACAGTCAGATCACTTTGTCCCAATCCCTGTTTCTTTGCTCAATTTAGCACTGCCTTCCCCCTTCATTCCAGAACAGTGTGTACAATCTGTAACATGACCAGTGGATGCTGAATGTCAGGAGACTATGATCTACACAGGAAATGTTGAAGGAACTAAAACAGGATAACCTTAGGAATCAGACTAGTGGAAAACCTTAATAGCTGTCTTCAAATGTCTAAAGCACTGTCAAGTGTTGTTATAGGGATTATTTTCACTCTGTGTCATTCCAGGGAGCGGAGCAGAAATCAGCAGGTAAAAGCAAAAAGAAGGTATAGTGTTGGCTCAAAAAACAACTTTATAATAACCCCTCAATCTGTACAATAACCAGAAGGACTGCTTGGTGAGAAAATAAGATCTCTATTGTTAGAGGTTTAAGCCAAGGCTGGCTGCAAGCTATTAAAGAATCTATACAACACATTTCTGCTTTGGGCTGGTCTCAAAGGTCCTAACCACTCTCAGGGTCTATGATTTTATTAGATATTTGTCTTTATTTCTAAGCCTATTCTATGTCCAAATGTTTATTTTTCACTTCTCTTATTACATAGATATCAATAGACAGTTTGCAGTGGAAGTATATTATTTTTCTGCCTGCAGGATATTTTGAAGAAGCTAGTCAACCCTTAAAAATTGCTGATTTACCATCTTAGAGGTTTCTTTACTCCACAGAAATAATTTATTGCACACAATTATGATATACAATGTTTCTGGCTTATTAAGCATGAAAAAACCATGTTTCTGCACTATTATAGTTGAGTTTTCCACCTTAGAAAGCCTTAACATTCATAGTTAAGGTTACTATGGTAACCATAACTCAATTCTTTGTGACTATAAATTACTCTTTATTTCTATACACTAACTTTGATTCTTTGTGTCTATATGATATCTAACTACTCAAAGTTACAAACTATAGTCTTCCCATAATGTTAATAAATTAAATGGGTTAAAGATCTTTCTAGATCTTTCCTTCTAAAGGTTGTGAAAAGAACTGTTTGAAGTAGATAGTCATTATAAGCAAAAATAAAAAAATTAGTATTTTGTGTCACAAGGGCAAAAAAGGGGTCATGGCAGATTATAGCATGGATTGTATTAAAAAATAAAGTCATCATAAATTAGCAAAATTTTGTTGTAGGTAAACTGTGTAAGCTGAGATACTCGGCAAATTAAGGATGAAAAAAATAAGCAAATTACATGCAACTACTTCCCTTTCCGATGCCCGTGGTAAACATTAATAATTAATTATGGCACTTTCCCCCACCGATCTCAACCAAATTCTCAGAATCCTTCCCAATACAATGTTGTAGACAGTCACTATTAATTGATCTTGATTCTTTTCAATTCTTCAATTCTCCTAAAAATGCTGTAACTGTGAATGTAGAAAAGGCAATACTTCCATATAGTTTGCACTGATCAGATTCTATTTTCCTATTGCTAGATTTAAGAGGTCAGAAGGATTCTAGTTGTGTACTTGGGCACAAAGAACTTACATTCTCTGAGTCCTACCTTGTTTGTAAAATATGCATAAGAATGTCTATTAACCATGTTTCTTTTTTATTTATTTTTTATTATTTGGGATTCATTGAGGGTACAAAGAATTAGGTCACACTGATTGCGTTTGTTAGGTAATGTCCCTCTTATAATTGTGTCTCGTCCCCAAGAGGTGTGCTGCACACCGTGATCCCTCATTTCCCCATCCCCCTTCCACCTCCCCTCTACCTGTATTGGACAAAAAAATAAGGAACGCTTCACCAATTTGCATGTCATCCTTGCACAGGGGCCATGCTAATCTTCTCTGCAGCATTCCAATTTTAGTGCTGCCCAAGCTGGCACTATCAACCATGTTTCTGAGAGGAAAGTGCTTAGGACATTTCAAGGCCCATGCTCTTTGCAGGGCTAAGTGGTGCAGGAAAGCAGGTTTCCTTGCCAAGCCAAATCCGTACCTGCAATTAATGGGGTCTGCACTGTTGTAGCCAGGTCGTCTTCATATTCAAATAGTTTTTGTAGTTTATATAGTACAATCAGAAGGACTTAAGTTAGCTAGTAACCAAGTTTGAGTTATTATAATTTGTTTCATTTCCTTAGTTAGATTAAAATTTCCCGGAAGGCAGAGATAACATTTAGTCTGACTTCAGATCTGCAAAATAGCCTTGTGTTTATAAGACTTGAGAAATTTTTGTTACGATCTGTTAAAAACTTAGTGGCAAGACGGATGATGGATCATTTTAACCTAATAAAGTTTATAGGTACAAATAGAGACTATTTCTGTAAGTTAGAAAATGTCATGACACAGGCTTAAACCATAGCATGATCAAGGCACAAAATTAGGCACAAAATAATAAAACACTACTGTAGAACTATAACACATTAAGGGAAGAGTGGTTAAAATCCAGTTCCACTGATTAATAAACTAGAGCTATTTCTAGTATATTATCCTAAATTTTCCAAAGTTATTAGATAGCATATTAGGCTGCCAATGGAAATAATACACCATACCCTAGATCAGTGGTTCTCAACCTTCCTAATGCTGCAATGTATTTTCATAGTTAAAAAGGGGTCATGACCCACAGGTTGAGAACCGCTGCCCTAGATTATAAAAGCATTTTTCCTAATATAATTATCTAGGTCATCCTTAATATCACACATATTAATATATAACCTTTGGTTATAACCTCTATGTTGTATATAAATATGTCTACTATTACATATCCATTAGTATTAGGTTACTAAGAGTCATAACAATAATAATGATAAGACTAATAATGAAAAATTTTAGGAAGCTATAAATTATCAGATTGGGAAAAGTAACTGTAATAACAATAATAACAATAATATCTAAAATGCTAATCAGGTGAAAGTCATGTGGAATATAGGCCTATGATGGATAATTTAGAAATGTTAATACTTATGAAAAGAAAATTTATCAGAAAAGAGAAGAACAAAAACATGACGAGAAAGGGAACAGTACTTGGCTGAAAGCCTAACCATTGCAATGTTAGAAGAAATTTCCAATTTATCTAAAATAGGTCCTTGGATAAGGAGAGCTCTAAGGCAAGAGAAGTCCATCATATGAGACTAAACAGGGGCTGATCAACAATGACAAGAACATTGACCAAGAAGAGAGCAATACTGTGGGGCTTTCAGAAAGGATTTTAATAGTATGATGGGCCTCATCAGAGAGGTTAAGCTAGTTCAGGATCAAATCTACCATTTGGGGGAGTTAGTACTGTAGAGTTTTTTGTAGGGCATGGGGCAACTGAGATTTGTCCACAAGATTTTACTTTTACAATAAGTAAATAAGTGCTTTTTTGGTGTTTCACAACCATGTGCTTACAAGAGTCTTCTAGGTTTCTAGATGGGCGCCCAAACTGTAAGGGACCTGATGTTCCTACCTCGTGACCTCTGGTCATCTGGACACAAGAGTATAGCACAATAATAAAAGAGTAATAACTTTTATAAAGTCCACTACTTGTGAATATAGATTTGAACACTGGTCTTGCTTTTGTTAAAAAATTCTGGAGTGATTCAAATTTACTATCCTTCTGTGCATGACTCTATGTGATTCTTTAAAAAAGTTGAATTTTTAAAAATAGTAACTTTCTTCTGTTTTGAAAGTGTTACATGTAGCAACTCCAGAAAATGATATTAGAGAAAGAAAAGTGAAAGTCACTATAAAATTTTGCCTCCTGGGGATATAAGTCCTTGTCTATAAGCTCCATGAGGCCAAGATCAGGGCTTTCTTGCGGTGATGAGCATGGTACCTGGCACAGGACAGCAACAAAATATGTTTGTTAAATAAAATGAGTGTTGACATTTTGGTGCATGCACTTCTAGAATTTTTTTCATATGTAGATATTCTTTAAAAAATGAGAGTATAATGTGCAAATTTTGAATCCTGGCAAGTAGTTGAAGTTTAAACACTAAGCTTGGATTGAAAATACATTCCCTTGATATTATGAGATTTTGTAGATTTGTAAAGTATGACTATTAGAACTTGTGATTTAGTCTAACCCCCTCAATTTATATGTAAGTGAAACACAGCTGTAGAGTGGTGAAAAGATTCGATTAAGGTCAGAGCAACAGTCATTCTAAAATCCAGGCTCTGACTCTCAGGTCAAATTCTTAACTAACACTGTATCTTCTACACGTTTTGAAGTTGAGATTGAAAATTTATGTTCAAGAATTATGGTTGCTTACTTTTGTGTATTCCTTTAAATACCTCTCACTGTCTCAGATACAAACTGGCCAAATTCTCTGTGAAGATATTTGGTGCTGATTATTATGTCTAGGTAATCTTTAATCGTCTGTTTTTCCTCTATTAAATGAACTACTCATTTTAAATAATATTTAAAATTCAACTTCAGAATATATGCATATTTACTTTTTCCATTTTAGGATTATATTTATTATGACTTGATCGATACATGTTTTGAAACCCAGTGGTTCTTCCATTGCCAAAAAAGCAAGGGATATCTGTAATTAAAGCAAGTTGCTATCCTTAAGAGCATACATCTTCTTTCCTCCCAGAGGTCCTCAAACGTTTTAAACAGGGGGCCAGTTCACTGTCCCTCAGACCGTTGGAGGGCCGGACTGCAGGCCCTGGGATGAGTCAGCTGCTAAGCAGGACAGGCAGTGGCGGCAAAAACACCCAGCAGGCCAGATAAATGTCCTAGGTGGGCTGCATGTGGCCCATGGGCCATAGTATGAGGACTCCTGCTAGTCAGTAATTAGAAAAGTTTGTTTTCCTCTCAAATATTTTCATTCTTCATGTGTAGTTTTTCTTACGTTGTTCATTTTATTTGACACAACATGATTTCAGTTGGGTTTTTAATAGTCAAGATACATGTTTGAAGATTTTGAAGGTGTGTAGTTACAAGTATGCCCAATATTTCCTGTGAAAATATTAATGCTTCAAACCATTTAAATGGTAGCCTCAGAGGAAAAAAATGTTAGCCTCAGAGAGGAAACATTCAATTAAAATGATAAATGTTGTATATTTTAAATATTACTGTGCAGTATGATTAAATGTAAGCCAGATAATATTAGTATTGGAACAGCTTGCATCTTTTCCAACTTGTCCCCCGTATACCAGTTAAAAGTCATCTTGCAAGATGAGGATTCCTAACCAGTTCTCAAAAGTGTTACTTGGTACATCTCCAAGCCACATTAAGTTCTATTCTCTCCTGTTCCATTCAGCATTTCTAGATTTCCTGAACAGAAAAATGTTAAATTTTGGTAAACTGCTCCCTTCGTCCCCATCCTTTTAACCATCTGTCCTTTCTCTCCCCCTTTACCCTATGAAACCAAGATTACAGTTGTGAAAAGTTTGTGGCCCTTTCTGAGAAAATGAAGAAAATGGCAAAACTATAAAGCAAATCTTGACTTTTGGTGAAGAAGCAAAGAGACTGAAGAAAAGTGAGAGAGGGAGGGAGGTGGGAAGCAGGGTAAAGAATAAATTATCCAGTTAATGGGAATTATAGAAGACATTCAGGGGATGGCATTTCCTATCTTGTTATCGTTCCACCTTAAAATTCTTTACATTTTTTTTTTTTAACGTAGCAGTGAAGGTTGAATAAGAGCCGAAGGAAGTGATTTCTTCTTGTTTCTTCCTCTGTCCTCCCTTTGCCAGGCTCAGATCATCGCTTTTCTCCAGCCGGGAACTATTTGCAGTGGTGCTTCATGCTCTGCGTTCCCGCTAATTGCTATCCATCTGTTTCCATTAGCCTCTAAGCCATTTGTCTCATTTAAATATCTTGTTCTTTTTTCCTAAATACTTCAAACCAAATTATGACCTCAAATATTTACATAGCATTTCCAAAGATTGTGGCATCTGTACCGGTGTCATTTGCTGTTTCTTAAAGAACGTTATTCAGCCCATCTCACACTGTGAATGTTAAATACACAATTGTTATTATTTTGGTACTATGGTAGGAAGAAAAAGTTGAAGGAGGCATTAAGTTCATCTGTTTATAATACATTCTGTAATTTAACTTAAGGAGAATAGTATCTTCCTCTTATCCAGCTTCAAGGTAATTATCTTACCAAATTCTTTTGAGGTTTTAGATTTTAGAAACATGACTCAACAAAACCAGTCAGTAGTTGAAGGATCACAGTTGCCTAGAATGTTCCTTCAATAATATGAAACAATGTATTACCAACATTCCTAGTCTCCAAATTGTTTTGTTGCATAGGAAAGAAGGATCTAAATAAAAAGCTGTGAGTAAACAGATTCCATTTGACATTTACTGTGGTGGAAGTGCTAACTTGTTCTTTTTCCAGAGCTAACATACTGACAGTGTACACACCCTTATTTCAAAATACCTGCATTACATTGGCTGCCCTTTCTTCAGTGTGAAACCAACAGCATTGAAGCCTCAAAGCATCCCCTGAATGTTGTCCCTCCACTTTTTAGTAGGCATCTGTCTCCAGAAATCCTGGGTGTTTGTTTAACCTGCAAAAAGTTACAGGAAAAAAAGTTAAAAACTGTTTTTTTTAATATCACTTTTTTGGGTCCTGAAAGTTTATTTTTAAGGATGTTTCCCTTATTTCCTCAATGTCTTTGTTCTGTTTCTCTAGTCAGGGGTCCTGAAACTTTTAAAACGGGGCCAGTTCACTGTCCCTCAGACCGTTGGAGGGCCGGACTGTGGGCCCTGGGATGAGTCGGCTGCTAAGCAGGACAGGCAGCAGCGGCAAAAACACCAGGTGGGCCAGATAAATGTCCTAGGCGGCCCGTGGGCCGTAGTTTGAGGACACCTGCCCAGGTGTTTGCTCTTACTGCCTCTTGATTACCGTCCCTTTTGCTCCTACTAATCCTCTTTTTTATTTCTCCCTTTGCACCTCTTCTCATGAAGTTGCTCTCTAAGGATCTGTCAGTCTGCTTTCCAACAGCTCAGTAATTCAAGACCTGTTAAAATGGAATCCGAGCCGCTGATTGACCTAACCCCTGCCATGTTACGCCATTCCTCCAGTGTTTCCGGTCTCTGCTATGAACAGAAGCGCATGTAAATGACTATTGGCCGTTCCATTTCTAGTTTCTCATCACATGGTACTTGTTTTGATGGGGTTCTTCAAGTGTATGAGGTAAGGGAAAGGAAAATTCCCATATTAGTTACTTCAGACCCTTATATATTCTACAGGCAGGAAGTATCCAGTAATGCTTTTGGAATCTATCTACCTAGATGCTTCTTTTATGAGAAGAGTCTTATTTAATAGGACTTTCAATTCATATATACCCTAGAACTTAATTATGATGATGTCCTCGGGAGCCACTTAGGGGATTGCCTTGTAAGTGAAGAAGTTGGAGATAAGGTTTTTCTGTATTTCATTAAGCAAATACTTTGATATAGGATCCAAGATGATTCTTCCCTATATTAAATCTTATCCTGAAATCAGTACTATTACAGCAAGGCTACAAAACTCACCCATTCCTCCCAAGATATTTAAATTTTCCCTGTGCATTTCTATTTTATTCCCACTTAGCTAAAGGCTGGCAAAGAAGGAAGGGAGCCTTGTGGGAGCCTAGCTATCTGTGACAGCGAGTGGGGCAGCTGGGTTTCTCCTCCTGGCCCTTCTTTCCCTCTGACAACCCCCCCCTCCAGCCTTCCACCTTGCTTTCTTTTTTCTTTCTTAAGCTCTGCTCTCACCCAGTGTTCTCTGAGCTCCTTTTCTTCTTTGGAGCTACCTCTTCCCATTCATTTTTATTCACTGTTTCAGGTATTTTTAAAATTGGGAGCAATTAAGCTACACATTAAGGTGTATTTTTGTGTTTCTATCTCTAGTGATCCTGAAAATAATCCCTTTGTGTATTACACTCATTTGTTTTTTCACTGCCTTTTTTCCTCACCTTTTTACAAAGTTAGGCACTTTAGCAAACGCCTGTAAAGGCCAGCTGGTGGCTGGGTCCCTATGGAAAGCTGGTAGGAAGCGTCTTCCATCTCTACTCTGTCCTGCTTACCTCCAACTCTCTTTACCTTCTTTCCACATTCTGTCTGTCTCCATCTTCAACTTTCTTCCATATTCTCTAGCAAAAAGCAAGGAGAATTTATTACCTTCATACCTTAAATTTGAGTAAAGTCTATTATATACCTCAGTGATTTTTTTTTTCAGGTACTATTGCTATCTGATTTAATTGCTTCAACATGAATTAATCTAGGGATTTACCTGTAGCCTACTTTGTAATTCTTTGTTTGGCTAGTACTCAAGTCTTGATTTTCTTGGCTGTAAGAATCTGAAGGGAAGTACCTGCCTCTTATTCTAACACACAAAGACCTCCTAGAGACTATTTACAATATTAAGCAAGTAGATTATGCAAATTGACCTAGGTCGTCTTTCCTCCACTTTCCAATTAACTTTCAAGTTCTGATAATAGAAATAGGCCAAGACAAGTTGTTTGGTGATGGGAACAGATGCAAAGTATTTATCATTGATAGTCTATGTATAAATATTTAGCATGCATTTATAAATATCCATTTCTTTTTTTAAAAAGATAATTTGGCTTTTTATCTTGAAAGTGCAGAGAAAAGAAATGTGGGTCTTTTCCATTTTATTTGTGAAAATCCATTTATTTCAGTGCTATTGTAAAATTTAATTTATATTCATTTATATTCATTAGCTTTTCTTCTTTTATTCTTGGCGCAAAATTTGACATGAAATATCTTAATACCAACCTATGAATAGTAAATGAGTTGTTTCTTTTTTGTTACTCAAACCTTCCATTTTCTTTTATTTAAAAAAGTCTGACTACCAATAGGGTTGATCCTTTTTAAAAATTTATTTTTTATTTGAGAGTATTACAGGAGTGCACACATTTTGGTTACATAATTTGCATTGCATATTTGAAGTTGATGTCACAGGTGTGTCCTTCACCCAGAATATATGTTAGGGTGAGTTTATCCTCCCCCTTATCCTCCATCCCCACTACTAAATTTCTTCTATATGTGCATGTAAGTGTTAATTGACTAGTTCCATGCAGTGTTGAGTACACGTGGTGTTTGTTTTTCCATTCTTGTGATACTTCAGTTGGAAGAGTGGTCTCTAGTTCCATCAAGGTTGTTACAAAAGATACTAGTTTGCCATTTTTATGGCTGAGTACTATTTTGTGATGTATGTATACCACATTTTATTAATAAATCTATGTATTGACCGGCACTTGGGTTGTTTCCATGTCTTTGCAATTGTAAATTGTGCTGCTATAAACATTCAAGTGCAAGTGCCTTTCTGATAAAACATCTTTTTTTCCTTTGGGTAAATGCCTCATAGCGGGATTGCTATAACAAAAGATAGGTCTACTGTTAGTTCTTTGAGATACTTCCTACTACTTTCTGTAGAGGTTGTACTCGTTTGCAGTCCCACTAACAGTGACCGAGTGTTTCTCTCTCTCCCCATCCATGCTAGCATTTGTTGCTTTGGGACTTTTGATTCTTTTTAAGGTCTATAACCTTACAAAGTGTCCACCATGTACTGAAATAAGAATAAAGAATAATATGCTGCATATAAAACTTCAGGAATAATTCTGCTCTTTTCCTAATTTTTTGAAAATAAATAATTTGGCATTTGACTATATTGGCTATTCTTTCCTCTAGTTAACTTCAAGATTTTCTGTGACTTAAGATGGCGTCACCTTGCCATTATCTATTTGGCTATAGTCCAAGTCTAGATATTTCTTGCTTGTTAAGGAGCTGAGTCCCTGTTCTGTATGATTTTGGCTCCTGCAGAATTAATTTTCCTGAACTTTTTTTTTTTTTTTGAGAGATAGAGTCTTGCTTTATCACCCTTGGTAGAGTGCTGTGATGTCATAGCTCACAGCAACCTCCAATTCCTGAGTTTAGGCTGGATTCTCTTGCCTCAGCCTCCTGAGTAAGCTGGGACTACAGGCACCACCACAACGCCCAGCTATTTTTGTTGTTGTTGTTGTTGTTGTTGCAGTTTGGCCAGGGCTGGGTTTGAACCCACCACCCTAGGTATATGAGACCGGTGCCCTACCCACTGAGCCACTGGCACCACCCAGTTTTCCTGAACTTTAATGCTACAGGATCAGCTATCTTAGACACCTGTTATAAAAAAAGGCCAATGACATATCACTTCTGTAGCAGTGTTGTCATTGATACTGTTTACTACACCAAAGAGGGCTGGCTTTATGACAATGTATGGGAAAGATGTCTCACGGATCTCACCACCAGAAACAACCATACCTCCTGAGCATATGGACATGGTAATCATAAATTGATCATGCTTTTTCCCTTAGAACTAAATTTGTAGCCCCTCTCTGGTAAGTGCATTGAGCCATATGCATTCTAACCTTACTTTAGGTTCCATCTTACTTTTTTTTAACACTCATTTTTTTTTTAATCTCACTATCTACAACTAAGGTTTCAATGTTTTTTATGTTGTGGTGTATCTAGTTTAAATCAGACACTTCAATTCTGTTGGGGAAGGGAAGAGTATCAACAAACAAGCCAATAAAATTGCATTGCCTATCACTTACATGAATAGTTTAAAAATAATTGTTCAAGTATTCTTATAAATCATTCACCTAGGCTTTTTTGAAATTTATTATTTAGAATTTTATATTAATGATGTTTAAAAAATTTATATAAATCATTTATTCTCACCCTACTTAATATCACATACATTCTCTCTAATTACTATTGCATACTACAGACAACTTGAAATTCTTCCAGATATTCTTGTGTCCCTCTGAGTTGCTTCGGGGTATGGAATATTTATGACCATATGTGCAGTATTAGGGATCTTCTGCTTTTAAATCTGAAGCTTAAAATATTAGTAGTGCTACAGCTAAAATACCCTTTAGTGGAAAAGGCTAGATACAGAAATAAAATGTATCTGATAGATTTCTAGAAGGAACACTGTAAATTGCACATGTATTTGGATGCCACATGGCTCTGCATGCCAAGAGAGCTGGCCATGTGCACAGAGTTGTAGTCAATAGGATTCACCAAAGTAAGCAAGCATGCCTGTGTCATTTGCTATTTGGAAGCAATCACTCATCAATTAACCATTGATTATTACCATATGGCAGTTTTGATACCGAGAAATCTACTTTATTATATGGACTACAATTTTTAAAAAGTTTCATATGACTATAGGTGAGCATCTAACAATAAAAAATTAAATTTTTAAGATGGTCATGATTATGATAATGACAGCAGGTTCAGCATTTTGTAGCTTAAAGTGCTTTCTCTTATTACTTCATTTATTTTTTAGAATATAATTATTTCAAATTTACGTATGAGGAAACTGATAAAGAATTCAACCAAGGTCAAATAAGCAGTAAGTAGGGTAGCAGGGAGGTAAACCCAAGCCCTCTGACTTCAGCTCCCACACTGTTTCCAGTATTTAGCTCTACCTCTCAATTACATGTGAACTGTAATATCCAGCATTGCTCAGGAGCGTCATTAACTGTTGTTAAATAAACTTTAATAGAAATGGTACATATTAATATGGAATTTAGATAATATTTCATAATTACATTAATTAATGGAAAGCTTAACATTTAAAAAAAAATTCCAAAGTATTAAGGGTACCGAGTTTTCGTTATGTGGATACACTTCATCATGCTGAAGTCAGGGCTTTTAGTGTGTCTGCCACCAGCTTAACAATTTTTAATTTTTAAATTTGTGTTAAATCCCCTCTATTGAACACATTTATCATTCTGCTAACCTAATACATGAGAATTCCTGTTATTACGTACCTTGGCTCACTCTGTATAGAATTACTCCATCAGAAAAAATTTATTCATGTCTGAAATTTACACCATGTTCTTTTGCCTCTTCTTACTACTGACAGCAAAAGAATCATTTGAGAGCATGAGTGATATTCAATGGATAAAATGTTGATTTTGTTCTTCAATATAGCCACTTGAAAATCACTTATGTTATTTTTAAAATACCTGGGCAGTGAATATTGCTCCATTAGTTAAGCTTTAGGAGGTTTGGGGGCTCGGGAACTGGCCTTAACACAACTTTACTGGTAGAGTCCTTTACAGGACTCAACAACACTGTCAAATTCCCAACGCGGAGCTGATGTTGTATTCCTTCATGAAATATGGCATTCCTTAGTCCAGTATACTTTAGAATCATCTGGCATAATTATGATTATCCCAGGCCAAAGACGTCAGAATTGATGAAGATAGGAGCAGATATTAAACATTTTTAAAGCTCCTCACACAGCTAGGGGTTGAAAACCATTACATCTGCTTGGATCTCATAGCCGAATGAACTGATTATTTTCTCTGCCACAAAAATCCTTATTATGGCAATTTTCTGCAATTGGAGCCTAATATCTTCTGTGCTGCACTTTGCTTTCTTCCGATGAGCAGTCGTATAAAACTGTTGTTGCTCCCCAGGACTGTCCCCAAGATGAAATTTTAAACAATCTACAAAATGGGACACAATGACAAGAGGGACTCTACCTAACAAATGCAAACACTGTAACCTAGTTGCTTGTACCCTCATATTAATCTGCAATAAAAATAATAATAAAATTTTTATTTAAAAAATATTATAGGTTCATAGAAATTTGCAAAGATAGTACAGAGGTATGTACCTTTCAGTTTCCTTTAAAGGGGCTGTTTTACATAATTATAAGAAAATAACAAAGGCAGGAATCAGACAATGAGTGTGTAAGTTTCTGTGTTATTTGATCATATGTATAGACGCACGTAACCATCAGTACAACCAAAATACAGAACTATTTCCCTTACTACAGAGATTTTCCTCAAGCTACTCTTTTAGAGCCATATTCACCTCCCTTCCCCACACTGTCCCTCACCCCTGACAACCACTAATTTGTTTCCCATCACTATGCTTTCATCATTTCAAGAATGTTGTATAAATGGACTTACATGTGTGTCCTTTTGAGATTTATTTTTTAATGTATAATGTTCTTGAGATCCATCCAACTTGTTCTGTGTCTCAATAGTTCATTCTTTTTGACTGCTGAGTGGGAGTCCAGTTTTTGGCTATTACAAAGACAGCAGCTATGGCAGTGTTTCATTTCCCCAGGATAAATGCCCAGGAGTACTATTGCTGGGTTGTACGGTAAGTGTATGTTTAATTATCTTACGAAACAGCTAAACTGTTTTCCAAAGTGGCTGTACCATTTTATATTCCCACCAGCAATGTATAAGAGAGCAATTTTTTCTGTATTCTTGCTAGCACTTGGTATCCTCACTATTTGTTTTATTTTAGCGTGCTGAGAGGTCTATAGTCGTGTCTCATCGTGATCCTAATTTGCGTTTCCTTACTAGCTAGTGATGCTGAGCATTTTTTGGGGGGAGGGGAGAGGGCACTGCGGGCTGCGTACTTGACATCCATATATCCTTTTCAGTGAAATGTCTCTTCACAGTTTTGTTTTTTTGCCATTTTCTAATTATTTGTTTTTACTGTTCAGTTTTTAAAAGATTTAGATGAGTTTCTTATCTGTTTGCAAATATTTGCTCCCATTCAGCGTCTTGTCTTTTCACTCTCTTACTAGGATCTTTCACAGAGTGTAAGAAGGCTCAATTGATTGATGACTTTTACTTTTATGGGTTGCACTTTTGGTGCTATGTCTATGAACTCTTCACCAATTCCTATGTCCTGATCATTTTCTCTCAAGTTATTTTCTAAAAGTTTTACAGTTTTCCATTTTATATTTAAATCTATGATTTGAGTTAATTTTTGTGAAAGGTTGGAGGTTTAGGCTGAGGTTTATGTATTTTTTGCTTACTGGTGTCCAATTGCTCCAGCACCGTTTGTTGAAAAGATTGTCCTCCTTCCATGGAATTGTTTTTACTTTGGCAAAAACTCGTGAGGCATCCCCATGAGGCATCTATTGATACCATCCTGGCTGAGAGGGGAGGGACGTCTTCTTACTGCTTCCCAGATGGCTTCTACTG
Organism: Otolemur garnettii; assembly: GCF_000181295.1. Taxonomy (NCBI): domain Eukaryota; kingdom Metazoa; phylum Chordata; class Mammalia; order Primates; family Galagidae; genus Otolemur; species Otolemur garnettii. The sequence continues at coordinate 5,646,630 of NW_003852443.1, forward strand.
GCACTTTTCAGGCTGACCTAGTTACCACTGAACTGCGTTGAGGTCTCCAACTCTCCACTAGGTCTCCTCTGACAACACACCAGCAGGAGTAAGAGTGGTGCCTTGTTGCCACTGGGTGGGGGTAGTTCAAGCCCTCATCTCTGGGGGTCCCCCAATAGGGATGAAAGCCTCAGCTTTTCACTCTGCCTTCTCTGATACCACCTCCCAGGATGGAAGGGCGATGACACCTCCATACAGCCTAGCAAGCGTACAAAGACTGAACTTTGCCCTCTGCCTTTGCTTATATGAATGGGGATGCAGTATTTTATGTCATGTTTGGCTGCAGTACAGTGATTATTGTCTAATTGTACTCTGTCTTACAAAGTTGCCTCTTTCTTGGTCTATCAGCAAGTGAAAGCAGGCTTTCTTGTTTTGTCTATTATTGTTTTCAAATTGTTGGCTTTTTCAGTTCCCAGTCCGAAATATGTGAGATTAGAAGAAAATCCAGGGAACTCACCACTGCATAGTTCCTTAAATCCTCAATTCTGTGGCTTGCTTGCTTGTTTCTTTCCAGGTTAATCTTCTTACATTTGTCTTGTATATATAATGTCCAGGGGTTTCAGTTTCACCTAGGGAAAGAAATAGGGAAAAGTACATCTATTTCACCCTCCTGGAAGCAGAGGTCAAAGTGAATTTTGAATATGATACCTCATTGTAATTGACATGAGACTAACCCCTACTCACCCATGATGACGATCTTTCTGCAATTTTTGAGAGATGGTGATACACAGAAAATACATTTTACTTACATATGTAGTAATGATAATATTAATAGGTTCTTTTTGCATTTTCAATAGTCTATGTCATTTAAAACTCACAATACAATGCCATAAAGAATATTATTATTCTCCTTTTACTAACAAGTAAGCTAAGTTTAGAGAGGTTAAGGAATTTGCCTTTTGCTGCCTTGGTTTTCTTAGCTTTAAAACTTGTATGTTCTAACCATAATGCAATATTGTTTTAGGTCTACTTCCAAACTTTCCTAGAATGATGCAGTGAAAAAAATTCTATTAAAAGCCAAGGGTATTGTTATTTTTGTACAAATTTAGGCAACATTCATTCTCTACGTTTGGGCAAGTGCTTTCAACTCTCTCAGTTTTCTTACAAAATGCGGGAATAACTTTTGAATTCTAAAATCTTTTATTTTGGCTAATAATTTTATAAATATCTAAAATTACTGAGAAAAATGGCATTTGACATTTCCGAAGAGGAGAATTCTAAGTAGTCCGTGGAGCTCAATCTGTACTAGGTAGTGGTGGCAAAGCCAAGTAGAGATGAGTGAACTGTTTTAGAACTCTCACCTTCTGTCTTTAATGTTTATCTCCAGATGTAGCATTTAAAATGCTTGTTTCTGGATACGCAGGTTATGTGAGTCACAGTGTTATGAGAGTCAAGGCTAGAATGACAACGTGGGAAAACCATTGTCCTGGTTTTTTAATGTGGGATGTTCTGGGGGATGCACGTGATGGAAATCTGCTACTCCAAGTAGTGAGCAGGGTGATTACACATTTGGGTGCTTCAGCAGACAGCGAACTTCAGTGGCTAATGCCCTGATTTAGGCTCAACTTATGTGACATTTCTTATGATTTTTTTTTTTTTGTTATCTGTGCCAATCATTTTCATTTTCCCTGCTCTACATTTCAGCTTGTTTGTATCATTTTATGTTCCATACTTGCTCCAATTGTCTGAAAGGATGAACATATTGCCATGTGGAAAGATAATGGATCTGTACATCTGCTGAGTGTTCTTGTTCTCACAGAGCAACTTCATATGTACAGGAAGACTAACTCAACATGAGTTCCATGCTTTTTCTCTGCAGCTCCCCTCAGCTGTTATCTTTCTTTAAAACTACGTTATATAAATGTACTGCCATGAATAAAATGATTTTAACAGGTGTTTAATGCAATTTTGTAAACCTTTGTAAAACATTTCACATTTGCCTTGATGGGTGGTAGGTGCTGGAGGGGACAATGATATAATAGCATAAGTGGGCTTCCCTAGGAAGACAGCTACATATTAACCGGTAACTAGTATGTGTATACTCTATGTGTGTATAATAATATTTCTCTGCACTTTTTTTATGGTACCATACATAAAATTGTTTCAAAAACTGTTTTTCTTATGATATTAACTCTATTAGGGAGATAGATTGAAAAGATTTAACAAGTTTCTTTGCCGCAAGAATTCTCAAAGCCTTTAACGTACCCCTCTACATTTTTAATCTTCAAGAAGAGAACTGACTATGTATCACTCCCCAAATAAGTTTATCTTCTGAACTTTTTTTTTTACTTCATAATGAACATTGGTAAGCTGAATTTTGAATAATGAGGCTACAAACCAAAGAAATTGAATACTGCCTTCACAGTACAAATTAACGAAAAGGGGGATTAGCCAAGAAGAGTCAGAAAAAAACGAGGTCATCTAGAACTTGATGGAATTTCAGGTTGCTCCAGATTTCTGTGAACTTCACTGATATATGAGAAAGGGAGAGTTGGTGGTTCTACAAGGCCTCAGGCTTTTCTCCTTTATTCTTCCCTTCTCCTCTGTTAACTGGTCTCAGCACTGATAGTCATGAGACCCTGGCACAACTCTAGGGATGCAATTGTCAAAGGAATTAATCAAAAAGAAGAGAGCAATTTGTACAAAACTACTATAACAGCACTATGTCAAGCAGTGAAAATTTTGAAAAGAACTTAAGCCCATAAATTTGGAGACAGCTAAGAAATCCAGTATGGAAGACTGCAAGAACATTGCAAAAGACAAATGTGTGCACTAAATTGTTACAAGGTATTGGATGTTAAAACAATACCATCGGGGAAATCTGAACTTAAAATCTGAATAACTATGTATAATTCACCTCTAACAGGAAAGTTCAGAAAGACAAATTGCATATGGAGTTGTATGTTTATTCTATATTTTGCAAAAGTTTTTTGTTGTTCTAAATAATAATTGTAAAAAGAAAAGTTTCAGTAAATTCATCTTCCTGTCTCAGGTTGGGTTTTCTGGAAGCAGATGCTACGTATGTACATGGGTCGTAGAGGGCAAGAGAGGAGGGAAGTAAGGGAAGGCAGGACGGGGTAGAGGGAGAAGGTGAGCTGGGGTGTAAGCCAATGAACTTTTGGCCAAACTATCAGGAGCAGAGAAGGGAATATTGCACGCCAGGGGTTGTTTGTTTGTTTTCTTTCCTTAGAATAAAATGTTAAAACGTCAGGGCCTTTCAACACCTTCCTTGCTCCTGCTCATTCAACAGTTGTGGGTTTCCTGGAGCAGGCTGAGATCTCAGGAGTGGTGGCTCTTCAAGCGGAGGTGGACCCTGAGTTGCTGATGACCGGGATTTCTGCCAACTGCTTTCCCCGAAGCTGCTGAAGGGATTCAGGCAGAGCATCTCCAAGTATACTCCCGTGTCACCACCAAATTCTGTCAAAATGCATTCAAATCATCTGAAACAGAGATCTGAGCCAAAGGATTTTGTGCCCCTGTCCCTTTTGAGACTTTCCTTAGTGGCACTCAAGGTACATTTTGCAGCAGCTTCTGTTCAAACTGCCATGTTCTAGAATGTTCTGGATTGATGTTGCTCTGGACTGGACCAGGCACCAAATGTCAAGCACTTAGGTGAAAATGAAACTGACAAAACATTAATGGCTGGGAAGTGTTCAGTGATGTTGAAAGGATGACGTACCCTACACATTTTTGATACTTGGCAGAAGGACAAATGATTAGTTTGCAGGAGAAGATGATCCCTGCTCGTTTCTTTAAATATAACTTCTCTAAGTCACTCTCTGGGCAACTATACTATCTTCTTCACCAAATCCAGAATATTTTCTGTATTTCAATTCTCATTTGCAAAAGTTAATGTAAAAAATCCATGATGAGAAAAATATAAAATTTTTACTTTTTTTTATAATTTTATTTTTTAAAATTTCAAATTAATATGAGGGTACACAGGACAATTGGTGGCATCACACCAATTGTAAATAAAAAATCATCAGTAATAGTACTGTGCTGGGCTGTACTAGCAGCAGAAGTAAAAGAAAAGGATCAATAATACTGATTCTATTTCTTAGTTAACACTTTGAGATTATGTTCATCGTGGATTTTCAGCACTAATTTTTTAAAATTATTTTTTATTAAATCATAACTTTGTACATTGATGCATTTATGAGATTCAGGATACTGCTTTGATATATAATGTGAAATGCTTACATTGAACTTAGTAACACATCCATCAATCCATCACAATTATATTCATTTCTTAATAGTTTTGAAATGTACCTACCATTGCATCATGCAAATTAGGCGAGGTCCCCCCAGATGCCCTCCCTCCTCCCATATCCGCCCTCTTCTCCCCTCTCTCTCCTCTTCCCTTCTACTTTCTGGACTATAGTTATGTTTTGCCATTCATATGAGTGTGTAGGTGGTTATATATTGATTTCATAGTAGTATTGAGTACGTTGAATACTTTTTTCCATTCTTGAGATACTTTACTAAGAAGAATATGTTCCAGCCCCATCCAAGGTAAACATAAAAGATATGAAGCTTTCATCTTTTTTGGTGGCTGCATAGTATTCCATGGTGTAAATATACCACAATTTGTTAATCCATTTGTGGGTTGATGGGCACTTGGACTGTTTCCATGTCTTGGCTATTATGAATTGGGCTGCAATAAACATTCTGGTGCAAATGTCTTTGTTGTAAAATAATTTTTGATCATCTGGGTATATACCTCATAGAGGAATTGTAGGATTGAATGGTATGTCTACTTTTAGTTCCTTGAGTGTTCTCCAAACTTCTTTCCAAAAAGGTCATATTAGCTTCCATTCCCACCAGCAGTGTAGAAGTGTTCCCTTCTCTTCACATCCACACCATCATCTATAGTTTGGGGATTTTGTGATGTGGGCTAATCTTACTAGAGTTAGATGATATCTCAAAGTGGTTTTGATTTGCATTTCTCTGATGATTAAGGGTGATGAGCATTTTTTCATGTGTTTGTAGGCCATGTGCCTGTCTTCATCAGAGACGTTTCTGTCAAGACTCTTGCCCTCATGGAAATGGGGTTATTTATTCTTTTCTTATTGATTAGAGTTCTCTGTAGATTCTAGTTATTAGACCTTTGTCAAAAGCATAGCCTGCAAAAATATTCTTCCATTCTGAAGGTTGTCTGTTTGCTTTACTTACTGTGCTCTTGGCTGTGCAAAAGGTTTTTAGTTTGATCAGATTCTAGTAATGTATTTTTGGTGTTCCTTCAATTGCCTGGGGGGGTCCTCCTCATAAAGTATTCTCCCAGGCCAATTTCTTGAAGTATTTTCCCTGCACTCTCTTCTAGTATTTTTATAGTTTCATTGTCTTAAGTTTAAATCTTTTATCCAGTGAGTATCAATTTTTGTTAATGGTGAAAGGTGGGGGTCCAGTTTCAGTCTTCTACAGGTCACCAGCCAGTTTACCCATTCAGCACTAATTTTGATTTTTAAAAATGTTGCATCCTAGTTGTATTTATCCTGATTACTAAGTTTTTTGGCATTCCTTAAATTTTGTACTTGAAGTGAGTGCTCTGCTTCCCTCCCCCTAGTCTCAGCCCTGGCAATTAAAAATATATACTTGTCCAAAATTTCTTATCTGAGGTGAACTACTCCTCGTTACTTACCGGAAGTTGAGCCTCCAAAACTTGGAGGCAGTAGTTTTGTATTATAACAGGCACAAGCTTCCAAGGGGCCTGTACCATTTCTCTTGCACACCAAATAGAAAGATACTCTTTTCAGCAATTATGAGGACTCACCAGTGCTGCCTTGACAATTTAAATGATTCTCACCCATTCAACAGACAGCAGTTATGTGCCATTATCTAGTTTCTAGCTCACAAGCAGGTAATAAACATTTATTCCAGAAATAAGATAAGAAATAAATGGCATGGTGAAGTAAGAAATATATATATATGTGAATGGGTGTCTGGTTTATTTTCTTTTAATTTTAGCGTCTGATGTTGTATTCTGGAGTAGAATCTTGGCTATGTGAATAATGTCAGCAAACACTGTAATTGTATTTTTTCCATAACAGAATCATAGTTACTAATATACTCTATAAACCAGAAACTATCCTGAGTAGGTCTAGCCATTATATACCATGCTATTCCGGCATCTTTCAGTGTAGAGTAAGTGATACATTTGAATCATAACATGCAACCTGGGATGGAAGGAAAAGTACATGCGTATGTGTACCATCAAGAGCAGTGGGTATTCACTCCTTTTTCAAGCTGTACTTTTTAATGTAAAACTGATACGTAATAAAATTACGTAATACGAAGGTGTACCATAGTCTGGGAATGATTTCTCCCCTTTTTTGGGTTCTGCCTATAACCAGACTGTCTTGAGCTTTGCCTCTTCTTCCCTGCCATGTCTAAAACAAGAACACACATATACAACATCAAATAAAACAGAGAAAGTCTTGAAAAGCAGTGGAAAAGTTTATTAAAGTTTCGAGAGTATTAAGCAGGTGTTTCACAGGAAAACATATTACGTTTGCCTTTACATATCTGGCCCCCAGACCCTCACCTTTACTGCAGTCACATATGCAGGCTGCTGTTTCCCCCACCTCCCTCAGAGATGCTTGCCCTTTCCTGCGTCACATTCTTTTTGGCTCTTTTTTTTTTTCTTTTTTGCAGTTTTTGGCTGGGGCCGGGCTTGAACCTGCCACCTCGGTATACGGGGCCGGCACCCTACTCCTTGAGCCACAGGCGCCACCCTCTTTCTAGCTCTTCTATGCCAATCCTCACTTCTTCCCTTCCCACTCTTTCTTGTTCCCTCTGTTAATGACTAGCACGAACCATTCCTTATTTGGCAAAGCCCCACATCATTGAGGTCATGCTCCTGTAACATCATTATTCTTCATTAATCTCTCTTTTAAAATGCAGTGCTCAGAAATTAACTTTATTAAGATAGAATTGAGATAAAGTAGAGTGGACATACTACTTTTAGGGTCTGCCTTAAGAATTGATTGGCTTTTTCAACAATTGCATCACGACTTTGTTTTTGTTACTGCTCCCCCTCCCCTCTCTACCCTAAGGTCATTTAAAACAAATCTAGGGATCTCTTTTCTTAAAGCATCAATGTTCATTGAATTGTTTTTATCTAGAAATACATAACAGATCCTGTACCAAGAATAATATTACTTTAAGTGCTAAATCATTCCTCTCTTCCCCTGAGATCACCCTTCCAAGTGAACAGCAGGAATAGTTGGTGTGGAAGCTTTCCTTGGCTCTTCTAGCCTCCTCATAAGCTTTTAACATTTACTTTTTAGAACCAGGAAAAGTAGGTTTACCTCCAACTGCAAAGCCAAAAGTGAAAGTTGGATATTAAGCTAAATTACTCTTTAATTATTCCTCAGGGAGAGTTCATGACATATTTATTTCCTCTGGGTTACCTAATCTAATGGTGAAACATGCCAGGACAGAATTAATTCTTTACAAAGCAGCATTTTGTAATGAGTGCTGCTTCCTTCACTCTGCCTGCTCTGGGATCCAGAATCCTGGTTGCAGTTGTTAGATAAGGCTCAAGAAACCATGGAATCTGTCTGCAAAGACACTGGAGAGTGGTGTTTTGAAGGCAAGACAATGATTTGTTTGAAACTAACTCACACTCAAAATATATCTTACTATATGCGTAATTAATCATACAAGTGAATGAAATACTCAATTTAGTAGCCAACTGCTTCGGTGTAAGTACATACAGCCGTGCACGGCTGGGGCGGTCGTCACTCAGCATGCTCTCTCCTGAGGAGCCGCTGGACTGATGCCTTCACCTCCTTCACGTCCTGCTTGGGCTGCACCTTTTCAGTGGAGACTGTCTTCAAGCGCTGAGATTGCAAACCAGCCCTTCTCCCATTCCCATCTTCTCTTTCCTATGCCACTTTGTCTTGCAGAGCACGAAGCATTTTTGAACATACTATATGATTTTCTTGTTCATTGTGTTTAAGGCTTAATGGCAATCTCCTTTCCACTTATCCCCCCCGCCCCCCCTTGTAAGTTCCTTGAGGATAAATATCTTTGTTTCCCTGTTTTATTTTTTATTTTTTTGTGTGTATGTGTGCATGCACTAATGTAATGCAATATATACTTGTTGAATTAGTGATGTCAGCTTTTGGCTCCTTCTCACAAGCTGGTCATGATAATTGCAAGCAGGAGTATGTTCTTTGTTCTGGACAGGTTGAATTTTCTTCTCTTCCCCATTGACCAAGTTCTGCAGCTTTTCTTCTATGCATTCTGTAGTTTCTCTTCTCTGCATTCTGTAGTATTTTTACTCTTATAAATTTCCCTGCTTGATGTTTTCTTGTTTCAGTTTATTGTCAAGATTCATACACTTAACGAACAATCTTTTAGCTGAACCTGAGGCTTTGCTTGCCTTTGAAATGCTGTGTAAAACGCAGGTGACTGGCTCCGTCACCCTGAAGCTCCTTCTAACTGAATCAACTCCAGCCTTAGGCTTCTCCACTTGTATCTCCGGAGGGAGGGTTACACTTTCTAATTGTCCTTTTTGTTGAGAAAAGTAACTTTTGGGCTGGAAGCGGCAATGAAACTCATTCCTTGGCGGGCAGCACGGTGTTACTTCCTCTGTGACACCGTTAGACGTCCCCTTTGTGCAAAGCAGTAACTCAGGAGCATTACCGCCTGACCATTTCCTGTCTGAGTCTGACCAGCATCTAATCACTTTATATAAACCTCTGTACCCATCAGTTATATGGCTGACAGCTCCACCCTTCAGCTATCAGCTTAAAAGCTAATTCCCCAGGGATCCTTTCTTGGACCATTTATGATGGGTAATTACCTTTTAAACAAATACACTGTGCCCTGGTTATTTCCTTCACACTCTGTGTGTATACATTTACTTATTCTCTGTCTCTCGCATTGGATTATAACCTCCATCATATCTGTTTTATGTACTAGGTCTTAGCACAGTACTGGAGAGCAGTCATTCAGTAAATAAACAGACCTGAGGGCAAACTGGCATGTTGTCAATTTATAGTACCCATTCAGTTTATATGAAGAGTTGCGATGAATTGCTATTTATTTAGACGCAGACCTGTATCTCCTAAAGACTGGTGTTACATATTACAGCCGTTGTTCTATGTATTAGCTTATTAATAGATGCTTTCTTGACTAGATGTCTAGGATAAGGTCAGGACCATTTAGCTGTCATCACTCATAACCTATCTGGTTATGATTATCTTTATTACCTTTATTAAAATGTGACCACAGATATGTAGTGGATAGTATCATCACATATCTATGTAGTATGTTTGAAATCCTTTGCCATATGCATAGAGAATAGATTCTACAGTATCTGTAGAAAAGTGATTAAATGTAGACATGTTCAGTGGCAAAACTTTCTAGCACCTGTAAATCCTGGAAGTTTACATAAGTTCAATGAAATATTTTAAAAGTTAAATGGTGTATCACACAAATTTTACCAGAAAGTTCATATAATTTATATTGTACAGAGTAATAATAATGAACAGTGCTAAGTTTCAAAATGTCTTATTTCATTTGACCTCAATTCTATGAATTCACTCTGTCATTTTTTTTTCCATTTTACAGATGAAAGGACTGAGGTTTAGTGGTTAAATAACTTATCCCAGGTCGCACAACTAGAAAGCAGCAGGCTTGTGAAAGAACCATTGATTTTATTAACTACCTTGCCCTGTTCCTCCAAAGGACTATTCAAGTGACTACTTCCTGGTACCATTGCTTATGAAAGTAAGAACTTTCAGCAGATGCAATGAAAAAAAAAAAAGCAGTAAGTGAGTTAAGAAAGAGAATTGCTATTTTATTTTTAAAAATAATTTTCTGAAAATGAAGCCTACAGATTGCCAAATGAAGAAATCAGTCAACTGATTTTTCCTATATTTTGAAAATAGTCTCCATGTTTCACTCTAGACATTTGAGTTGGGGTTGGGATCTGTGGAACGATGTTTAATCATCTCTGTGGGTTTATATTCATGGTCTTCTCCAATATTGAGCATCTACCACTTTGTACTGCTGTCAAGTCAAGGTTATAGAATATCTATTCCACAGTCCAAATACCATGCAGAAAACACCCATAAATAGTCTGTTTTCATGGGACTAATTCATTTTTGTAGCAGTTCCCCTAAGGCCCTAAAGAGAAAACTAACACTGAAGATGGGATTTCCAAGGTAATTATTTCTGACAGATAGCCAAAAATGTGAGACAGACATTGAAAAATTATAATAACGTGAAATCCAGAGCTAATATTCCATCAATTCCTACTGTGATTAGTGTAGTTTGACACTTTTTGAAGCTCGAATATAAGCTATTGAAGTGATTTGTGCTTCATTCCAGTTTGCGAATGCTTATTTTTCCTTACAAAGTTTCTAATCTCTGACTTGATTGACAGCCAGTTGACTTTTGTATGAGAGAAGAGAGGAGACAATGAGATAAATTACAGTTTTATGCCTTTATGCTTTAAGGAACGAACAGCAGTTACTGGACCTGGTTCTGATCTAATAATAATTTTTTTTAATCATCATCTAATTTTGGTCAAATACGTTTTTTTATGTGTGGCAGCAAAAATGACCATAGTACCCGTGAATTATCAAAAGATCAAATAAAATTAATTACTTTGACTGACATCTTGATTTGGAGCATGTTCTGCTTTTTGGAAAAGCAATCACCAAATGGTCAGATAGTAAAACTCTACATACCTGAGGTAGGATGGGGACGGAGAGGGGAGTGTGCAAGGGTCTGAAGAGGAGAATCCCATAGTCAAAGGCGTGTACTACTTATACAACAAGAGAGAATTTTTAAAAAATGTTACATCAAGCCTGGAAGCTGTTCTGTTCTTATCTTGCCAAAAACTAGAGTGAGATCTAAAACTCCTCCAGCTGCTACATTAAACCTTAGGAAAAAAATCTGTACAAAACTGTGAATATAGAAGGGTCATCCCCAGGAAGCTGGCAACTGCAGTAGCCATTTCACTCAGAGTCATCCTCCATCTAGGTCAGGGTCCAAATGGCATACATGAAGGCACTGGACTTTTTTTCAAAGAGAGCAGAGCTTTGCTTATGGAAACAACTTCTGACAAGTTATCACAGTTCTGTTATTCTTAGACATGCGATTGATTAAGAATCTGTATTGAAAGAGCAGACTTGAAGGAGATGCAGAAAGAGAGCTAGACAATGTCTTCCTTTAATATCATAAGCTCTGATGACAAAGAGTTGATCTTTTTGAAGCAGATAGGAATGGGATTTAGTAAAGATGGTTAGCAGGCAACAAAAGCAGATGCTGTTGTGAACTCATCACAGACCCAAGCATTTCTCAAGGGTTTAAGGGTGTCACTGCATTCTGATGAGGAGGAATGGATTAATCAGTTGATACCAGAACAACACTCTTTGGTTCTTTGAAGCTCATTGCTTTATAATTATCCCTTAAGTAAACAATATTCTCCATTTGTAGTGTTTGTTTTATTCATTCCCAGTGAACTTTTGGTGTCCTTATAGAGGTCAAACTCAAAGTCTGAGAGCTCCAAGTTAGTAACAATACATAAAGGAGTTAAAGTGTTGTGATATTAACAATATTTAGAATATGTGAAGGATTTTTAACAATCGTTAAGGTAAATATTTTGAACTAGATGAACCTCCAAATGGTACTCAAAGTGAACAAAATAGATAACCTGTCTAAGTACGGGAGGACAGTATGGGAATCAGGTCTATTCTTTGTGTGTTACAAGTTACACAAGTGACTACTGTGTTCTGTGATGCAATGCCGGTTACAGTAGGAGGAGGCAGCTGCCCATCAGAATGTAAACTGAGCTGCCAGTTGTTCAAGGGGCTTGCCAGACCAACTGTCTCTTACCGGGTAACAAACTCAAGCCTCCCCTTGACATAACCAAGAATATAGTACTAAGTTAGTGCAACAATGGGTATGAGTTTCTTCCTTAATGTAAGGATGATTTTATAAGCATTTGCATGCAATGACACACACATTTTAGAAACATTTTAGAACCTTTATTTATTTTGTTATTTTTAAGAATTTTTTTTTTTTTTTTAAGATTCTGACTCCAGACGGAATCTTTTAAGAGACAGACATTGTGTTTTGGAGTGTAGTATTTGCAGAAGCATTTGAATAATACATGATATAATAAATAGAAAAAAATATGTATTATTTAAATATCAAAGTACAAAACTCATGTAACTTGTCTTTTAGTAAGAGCAGCTTCTTATAATTTGAGTCCGTGTAAGAGCCTGACTACCTGCGTTGGAACAATTGGATCAAAAGAAAATTCTTCCAGTTAGAACTCAGCAATTCCTCTGTAGCAGATAGAGTTTTATTTACTAGTACTGCCAGAATACAAAAACTAAACTTCAGTGTTAGTTGATGTGGCCCTTTATAAATAGAATAAATCAACTGAAAAATGAATTACTCATGATTTGTGTCCAAAATAAAATAAGAATGATAAGCCCATCAGAAGACTATTTTGAAATGAGAGAAAATGTGACAGGGAAAAACAGAGGAATCAGATTACCCAAAAGAGAAAGCTATGACTTTGGAAGACAAAAATGTGACTCTTACATGAAATATTGAAATTTTGGACCATTCAACATAAACCACATGTTAAGTATGTTTATCTTTAATATTAATTTGTTGAAATGACATACTTAGGACACAATGATATAATTTATTGAATAAATATTTTTTAATGCCCCTTGATTCTAAGATGATTCAAACAGATGTTTTGCTTTTTATTTAAAAACACTTTTAAAGTAGCATTTTGCTAAAAAATGTAATGCTTGAAGGAGTGCTAAGGATTGAAGAATGAGTTTCCATGTTGAATATTGATGAGAAGTCTTTGCTATTTTGAGCTATAGAATGCATATGTGTTTTTCTTATTGTGAGGTTATGCCTTTATGTATACCGTATTGGGAGAGAAAAGCAGAAACTGAGACCCAAAGGAACATGCCATTAGAAATAGCTGGTTTTATTGTTGATCCAACCAAATACCCTGAACCCATGTAGGCAGCCACCAAATGGCTATAAGCTATAGTGGGCTTTTAGCTTTCTTTACACAGAATTAAAGCTGCAGTTGTTACACATCATTCAATTTTCAGTCAATGGTCAGCAGACGCTCAGTTTGCATCAGTAGTTACATTGAGCTTAATCTGACATTCTGTTCTTTCTTAATTCTTTCTCAGGCTTAACTCTGACATTTCATTCCTTGTAATTTTTTATCCCTACCTCCTAAGATTGTCCCTGACAGTGTGTCTAATAGGTAAGATTAGTCATAGCCTTCAACTTGCCTCAGTGAGGTTAGATCACATTTACTTTTCCCACAACAGGAAATCACCAATATTTCAATTACCTGTCCACATATCTGAATCTTGTAGATTTATTCTTACATCCTTCCTTGCATTTTATACAATGCCAGGCCCAATATTAGACACTCAATAAATACATGCTAAAACCCAGTAAGTGTCTTTCTCACAAATAATAGGTTTAGCTTGGTTGAGTCAAGACTTGTCTCTCTATTTCAGCTGACTTTAGAGCTTGTCCTTTTTCATTAGCTCGAATTTAAAGGTTGCAGAGCACAGGATGTAAGGTGGCTTGATGACATTGTCTTCGTGTCCCATTTCTTGGCTCACCCAAGTAATGATAGATTACTTGGGTGGAAGGACTTACAGTTGCATCTTGGGTAAAAAAGGGAAGTTGGGTAGGGGGAAGCCCTGCACTGCTGATGCTGTGCAGCCCTCCTCTCTCTCCTCCTTATACTCCCTATCTTCCCGTGTGCTTCCTTCCAGGCCTTTGGAGCAGCAGCTCCCACAGACATCCATCAGGGTGAATGGAAGCTCCCATTCCTGCTCCAAGTGGTTACTGTAACAGAGACATGCCCATGCATTCAAGGGTGGTACTTTGAATGCCTTTTCCCAAAGAACTATTCCATTTTATGATTAGCTAACAAAAGTACTATTTCTGGTATGTTTTTACCAGCAGTATGGAGAAAATGAATAATTGTGATCCATCTCTGAAATTTATCTGCTATTCAAAATGTTTTTAGTTTGCATTTTTTAAAAAAGTGAGGCCAGTGTCTCTCCATACTTACAAATCAAACTCTGCAACTTGCTCTCTTAACAACAGAAGAGTTTAAGTGGATGCTCTGGACAGCCACCCAAACGGCCTCATGCAGACCGGCACACTCATTTTCAGTGGCTGGCAGTGTCGGCCAATGGCTCAGAGTGGAATTCTACAGGAATTTCCTTCTTTCAAAGGAAGCTGCCTCACTTAATGTCATGTCCAATGCTATACTTCATCTCTGGGGTCAGTTCTCATCCTGTGAGTGATCAATGGCATCAAACACCTGGACCCTTATTTCATTTGGGAAAACTCTGATGGGCTATCTCAACCCCAGGGCTCCCTTTGAAACACTTGGTACAACTGAGTCACAGCTTAACTCTCCCCTTTGCCCATTGTGATCCCTTCACTATCTTGTGAGCCTTGTTCCCACAAATACTTCGCCCGCAATCTCTTGCACACACTTTTTTCATCTCACAGGGAAACCAACCTAAATGAGAGAAAAATAATGTATTATTAGTTGGGTCAACTTAAAGCTAGCTTAAGTAATCTCTTCTGACTCCTAATACTTCTCTTTCATACTTACTATATTATTTAAGTATAATAATATATTAGCATTTACACAATTTTAACTTTTATTCAAAAAATACATATAAATGATTTCAAAAGTCAAATGATATTGCAATACTTGCTATGAAAATACTAGTGCCCTGGCTGGTGACTCTCCAATGGCTTATACTGCAATTTTATGAATTTTCAAAATTGTAGTGCATGTTTACTGCCTTTCTATTATACATAAGAGTGAAGATTACAATCTCTTACACTCGCTACTCCATATTCCGTACCATTTCTCCATTAGACAACTTGAAAAATGCATGGTCATTGTTTAGATAATCATTAGCATTCACCATTCTTGTAATAATCTTTACTGCTGGACTACAGAGAATATTTTGGTTACATTTCCTTCCTTTGTTTATTTTCCCTGAGGTTAATCACTTACCTTTAAAAAAAATTGCTTTGTGTAGTTTTATTGTACCTATTGCTAATTAATCCCCAAACTTTATGTAAAATACCTCTAAGTGTGATAAAGTATATTCAGTCACTTTCGGTTCTATTTTATCCTCCCTTGGGAACATCTGATATCTGTGTTGGTACCCCATCTACTCTAATCTAAATTGCTTGTTCTCTAGCGGGGAATACCACTCTTGTCTCAGGAAGTCCCTTCTCCATGGCCCTGGGATTTGCTGTTATCTAGTATTGAATTCTGCAGATCTCAGATTGTCTTTTTCTCAGCTTATACCCTTGGCGTGGCTGGAGAATGTTCTCCAGTACTCTCCTGAAGATGTATCTCTGGAATAAATCAATGAAGCTGTGATGGTTGGGTATAACATTTTTCCTCAAAGTTTTGAGGGCATTTCTCTATTATTGTCTTGAGAATCCTATCACTTTAAAATTTCAAAATATTAAGGGGGTAAAAATGTTTTAGATTATGTAGGTCACTTTTGTAATACTTGAGTTCTAGGTATAAGGACTCAGCCAATAGTGTTCATTTCCCTCCTCCCTGGAAGTGACCTTTTAAAATGTTTGTTTGCTTTTATATGCTTTCTTTTGGCAGTCTTCTCTTTTATGCCTGGTGCTTTAAAATTTAACAGTGAAGTATTTGGTTGTGAGTTAGTTTTTAATTCATTGGACTGGGAATCCCTTGGGCTATTTTAATCTGAAAACTCACGTACTGTAGTTCTTGGAAAATTTTGGATATTGTTTTATTAATAAGTTCCTTTCCCCTTATTTCTCAATTCTTTTGTTCTGAAAATTTTATTAGATATCTTGTATCTTCTAAAATGATTCTATTATTTAAAAATATTTCTTCAAATATTTTCTTTGTCTTTGAGACCTTTGTTTTTTATTTATTTTACTTTATAGGTCATTTATTTAATTTTATTTTCCAAACTTGATAAATTCTGTCAAGGGATCATTTTCTTTGTTCCCTGAATGTTATTCTATCTTTTCTTTTAAAGTAATATTTTGTTCTTGTTTTATGAACACATCTCTGATCTCTTTCAAAAGATTTATGATAGTTGCTTGAAATTTTCTTCTGGTGCCTACGTGCCTTTCTTTCATTGCTCATTTCTTTGTTTCAGTCTGGTCTTGGAAGTCAAATTACCTTTATTTATATTCTGATGATCTTTGACCAGCCCGTCATCTCTAAATGTGAGACACTAAGAAATACATTGAAGTTTCTGTGTGCCTGGTGGATCTTGCCAACTGGTGGCCTTCTCTGGGAGGGACTGGGTTTGGCAACCCATTTCTTCGGCAACCTCAACTGTCAGGTGTTTTCTTATGGGCTTGTCAGTCTCATTACCGATAGAAAGCATCCAGCCTCCTACCTTGAGACAGAAAATGGTATATAAAAGTTAGGCAACCATTGTTCTGAGAATTGAAGGGCAAGGTGCTGAGTATCTTTTGTTGAGCATACGGGATTTCATTCACTCCTTTCATTATTTTTGTTGTCTCTCAGTAAAGCCTCTTGAATCCAACATTTCCAGAGGATAAACCATATGGCTGGAACAGAGAATAAAGAAGTCTAATTATTTTTTATGCAGATTTTTAATCACTCCATTGTCTTCAGCCTCATTTTACACACCTGATGTCAGAGATAACCAGTGCCTTATCCAGGCTTTTTGTGACATTCTGAAGAACAAATAATTTATCTTCTAATTCCCCTGTCCCACTGTCACCAGCATCTGCTTATCCTCTGCATTCAGCAGAGAAGAGAAGGCTGAAAACTAGGCCAGTTTCCACTATCCATCTACTTTCCACTTTTTTCAGTTTTGTTGACTTTTTCTCTCTGTTATATGCTCTCTCCTAATCTCCCTGACTTGGTCAATGTGTGTATTTTTGCTGTCATCTTTAGTGGCTTTTCAGGAGGGAGCAGAGATACATTATTGTGTCCAATCTATCTTGGGTAATTACACATTTCAAATTATTTCTTTACTTCTGTCTTCCTGGCTCCACATCTATAGAAATAGCTATAGCATACAGCAATGTATAACACATAAAAGAGGCTCAATATACAAATATTGATATTATTGATAATAAACTGGGATGTAAACCTTTTTTGGTTTATATACACATGTAATTTAACTAAAACGTACCTCAAATTATGAATTATTGATTAACACCAGTAGGAATTTTTAAGGAGTTAGACAAGGATGATGAGCTAGTGTAGGATGGTAGAACTTGGGATGTAATGGTACGATTACTTAAGATTAAGTCTGTGATAATCAATTCTAAAATGAATATTCAATTTATAATATATTGGAGTGGAATAAACATTTTCCCTCTTCTCATCTTTAACAAAGACTACTCACATCTCGACAAGAATTCATAGTTATTGCTAATGCCTCAGTAGATGATTAAGCAGTGATTTGAATGGTACATGATACACTCGAGAAGCATATTGATGAAAGAAAGCATTAGACTTGGAGTTTTTATTTTCCTAATGGTATTTCTTTTCAAATTTATTAATTTTCAGCAAAGCATTTTCATATCATATTCCTCTCAAAGCTGGAAAATCATCATTGTGTTTTTTTTTCTTCAGCAATCAGCAATTTTAAAACTGCACAAGAGAATATGAATAATATGGTCTTGCATGATAAATAAGAAATTACTCTTTAAAAGTCATACATTGTAAAACTCTTCTTGTGAAATTATATACTGTTAATTTTAAGAGAGTGAGTTTTGAAGTGACATATATAGATAATTCATCAGGATAAAAATTCAGTTACTGGGGCGGTGCTGTGGCTCACTGAGTAGAGTTCTGACCCCATATAACGAGGGTGGTGGGTTCAAACCTGGCCCCAGCCGAACTGCAACAAAAAAATAGCTGGGCATTGTGGTAGGTGCCTATAGTCCCAGATACTTGGGCGGCTGAGACAAGAGAATTGCTAAGCCCAGGAATTGGAGGTTGCTGTGACCTGTGACGCCACGGCACTCTACCAAGGGCGATAAAGTGAAACTCTACCTCTACAAAAAAAAAAAAAAAAAAAAAAAAAATTCAGTTACTTGATAGTTTTCATATGTTGTATATATCTTCAAAAATCCAAAATTGCATTGCTACAAAGTTAGCTTACCACATACCCTCCACCATGCAACATGCAGCCCAGCACACAGCAATGATCACCAAATTCTGTGCCAGTGCCTTCAGAGAAAGTGAGAGATTGTCTCTGGAGTGAAGCAATTTTAGTAAATAAGAATTGAAATCTTAAGTATTACTTACACAGGTGTCAATTTCTTAAGGTCTATAATATGATCTAAATAAGCCGTTTGGCTTATATACAAAGGTCAAATTTTTTAAGTTTTTTCTTATATTGTTGATTAAAATAACAAGTAGCTTTAATTGGACCCCTGATTTTGCTAAGTTAACTTAATAATTCTTCTGTGTAGAGTTAGTTAAACTTTTCTAGTTTTGTTATTTTAGAACATTGGTTTGTTCTGTTATTGGATTTTGAATAACTTCTATCTATTCTCAAATGTATTTACTAAATATTTGGTATTTTTTATTTACTTTTCATTATTGACTCTTATTAAAAGCCTTTTAAGTTTTCCACATTGGAATAATTTGGACCCTGGTGCAAATTCACATTTTACAGACTGTAAGAGCATGTTGAAAATCAAATAGGTTACTGAACAAAATTAATTTTGTTGTATTTATGATTACCTGTACTTAATGTATATTTGTACACATGTGGTTCAGTAATATCATAGCAATATAAAGTTCATTTTCTGTGATTAACTTTTTTCTAAGAAAAGATGAGAGCCAGGTGTTGTTGAAAATCACTTATTATGTGAAATTCCTAAGTTACTATTGATGATGCAAGAAGGGCTCCAGCATGAGGATCTAACCTGAAAGACTGCCTGGAATCCTAGAAGGGGATTAAGGTATATTAAAAAATGTGGATTTTGAATATTAATAACTTCTTCCTGAGATGAAAAGTTATTATGTTCTTTGGTAAGTGGCCATGAGGGGCATTTCATCACTGTACAGGCCAGTTTACTTTGTCTTATCTCTAAGTACCTTTTACTTAGCTCTTTGTTCTCTAAGTTTTAAATTGGCTACGACTTTTTGGCCAACAAATGCATGAAAACATGCTTGTCATCTTTAATCATCAAAGAAATGCATATCAAAACTACTCTGAGATGTCACCTAACTCTAGCAAGATTAGCCCACATCAAAAAGTCCCAAAACACCAGATGATGGCATGGATGTGGAGAGAAGTGAATAATTCTATTCTGCTGGTGGGATTGCAAACTCATACAGCCTTTTTGGAGAGAATTATGGAGAATCTTCAAAGATCTAAAAGTAGATCTTCTATGTGATCCTGAAATCTCACTACTAGGTATCTACCCAGAGGGACAAAGATCATTTTATCACAAAGATATTTGCACTAGAATGTTTATTGTCACTCAATTCATAATTGCTAAGTTGTGGAAGCAACCCAAATGCTTATCAACTGGTGAATGGATCAACAAACTGTGATGTGTATATATATACACCATGGAATACTATTCATCCATTAAAAAAGATGAAGATTTTACATTTTTTACATTTACCTGGGTGGAGTTGAAACACATTCTTCTTAGCAAAGTCTTGTAAGAATCGAAAAATAAATATCCAATGTACTCAATACTAGAATGAAACCAATATATAAACAATTACACGCTCATATGAAAAATAAAACACAAATATAGTATAGTATAGGGGAGGGGGAGGATGATTGGCAGAATGAGGGAGGGCATGTGGCAGGGTCTCACCTCTTGTGCACAATGTGAGGGTGTATAACACACCCCTGGGTGAAGGACTCTTTTACAAGTGGAACTTTACCCTGGAAGTGAGAACCATGTAATATAAAAATTTGTACCTTTATATTATTTTGAAATAAAATTAATAGCCTCAAAAAGAGAAATATATATGGTATGTCAATCTGAAATTAAAGCTAAACAAACAAAAAACATGGGGAAAGAGCTGGACGATTCAGTGGTGAAAGGAGCAACTAAATTTTAGATGGAGTAAAGAATACATGTGGGAAAGAACTATGCAACTATTTATAGGAAGAACATTTCAGATAGGGGGAAAAAATGAAAAAGTCCTAAGGCAGGAGAGTGCCTAGTGTTCATAGGAGGAGTCCAACATGGCAGGAGTTGGATGTCTGCCCCCCATTCACATTCCTTATCTCTCATGTGGATAGAAGTCAGAGAACAGACGTGAGAGGTAAGGAATGTGAATGGGGGCAGATCACATGGGTCCTTGTAAGCCAATGCTGAGAATGAAATGGGAAACCATGGCAAAGTTTTGAACAAGGAAGGATGGCTTCTGATAGGTTTTAATATGATTGCATTGGCTGCCAGATTGAGGATAGTATAAAGGGGCAAGGCAGAAAACAGAGACTAGTTAGGAGGCTGATTCACTAATTCAGAGGGAAACTGGATTGGTGACTTGAACCTGGGTGGTATTGGGAAAGATATGACCAGAGGTTACACTTGGAAGATACAGGCAAGAGAGTTTGTTAATGAATGGGGTGTTAGGTTTGACAGAAATGGCAAAGTGAAGAATTATTCCTAACTTTGGCTTGAACAGCTAGAAGCATCATGGAACTTCCTTTAATGGAAATGAAAAGACCCTTTGGTAGAGTGGCTTTAGCGGGTATAAGCTAACAAGAGTTCAGGTTTGGAGGAGGGGCCTCAAGATGGCTGACTAGAGACATCTGATAGTCATTTTTTCTATAAAAAAGAATCAAAATAGCAAGAGATAATCACATTTCAAATAGGACATCTAAAAGAAAATACTGAAATTCCACAAGGAAAAATCTGAGGCACAGAAGGAGAGGGAAACAGGCAGCCAGATCAGAAAGGATTGCTGGGAGCATAGAGAGACTCCCCAGTGTGGGGAAATGGTAATTGAGAGATCTACATTCTCTCTTGAACCTGGATGTGTTATTGGTAAAGATATGACCAGAGATTACACTTGGAAGATAGAACCCAGAGAGTTTGCTAATGGGGTGTTAGGTTGGGCAGAAGTGGCAAAGTGAAGAATGATGGTCCACATCCCCACCACGAACTCTTGCAACTCTCACCACAGGAGAAGTCCTGGTGGACCCTGTGAATAGCATCAGGACCTGCCTTAACACTGCATAACAGCAATGCACCAGAGAAAAATCTCACAACAGCTCCTGCACACAACCGTCAAGTCCTGAGCAGCTGTAGTATAGTGTCATTTTGAGATATTAGACCCTCACCAGTCTGCATTCTGCTCTGGGACCACTAGTCCCTGCTTCCCCACATCCCTCAAGTCTCTCTGGCATCATTTCCACATCCACCTGGATGGTTGCAGAAGCACCAGTCAGACTCAGCAGAGTGGCAAGGGTCCCTAAAACTCTAGCATAAACAGTATTCTGCAACCTGAGAAATAAGCAGTCCAAACACTGGGCAGGCTTTCCCCTGGAAAAAAGACTGCCAAAGGGCACACTCCTCAGAGCCTGAGAGCTGCTTACCAGGGAAGGCTACCATAGATAGCAGCCTGGTACTCCCAAAGAGGGCTATTGCCATGCATTGTTATATGTCCTGAGGACTGATTTACTCTACCAACCTCCATGGCTATTGGGGGCTGAAGTATATGCTCTCCAAGGACTGATAGCTGCCTGCCTATGGCTGCAGCCACTACCAGCAACTCTACTTTCCCCCCAGCAGCAGGGCTGCAGCACTAGCATCTGCCTTGAGGACAGATGTGGTGGTGTTCTGGTGCCACTGCTGCTGTAGCACAGAACACAACACCAGGAGTCCTGGGCATAAAACTGCCTAGTCTGGCACTATATCCTCTTGTATAAGGACACCACTAGGAGTTTGGCTATTGCTCTACCCTGTCCAAAACTGCTGATATTTGTTCATTAGTCCCCAAAGTCTAGGAACAGGCCTGCCCAACCTGTTGTTACAGACAGCCAATATCCACCTACATGCACCATCTGTGGGGCTGGACACTAGCCCACCTAGCCCATTGCAGCCATTCTAGCATCAATGCATGCTGTTTTGCAGCCCAAAAGTTGTCCTGCCAGTACTACTGCCATTGCTCATGCCCACATGTTATCCAGGGAACTGAGGACCCACTCACCAAGTTAGCCCACTGCCGACATTCCTGGCAATGAAGCAAGCCATCTGGAGGCCCAAGAATTAGCCAGTTCAGATCCCCTAACACTGGTGCTTGCTAACACTGATGCCCACTTACACTTCCCTGGGGGCCAAGGACAGGCATGGTTGGCCTTCTACTGAACCACTGGGGCCTGAGGAATGACCCGTCTCCAGCAATACTTCATCACAGCTTCCACTAACAACAATAGCCTAAGCTATCAGGCAATCACAAACACCACTGAGAGTTTATAGTTGCAGAAATCTTTAGAGACTACAACACTGCATAGGCTCAGAAGCAAAGCTAAAGCATCTCACTGAATCAACACTTCATCTACAGGAAGAAGTCTTTCCTTGTGAAAGCCAATCCAAAAAATTTAAAGGAGCGACTGTTTCATTAGATGTAAAGAGATCAGTGTAAGGACACTAAAAAGATGATAAAACAAGGAAATATGACACCTGAAAGGAATAAAAGTCTCTATCAACAGATTCCAATGAAAACCACATTTATGAAATCCTAGAAAAAGAATTCAAAAGAATTGTATTAACTACGTTCAGTGACATGGAAGAAATCACAGATAAACCATATAAAGAAATCAAGCTGTGAATGGGAAATTCACCAGAGAGATAAGTATTATTAAAAAGAACCAAACTGAAGTCCTAAAATTGAAGAATTCAGTGAATGACAGAAAATTCTTTTGAGAACTTCAGCAATAGACCAACCAGAAGAAAGAATTTCAGAACTTGAAGACAAGTCTTTGAAATAACCCAGTCAGGCGAAAAAAAAAAAAGACAAAAGAATTAAAAAGACTGAACAAAGTCTACCTGACATATAGGACACAATAAAGTGAAAAAAATACCGTAGAACCTCTGTAAGTTACCACCCAAGTGAGTGAAACAAACTGGTCAACAAACAAAGGCAGCTGAAAAATGAATCAAAAAGGCAATCTTATATACAATAGTTACAATAATGTACCTAAAAATAAATTTAACCAAGGAAGTGAAAGACCTCTACAAGGAAAACTACAGAACCCTGGATGAAAGAAACTGAGGAAGACATGAACAAGAAGAGTTAAGTTTGTCAAAAATGACCATACTACTCAAAGCAATCTGCAGATTCAATGCCATTCCTGTCAAAACATCAATGTCATTTTTCACAAAGATAGTAAAAAAAAATTAAAATTCTTTTGGAACCAAAAAGAACCTGAATAGTCAAAGAAATCTTGAGGAAAAAGAATGAAGCTAGAGGCATCACACTGCCTGACTTCAAATATATTACAAGGCTATAGCAACCAAACCAGCATGGTATTGATATAAAAACAGACAAATAAATAGACCACTGTAACAGAATAGGAAATCCAGAAATAAATCCACATATTTATGCCAAACTGATTTTTAACAAAGGTGCCAAGGTAATACATTGTGGAATGGACACCCCATTTAACAAATAGTGGTGTGGAACTTGAATATTTCTATACAGAAGAATGAAGCTGAATCCCTATGTTTCACCATACATAAGCATCTACTCAAATGGATTAACGAGCTGATGTATGACTTATAATTATAAAGCTGCTAGAAGAAAACATAGGAGGAAAACTATAGGACCATTGATCTAGGAAAAGATTTTTATGGCTAAGGACCCAAAAGCACAGGTAGCAACAACAAACATAGACAAATGGGACTATATTAAACTAAAAAGATTTACACAGCAAAGGAAACAATCAACAGAGTGCAGAGACAACCTGTTGAATGGAAGAAAATATTTGCAAAGTAATTGCAAACTAATATCCTGAAAATACAAGGAACTTAAACAACTCAATAGCAAAAAGCCTAATGAGCCCATTAAAAAGTGGGCAAAAGATATGAATGGACGTTTATCAAAAGAAGACATACAAATAGCCAAAAGGTAAATGAAAAAATGCCCAGTATCACTAATTATCAGGGAAGTGCAAATCTAACTATAACAAATAACATCTTCTATCAGAAAGGGTATTATTAAAAAGACGAAAAACAACAGATACTAGTGGATGCTGAAGAACAGTAAGTTTTACACATTGTTGGTGGGAATGTAAATTAGTACACCATTCTGGAAAACAGTATGGGGATTTCTCAAAAACTAAAAATAGAACTACTGTAGGACTCAGCAATACTACTACTGGGTATGTATCCTAAGGAAAGAAAATCATATTTCAAAGGGATACTTGCACCCCCATATTTTAAAGCACTATTCATATTAGCAAATATATGAAATCAACCTCATGTCCATTAACAAATGAATGGGTAAATGTTGCATATATACACAGTGAAATGGTACTCAGCCATAATAAAGAATAAAATCCTGACATTTGTAGACACATGGAGATTACATTAAATGAAATAAGCCAGGCAGAGAAAAGCAAATGGCATGTTCTTACTTATAAGTGGGAGCTAAAAAAGTTGATCCCATGGAGGTAGAGAGTAGAATGATGGTTACCAGACCTTGGGAAAGATGTGTGGGTTGGGGGGGAGGGATGAAGAGAGGTTGGTTAATGGGTAAAACGTACAATTAAACAGAAGGAATAAATTCTAATCATTGAAAGCAGAATAGCATGACTATAGTTAACCATAATATATTTAAAAATAGCTGGAAGAAAGAACTTGAAATATTTACAACACATAGAAATGATAAATGGTCAAGGTGATGAATGCCTTAAACACCTTGATTTAATCATTGCACATTCTATGTATGTAACAAAACACTACATATACCCTATGAAAATGTACAAAAATAAAAATAAAATTAAAAAGAGTTTATGTTTGCCTATTTTATGTTTGAGATGACAAACATTCAAATGACAAGGATTAGTGGGAAGCTGGATATACAGGTCTGGAATTCAGAAGAGAGAAATGACTATACAATTTGTGAGTTAGTAGGAATGTGGTATTTAAATCTGTGAAAATGATGACCCTTTCCATGAAAACCATGGTAGTTTGTGCCACTTTTAGGGAAGTTCATCGTATCATATTATAAAAAGTAATGCTATTTTTAAGGTAATGATATTTTAGGGTAATACTAAAATGTTTGTGCTGTTTGGGACTCAGTAAATTTCTCTAGGCTCATGAGAGCTGCAAATCATAAATGTCTGTTACACAAAACATAGAAAAAAGCTTATATTAAACTCTTAAAAGTATGCAAAATTATATGCATTATAAAATTAGAATAATCTAAAAATACACTGAAACAAATATGTAAAGGAAATATGAAATTTTTAATAGTGATTACCTTGGATGTTGGGAGTATTGATGAAATTTTCCAATTTTCAAGGTTGTACTTATTTTCTAATTTTTTGCACATAAATATGAATTACTTTTAAAATGGAAAAAAAGTAGTATTCACCTTCCAAGCCTATGCAAAAATTAAATTTTTTTCTTACATGCAGATGAGTTATTGTTTGCTTATGGAACAGAACCCAGTGACTAACAGCCCTACATTCCTCAATTATGGTCATATGTGGCCTGATAGAAAAACACAGAAAATGAATGAGGGTGTTATTTACCAATCTTACGTGGGTGCCACGCAAAAAATCATTTGTCTTATCAAAAATGTATCAATACCTGAGACCAGATTTTCTAGAGGAACTAGGAAGAAAACAGGCCAGACTCAGCTTAATCCAAATCTCACTATATTCAGGCTGCCCATTATTTCCAAATCAAATCGGTGCATTTTCCAGCTTCCTTTTAGGTCTCTGATCTCCTTCTCCAGCACACAGACTCCCTTGGGGATTTCTTTTTTAACACAAACTTTCACCGCGGGGTTTCTTTTTCACCTTGTTCTTCCAGACACTCTGAAGGGTTTTGATTCTTCAAGGTTTATTTCAAAGTACTTGAAAGAGTGACCTCCTGAAGAGGGGTAAAATAGATTTAACAATACCAACCTACCTCATAAGGCTGCTGTGAGGAATAATAATATAAAGGACTACAAAGCACTTTGTAAATATAAAGTTCTATACAAATGCTTAATAATAATTACTGGGTACAGCACAATGTAGTCTTTTGTGCATTTGTAGAAGTGCCAATGAGTAGGATAAGTATCCCCCCTCCAGCTGTTTTTCGATTTTTATAAGAAAAGTTTTTTATTTTAAATTAGCTATAGATCATTCTTGTGCTCCAGGGCTCGGATGTGCTCCAAGGAAGAACTGAAACAATGTCAGGCTTGGGAAAGAAGCAGGTGTCCCATGTGCAGCTCTCTTCCTGTTTGAAGAAGCTTTGGCATAGTAGGGAAAGCAGAAATGTACAACCTCATGTTATTTTCTTGCTTTGAATTAACAGATATATATTCTGTCTATTGGCAGCATATTTGTGATGTGCAAGGCAGTGCTCTCTGCTTTCAGAGCAACCTAAAAATTTCCTTAAATTGTGCCATTTCAACTCTATTTTTGATGATGCAAGGGAATCAACCTCATGCTTTAAACTTCTATTTATTGTCCCTGGCATTATACAGCTTCAAATTCCTTGAGTTTTTTTAGGCCTTAAATTTTTAATTACACATACATAATAGTGACATGTGTTTATAGACCACATGTGTTTTTAAAGGTTTCTTTACCTACCTCTTTAATTCACTGGACTTTACAGGTCTTGCCTCCTGGTCTGAAGTCTTCTTATAATTTTTTCAAAAGATGAAATCTTTCCTAAATCATCTCCATAATAATTCATCATGGCAGTAGCTGTAAGAATGAAGTTGGTCGGAAGTGTTTCAGATTGTGTGTGAAAACCCCACACTGTACCCCAGAAGTGCATTAATGTACATAGTTACCATTCAATTAAAAAAAAAAATAAGAATGAAGTTGGTTTTCCAAAGCATGAGATGTATCTCTGTCACATAAAGATCCCTGGAAACTGACAAAGGATTGGGCCCCATCGGACATTGTATTAAGTGAAATAAGCCAGGTACAGAAATACAAATGCTGCATGATGTCACTTACATATAAAATCTAAAAAAGTAGAGAGAATGATGGTTACCAGGAGCTGAGGTGGTTGAGGGGAGAGATTTAGGAGGATATTGATCAAAGCATACAACATTTCAATGAATAGAAGGAATAAGTTCAAAAGATCTATTGTACAATGTAGGGACTATAGTTAACAACATATTTAATTCCTGAAAAATGCCAAGAGAGTGGATGTAAATTGTTCTCTCCACAAAGATGACAACTATGGGAAGTTATGTGTATGTGAACTGTATTCAATCACTCCTCTATGTATCATACTTCAAAACACCATGTTGTACATGATAAATGCTTGCCATTTTATATGTCAATTAAGAAGTCAACACACTAAAAAAATAAAACAAATCTACAAAAAAGAAATTTAATTCCATACTATGAATTTGTGAAGGGAGGAAAGAGAAGTTGAGAGGGAAGGGTTGAAAATGAGTAGAAAATCTTTCTGTTCAAAGTTTATTATTTTTTCCCCATTTTTCTAAAGAATCTTTTTTGTTTGTTTCACTGATCTTTTAGGGTAAGGAGTATTTGAAGGATAACTAGAACATATGATTTGAGTAATTATTTTTAAATCTTGCTTAAAACTTAAAAAATAAATTATACCCCAAATGGTAAGTACCACAAAAATTAGATTATTGATACTGTAATTTAAAAAGAGCAATTAGATAATAATGGGTCTAATCTGGTCTTTCCTTAGGATAATGTAGCTGAATTCTAAATGTATCTCTTAATAAGATGCTATGTTTAGCAGCATTATTGTGAAACATAATATCTTATGACTTTAATGTGTTGAAGAAAGAGAGAGAGGAAACAGAAAGGGAGGAGAGAGAGAGAAAGAGAGAGAGAAAGAGAGAGATCACTCATAGTTGCAATGTTCTTGCATGTGCCAGTCTCTGCTTTAAATACTTCACATGTAATTATTTCCTCCTAAAACAGCCCTATACCATTACAATCAAAAGCAAACTTTCTGTGGCAGACTTAACTTTCTTAAAGTCACACAAGTAGTAAGTGGATTGCACCTAACTGTCTCTGTAGAGTTTGGGCTCTTAAGTAGTACTTTATTGCACTTATTTCTAAACTTGAACAGACAATGCCCAAATGCGGTCTTTTTGTTTTGCATGACTATTATGTAAGACTGATAGGTATGTCAGTAATGTTTTATTTCTGAAACTAAGAGAATAATCTAAAGTAGGTTTCGGAGGGATGGTTAAAAATAATGTAGGCAGTCTTCAGATCTTCCATTAAAGCAGGAGCCAGTTAATCAAATCCTCTACTTACACAAGATAGCAAAGGTAGTTTCAACTAGTTCACTCATTGGAATGATTTAGTTTTAGGGAAGGGCATGTTTAGTTAACCTATTGCTTTTGCAGTATGTAAACATAAGCCATGTGAGTGATGTCAACTCTAAACATTCTAGTTTTAACATTGTCTTTAAAGCAATTAGCCTGCTATTTAGGAAAAATTGGCATCTCCTCCTCACAATTAGTACTGTTTGTATAAAGCCATTAAAAACCAGCTAACAGACTAAGACTAAACCGAAAAAGGGAGGGAGAGAGAAAGAGAGAGAGAGAGAAATAGAAGGGGAAAAACTTTAAAAAGGCTTTGAGAGGGCATTCCCTTTCAAAGAAGGATGGCTACATTAATCTAAAAAATATCGAATACATTCAGCCAACTGTTTAATGAAATTGGGAGGTCTAGGTTCCTTAAGAAAGGATTTCTTATAGTGGCCTTGCAGGCCCATAATGGCAAAGGCAGGAAGGTGATTCCTCTATCCAATTTCTTTTGAGCTTTTAAAAAGCCATCCAATTATAAATGCATTCTTTCTTTGATCTGGGGCTCTCCTGTGCATGTCAACCTCCTCTGAGTACTTTCATCTTTGCTCATTTTAAGAGGTTCTATGCTGAGGTATCTTTAGTGAGAGGCTTTTTGAGCATATTTTATTGGCACCTGGAGATGCAATAACATAACCTGTGCCTACGACTGCAGCTTGATACACTGGGTATAACATTCTCTGGAATCCTTGCAATAATAATTTACACTCATAGTGCTATAAAATACAAATGATTCGCAAAACAGTCATGAAATAGTTATAGAAGTTTTAGAATGGGGTATTTAAAAGCATATTTGTACGGTCAATGAGGTAAAAAAAATCAATATAGAAAGAACCAGGATTTATATTTTTCACCAGACTACTAAGGGCACATTGCCACAGAAATGAATCTGTACAATTACCCACCACTTATAATATCCAGAATTATATGCACAGCTTTTCAGAGATTTATGAAAATTTCAATTCCCATGATAAAATTTTAACTATGTCTCCTGTTACCAATATATGGACATGCTAGCTAAAAGCTCACAGAGGCTTTGTACTAATAGTCAACGGTTAATCAAAGAGCAGAATCCCCACAAGCCAGAAATGAAAAGGAATGATAAAGATAAAATGAGCTGGAGCTGAAGCTAAATGGCTTGGTGGTCTAGGGAAAAAACAAACAAACAAACAAAAAACCTTGGAGGTAGGGCATGAGGCAGCAGTTAGGGGAGTTTATTGGTCTTTCCTAAGTGGAAAAGTAGCGCAGTTTGAAAGATCTTTGTAGTGAGAGAGCTAGAATTAAAACACTAGCAGATAGCCAGAATTTAAGACAAGTCTGCTTTGGCTGAGATGGGTGCTCAGAAGCACTTTACACCTTGATATAGGCAAGTGTCCAGCCATTTGCCTTCTCCCCTTAAGAGTGGACACAAAGTAAGTCACTCTCAGATACTACCAGAATCCTGAGTTGGCACTGCCATGTCCAGACACATTGTATATAGAAAATGTTTGTCAAATGGGTGAATGAACACCAGGCAGGTATGTAATATAACACTATCTTTGATTTTCTTGAGTTCTTCCATGGTTCAGGAATGTTTATGGATAGAGATATAAATAGTAAAAATAGAAACAAAATGGAAACAAAACAAACATAAAATCCTAGCCTTCATGGAACTTACATTTTAGTTGTAAGGATCAACCAGAAGTAAACACAAATATAACTACAAAATAGGTCGTGTAATTGCAAGTGCTACAAAGGAAAGTAAAGATAGTTGAAATGATTAGGGATAGTAAATGGGGGGCTGTTTTATACTATGTGCAAAGTAAGTAGCTAGGGAAGGCTTCACTCATGAGTTGACATTTGATCAGAGACATAAAAAAATTAGAGCGTTGAGACCTGAAGATATCTAAGGTAAAGCATGCCAGGCAGAGGACACAGCAAGACTAATGTGATGACGCAAAGGTATTCCTGATCAGTTCAAGAAATACCAAAGGAAAGGAGTAAGCAAAAGAAATGGGGCAGGAGATGCACTCATCTCATGCAGTTGTGGAAGATGTCTTTATACAGGGTATTGTGCACTTTGCTCAGAACGTTGGTTTTTAGTGTCAGTAACGTGGTATGATATAGAAGGGCCCCTCTGGCAGCTGCATGGGGAACACCCAGCAGGGGAGACAAGAGTGGGAAGAGCAGTAGAAGTCTATAGCAATATGACCACTGTTATGAAAATTAAATGACTACCATATCAAATCCATCTGGACTATAAAATAATGAATGACAAAGAGGATTTATATTACAAGTATAAAGATGAAT
This sequence comes from Otolemur garnettii, assembly GCF_000181295.1. Lineage (NCBI taxonomy): Eukaryota > Metazoa > Chordata > Mammalia > Primates > Galagidae > Otolemur > Otolemur garnettii. The sequence continues at coordinate 5,677,510 of NW_003852443.1, forward strand.
TAACATCAGAAAAGCCATTAAAGCTATAAAACACATTAACAAATTAAGGGGTTAAAGAGTCTCTCAATAGTTTCTGAAGAAGCAATTGATATAATTTAACAGTTGTTACATACAAACTCTCTGCAAGATAGATAGGAATAGATCTTAACTTGATAAAGGGCAACTACATGTGCCAAATTCCTCTGCAAATGTCCAGAAGCAAAATATTTGGAAACATTTCTTTCAAACTAAAGACAAGAATACGTGCTGTTGAAACTATGACTTAATAGTTTACTGAAGAATATGGTGAATCAAAACCAGAAAAAAAATTTGAGATAGCATGATGAATGAAAATGGGGAGGCAAAGTGATTTGGATATCTAGGTGATACGATTTACATTGACACTAAAACATCTGCAGGCAAAAAAAGAGAATAAAAGGATTGCTTAACACAAAAAGTCAATGTGACAAATAAAAATAGCTATGAGTGACTAACAACCACATTTAAAATTTTCTCAATAATAGATACTACCCCAAAATATAATTATACAGAAATAAACTTCAAAAAATATGCATAAGAACTCTCTTAATTACAAAAGATCATTCAAGGACATAATAAATGTGAAGATTTACCATACCAAATTTCCCTTTATTAATTCACAAATGTAATGCAATTTAAATATACTTCTTAATAATATTTTACACGGAACCTGAAATTTTGAGGTCTGTATGGGGGGGCATCATCTAAAAATGTTTGATACAATTCTGAAAATGTAGAACAGGAGGGGCCTTCTAGCATATCTTGTCATAATATAAAGTTCTAATAATGGAAGCAATATGGTGTAGACCTACTGCCAAGCATCTGTGAGAACTTAGACTGTGGTAGACAAATCATTAGAATTTAACTGAAGAAAGAAGGCATTAGAAAATCAATGGAATTAGGAAAATTGATTTTTTATTTAGAAAAAATTATTGACTTTGATATATATTCATTTAACTGTTTTCATTTCTATTTGGTAATATACTATAAATTACTTCCAAAGTATCTTTCTTTTTCTCTCATTTTTTCCAAAGCAGAAATTTACCTAAACTGAAGTCTTCCAGTTCTGTTTCACCAAAGTTTTACAGAATTGAGTAAGATCTGATTAGTACGGTGGCAACTGACCTAATAAAAGGAAGTAACTGTAGTTCTGGAAGAATTAGAATAAACATTCATGTTCAAATCTTACATATCATTTAATTATAAGATTACAATTTCAAGGCTGGCCTTTCTTTTGATGTTTTGTATGTTTTATTCAGGACATAATATATTTTAGGCTATGATGTGTACCCATCCTACCTGCACCCACTCAAATATTAGTCCCTTCAAAAAATAAAAGTAAAATAAAAATAATATATTTTAATAGTTGAAATTAGGAAGGAAATCTTTAAAAACAACATGGTAATTTCAAAAACCAGCTCATAAGCAGAACCATTTTGTTTTTAGGTGAAAATTATTTTATTTTATTTTTTTATTGTTTGGGATTCATTGAAAGTACAAGAAACCAGGTTATAGTGATTGCATTTGTTAGGTATAGTCCCTCTTATAATTGTGCCTTGCCCCTAAAAGGTGTGTCACAACCAAGACCCCCATCCTCTCCCTCCTTCACTCCTGTTGCTCTTTCCTTCTCCCACCCCCTCCCTCCTTCCCTCTCTCTGCTCTTTTTTCCCCCACCCCCTCTCTCTTTCTCTCTCTCTCTCTGCTCTCCCCTTCCTCCACCCCTCACTGTGTACTAGGTCATTAATTGTCCTTATATCAAAATTGAGTACATAGGATTCATACTTCTCCATTCTTGTGATGCTTTACTAAGAATAATGTGTTCCAATTCCATTCAGGTTAATACAAAGGATGCAAAATCTCCATGTTTTTTAATGGCTGAATAGTATTCATTCCATGGTATATATATACCACAGCTTATTAATCCATTCCTGGGTTGGTGGGCATTTAGGCTGTTTCCACATTTTGGCCATTGTAAATTGAGCTGTGATAAACAGTCTAGTGCAAGTGTCCTTATGGTAAAAGGATTTTTTACCTTCTGGGTAGATGTTCAGTAATAAGATTGCACGATCAAATGGGAGTATAGCTTGATTTCTTTGAGGGTTCTCCCTATTTCCTTCCAAAAAGGCTGTATTAGTCTGCAGTCCCACCAGCAGTGTAAAAGTGTTCCTTTCTCTCCACATGCATGCCAGCATCTGCAGATCTGAGATTTTGTGATGTGGGTCATTCTCACTGGGGTTAGATGATACCTCAGGGTGGTTTTGATTTTCACCTCTCTAATAATTAGGGATGATGATCATTTTTTCCTATGTTTGCTAGCCATTTGTCTGTCCTCTTTAGAGAGGTTCTATTCATGTCTCTTGCCCATTGACATGTTGGATTGTTGACTTTTTTCATGTGGATCAATTTGAGTTCTCTGTAGATCCTAGTTATCAAGCTTTTGTCTGATTCAAAATATGCAAATATCCTTTCCCAGTCTTAATTTTGTGTGGAACCAGAAAAAACCCTGTATAGCTGAGGCAGTTCTCAGTAATAAAAACAAAACCAGGGGCATTAGCATGCCAGACTTTAGGCTGTACTACAAGGCTATAGTGATCAAAACAGCATGGTACTGACACAAAAATAGAGACACAGATATTTGGAATCAAATAGAAAACCAGGAAATGAAACTAACATCTTATAGCCACCTAATCTTGGATAAACCAAACAAGCACATGCACCAGGGGAAAGACTCCCTATTCAATAAATGGTGCTGGGAGAACAGCATCTCCACATGTAAAAGACTGCAAGTAGACCCACACCTTCCTCCACTCACAAAAATTGATTCAAGATAGATAAAAGACCTAAATTTAAGGCATGAAACAATAAAAATCCTCAAAGAAAGGATAGGAAAAACACTTGATAATATCAGCCTGGGGAAAGTCCTATGAAGAAGACTTCCACGGCAATTGTAACAACAACAAAAATAAACAAATGGGACTTAATTAAACTGAAAAGCTCCTGTACAGCTAAGGAGACAACAACCAAAGCAGATCCATTGTTGTAAAATATCCATAGGCGAGGGAAACACAAAGAGCAATTTTCTATATGAGCATCATGACTTAAACACAGACCTAGTCATTAAGGTCACATGAATTATGTGATATTGCAAATATTTTTAATGCAATAACTATTAGCACTAGGATTTTAACCTAATATTTAAGGCCATCCTTGCAAAGAGCAAACAGTGGTTTTTTACACATTAGTATTCAGACTAATCACTTGACAAGTCTGCTAAAAATGAAGATTCCTATACTCCACACAGAGAGGTCTCTGTCACAATTTCTGGAGGGGAGCCCAGGGCTCTTCAATGGTAACAAGTCCCCATGTGACTCTGAAGCAGGCAGACTTTGAGCATATTTTGGGAAAGGTGGGGTAGGAAAATCAAGGGTAAACTCCCTTCTGGTTTCTTTTTGACAAGTAGCATATCCAGCTTTCTCATTCTTTTTTCTTCTTTCTGCTCCAGAAATTCAAAAGGGAAAATAGCTGACATAGACATTGGCCTGGGAGGGAAGGCAGAGAAATAAGAATTTTCTTTAGACCCTTAATCTAAGGTCCCTTAAGATGTATTGAGCTATTTATTTGAGGTTCCTTTTTGTTTTGATGGATAATGATATGGTTCAAAAAGACCTGGGTAATTGGTCTAACTTTTAAAACATTATCTAACCTCTGAATTTTGAATTCCCAACGTGTAGGTTGACTTAATTCACAGAAATGGAGTGATGATAAAAGGAAAGAGTATACATAAAATAAGTGTGATGAAAATGCAAAATCATAGCATACTAAAGGATTTTATTTATTTTATGTAGCTAAATATTCTAAAGGCAATTGTCTATACTTTTTGGAACATGGGTAGTTTTAAAAAAATTGTATTGAAAAAAGGGAACCATATTACTATGAGCTCTGAATAAAAATTTGAATTTTCAATCTGAATAAATGTATTCATAAATCTTTGCTTGATGAACTAGACATAACCACAAAGCCCTGCTCCATAGAACCACAAAGTTCTGCTCCAGCCAGAACTACAAATAGACTTATTTTTTCTATTTCTTTCGTTAATCACTTTATACCTCCATTATCCCCACTAGCCACATAAGATAGAAGTTCAGAATCTCTTTCTGAAGTTCAGTTGTCCAAGATTCCTGGGACTTACTCACATCCAAAGTTGGTGGAGATTCTTCTAAAGATCAAATGATGAATCGTGGGGCATTCTGATGGGTTCACTGTATGTTCATCGTTTGCGGTTGCCCCTGCCTCTGCGTCTACTCCAAAGTATAGCTACTGGGATTTCCTTTGCACATAGCACGGACTGTTTGTTTTCATTTAGCCATGGAATTTTTGTTAAGACCCATTTCTGTACTGGAGTTGTTGCCATACTTGGCATCCAGGTTATAGCTCCTTAAAGTCGCATTCACTTTAGAACAGATATTTTGTACCTGATTGATGAGACAAACAGGCTTGAAAAGGGGTCTAGTCTCAGTCGTCTGTTCATGAACTTCTCAGCACAAATCTTAAGATTTTCCCTATATTGTGGCAACATCCTCCTTACAGTACTTGGTGTCTTTTTTTTACCAATGACTTGCAGTCAGACTATCTCAAATCCTGAGCTTAGGGAATAAGATTGAAATCTCTTCCTTTTAATAACCTTCTCTGTTGATAGGCAAATTTTCTTATTCCTCCCTTAAGATGAGTCCTGCATTTCAAGGGAACCTTAGGACTATCAGACTTCATTAAACCAAAAACCAAAAACAAAACCCTTTTACATTCTTCCTCCAGAGTAACTGGTGACCAGCTGGCATTTGTTTGGACAACACGAGGGACCAGTCGAATGACTTTAAAAACAGAGAATAAATTCTCCAAGGTGACTACCTAAAGAGCATTGCAAACTGGCAACTATGAAGAGAGCTTTTGGATTGTTTGGTTTGAGTAGCCAATGACTAACACAGGATTTTGAAATTTTGTACTTAAATACTTTTAAGTGGGATATGCATTTATTTTTTCTTATATGACTCATTAATCTCTATTTTCTTACTTTTAAACAATGTATACTTTCTTAGCCCCTGCAAAGATTTCCCTTCATAAACCTACTCAAAATTGATTTAAATTTGACATTTTTTTTTGCTTGCTACACAAATACAACCCTTCCTAGTTGATTTATACAGCAAAAGATTTTTCCTTATAAGATTATGTTATCAACAAATAGGGATGGTTTGACCTACTTTGAATGCCTTTTATTTCCTTGTCTTGCCTAATTGCTCTGGGTGGGACTTCCAATGCTGTGCTGAATAGATGTGATGGCAGCGGGCATCCTTGTTTTCTTCTAGTTCCGAACGGGAATGCTTTCAACTTTCCCCTTTCAGTATGCTGGCTGTGGATTTGTCATATATGGCTTTTATCATTTTGAGGTATTTTTCTTCTATGTTGAGAGATTTTCAGGCTTCACCAAAAGACTCTTGGAACTGATAAATAAATTTAAAAAAGTGTCAGTTTACAAAATTAATGTACACAAACGAGTAGCATTTCCATAAACAGTCAAGCAGAGAGTCAAATCAAGGACTCACTATCATTCACAATAGTGACAAAGAAAATAAAATACCTGGGAATATACTTTACAAGGAGGTTACAGACCTCTACAGGAGGCCTACAAAACACTGGCAAAATAAATCACAGAAGACAAAATCAAATAGAAAAACATTCCCTGCTCATGGATTAGTAGGATCAACATTGTTAAAATGTTCATACTGCCCAAAGTGATTTATGGGTTCCATGCAAGTCTAGTCAAACACACACACACACACACACACACACACACACACAAACACCAGCATCATATTATGCAGAGCTAGAAATAAAAAATCCTAATCTTCATTTGAAACCAAAAAAATTGCCCAAATAGCAGGAACAAAGTTGGAGGCTTCTCATTACCTGGTTTCAAATTATACTACAAGGCTATAGTAACCAAAACAGCATGTACTTATATAAAGGTGGAGTCATAGATGAATGCAACAGAGTAGAGAACCCAGAAATAAAATCATTTGCCTGCAATAAACTGATCTTCAACAAAGCAGACAATATACACTAGGGAAAGGAAGCCCTATTTAATAACTAGTTCTGGGAAAATTTGATAGCCACATGTAGGAGACTAAAACAAAATGCCTGTCTTTCACCATATAAAAATTAATTCAAGATAGATTAAACACTTAAATGTAAGTCATGAGACCATAAAAATTCTAGAATAAAATGTAGGAAAACCTCTTTTAGACATTGGTCTAGGTGGAGAATTTATAAGAAAGACCCAAAAGCAAATAGAACAACAACACAAATAAAAGTGACTTAATGAAATTAAACTTAATTCAACTTCTGCATAACAAAGGAAACAACCAACAGAGTGAATAGAAAACCTACAGAATGGGAGAAAATATTCCCAAACTATACATTTGACCTTTGACTGATATCCAGAATCTATAAAAAATTCGTACTTGCACACTATGGAGTACTACTCAGCCATAAAAAGGAGCGAAATAGTGTCATTTGTAGCAATGTGGAGTGATATTTTCTAAGTGAAGTATCTCAGAAATGGAAAAACAAACACCATATGTTGTCACTAATAAGTGGGAGCTGATAGATGGATACAGACAGGCACAAAGCAATATGAAAGAGATGAGGAACCTAAAAAGGAGGAGGCCGGAATAAAATCTTACCTATAGGATACATTGAACACTACTCGGGTGATATGCACATCAAAAGCCCTGATTTAAGCATTACACAAGATATTCATATGACAAAAACATTTGTATCCTCCCAATTAATGTTTTGAAATTAAAAAAGTTTACAATATTAAATATTACCTAAAGTTCTGTTTTAAAACTTTAAGCTTATTATTAAAAATAATCTAGCCACAGAAAAAAAACTTTGAGTACAGCACCCTTTTTTTCAGGTTTAAATACTTTTCTTTCTGCGAAAAATATTTGCCAGTTTGTAAACAGCATGTGCCCTACAATGGTAATGCATTTGATGGCGGTGATCATCAGAAATAAAATACCAATATTAAAGCTCATTTTATTTTAACTTAAACCCTTTTATAGATTATTATTAACTCTGGTATGAAACTATGACTATAAGCTAATTTGAGGTGAAAATATCAGTAAAACAGGAAACATTGACATTGGATTGGTCTTTGTATCTAAATGAGGAAGCAAAGGCATGACCTAATTGGATTTCCATTTTCTCTTATCAGAAAAGGGCCCTAATTTCTCATACTGATGTTTGTGAGCGTGACATGAAAAAAGTGTACCTTTATGATACGTTATTGAACAGTGGAGCTTCTGAAAATTGTATGCAAATTGATGTTTTCTTCTAGATTAAGTTAGAAATGCAGAAGGAAAAATGGTTTTAGGAGATTTACCATAAATTATTTTATAGATAGTATTAGAATTCCTAATGCCTTTTATCCTTAGGTAAAAGTTCAGCACATTATTTTTCTAATAGAAAAATATATTTAACCATGTAAAAAGTCACTAAAAATGTAAAAAAACTATATACATTTTTAAATCAATGCATTTTCATTATAGGAAAGCCAACATTCTAAACAAATCTCTTATAAATATTTTATAATTGTGTGAAAAATCAATATAATTGGCTCAGACAATAATTAGGACACAATTTAAAATAAATTTTCATGTGAACATTAGACTTCTAACTAGAAGACAATAGTAGAAGATTCCTAATCAGAAATTTTGTAAATATTAATAATTAATAAAACAATACTATTTGTGTGATAAGGACAATATTACCAAATTAGGTTTATTCTCATATTAATTTCATACTCACTAAATCCACCCGCAAATGCCAGGGCAAAAAAGAGAAAGGAATATGTAGGCAACACTCAATACACATTTCTACTTAAATCTCTAGTTTTTGATTTTTTTCTGACCATCATGTTTATATAACTTACATATGTTTCTCTTGTTATATAATTTTTAATTTTTATTGATAGCTGGACAAATCTACTACCTTGGTTAAGGAGAATTACGAATCAATTATAACTATGGTGATTTATTATTAGAGCTAAGAGAAAAAGTTTCTTAGTCATAAATTAATGCATAAATTATCTTTTTCAGTATGTGCTGGTTATACAAAGTATGTATTATTCTATCTGTATCCAAGGTCTCTTCTTAAAAAGGAAAGAGTCGAGAAAAATACACAGAAAATTTGTTATATTTCTAGCCTTTAAAAAATAGCTTCTCTAATGTTTTTGGCTAGTTTGCAAAAGTCTGTTCTGTTTTTTTAATCCTTTAAAAAACTGACATTAATTATTTTAACTGCATCCTGAAATATTTTGCATGCCTGTACTTTTAATGACTTTTAGTATATTCCCAGTGATAAAAACTCCATTAGTTCAATTGTCTTCTTTTTCCCCTCTACTTGGTTTACAATAGAAAACTGCTCTGTCTTCTATAAACATACAAAATGACATTGTTTCGTTTTCTAGGTCTCTTAAGTGATAATTTTGGAAGAAAATAGTTCTCCTATTATGGCTGTTATACAAAATGATAAAGGTAGAAACAACTGCTTCTGTCCCAGAGGCACAACTGTCCACACTCAAAGTGAATGTCATTCCAAGAATCAATTATGTGTTGAGAAAGAAACCACTCAAGGCACTAGACTATATTTTCAAAAAGAAAAAAGAAATCTCTAGTTTATAGGTCTTTCACTGAAGAAGAAAAGCTTAGATTCATTCTTTTTATTTGTTTCTCTCTATCCTAGATGGCTTTAATCTTACAAATATATAAGCACATTGCTGTACATTTAGCTTTCAATGTTTTTTCTTTATGGAAAACTCTGTCAGCTCATTGAAGGCAGCAGCCTTAATTTGGCCAAAATGATGTTTATCCAAAGTGCTATATTCTAACTTAAATGTCCAAAGAGGAAATAGTTAAGAATTCTATTAGCCTTAGTAGACAATATAGATTAATTAATTAAAAAAAAAAAAAGTTTTTTAGGTGTTGGAGCAAGGTTACCGACTAATGACATCACTTGCCAGAGCTTCCCAGAGGGCAGGAAGAGTTTCAGATAAAGGAGAGGGTGGAAACAGGCACAGCTCCGGTGCAGCTCAGAGGGCAATGTGTGAGAACCTGCTGGGGGCTTCACAGAAACTGTGAATTAGAAAAGAAAATAGTAGAAGGGAAGGGGAGATGGATGAGGATCAAACCCAGAGAGGCTCAGAGCCCAGGGAAGGCGTAAGAAAGGGATTTCTCCTTCCAGACACCTTAGGTAATCAGAAGACTACTAAGATGTTTGGAAGGTTTTCCACCCTTATGAGCCTAGGAACCGTTGCAACTGCTGATTTTGTGGAAATTTGGCATGATTCCAGAGCTTGGACGTTCCATGAAGGCTTTCCTCCAGAGGAGGGAAGCTAAAGGGGCTGTCTTCCACACCTGCCACTCCCCAGCCCTGCAGGTGAGAGGGCAGATGGAGACTTTCTGGAATGGCCGCCTCTCATCGGCTGTGCTATCCTCCAGTCTGGAGTTCCCATAAGAGCGAGGCCCACACCTTTTTTGGGGACATACGCTGGACACAGGGAGACCCACCCAGGGAGGTCCCTGGCTGGAGGTGCACACCAGTGGATCAGATCCTGTGCCCCAGGATCCAATGTAGGGACACAGGGAAGAGATTTGAGAGCTTGACTCAGGAGGTGAGGGAGTCCACATGGGCAGAACTGATGCGGGAGTACAGTGGGAGTCCCGGAGCAGCTGTGATCTGGTGGAGTGCCCGGCCCCCCACAGAAAAGGCCCACTACACCATTGCTGTGGAGTGTAGCAGTTTGTGGTGTCCATTTGCAAACAGACACTGCAGCGAGCCTCTCTGGGCAGGGGTAGTGAGAGAGGGTGGAGCTCACTCTGAGAACCAATCAATGAATTATAGACGCCCCCCACCCCCAGTCTTTCCAGTTTCAAGAGATTGCTTTGGCTTCCCTTCCAGCAGCTTTTTCCGGGGCTGGGGGTGCTGGGATAAGATCTTTGAACCTTGCTGAGACTATGTGAAACTTCCCGGCTTATCCAACCTAACCCTGCCCTGTCTCCCTCCCCAACCCACTTCTGTTGTGGTGAAGAACAAACAAAGCCCTGGGAGCTACAGGGCCCCTCCAACTATCTGGGATATTTCAGTGCTTTTCCTGAGAGGCTAAGAAGCCTATTACAGGCAGAGAAAAACATCTCTGTAGTTAGCTGTTTCTTGCAAGCATCAACCACTGGGAGAACATGGCCAAGTCACGCTTAGATTCCTAGCCCCGTGGGAGGGCAAGGATGGTGGATTGCTTGAGCTCAGGAGTTTGAGACCAGCCTGAGAAAGCAAGGTCCCATCGCGACTGAAAAATAGAAAAACTAGTCGAGTGTTGTGGTGGACACCTATAATCCCAGCTACTCTCCAGAGGTTGAGGCAAGGGGATCACTGGAAATCAGGAGGCCTAGATTGCTGTGAGCTGTGATGCCTTGGCATGTTACCCAGGGTGACAAAGTGAAACTTTGTCTCAAAAACAAAACAACATAAAGATAGAAAAAATATTCCACACAAAATGGCAACCAAAGAAAGGAAAGGTAGCCATTCTTACACCAGATAAAACTGATGTTAAATCAACAAAGGAAAAGAAAGACAAAGGGGGTCATTATATAATGGTAAAGGGAACAATTTAACAAGGAGACATAACAATCCTAAATATATATGAACCTAACACAGCAGCTCCAAGATACATAAAGCAGGTTTTACTAGAGCCAACCAAAGAAATAAATAGCAGCATCATAATAGCTGGGAATGTCAATATTCCAGTTTCAGGGTGGGGCAAACCATTAAAGCAGAAAATAAATAAACACTGGGTTCAAACCAGACTATAAATCAAATAGACCAAACAGATATGCACAGAACATTCTACCCTCAAACTACTGAATATACATTTCTTAGCAGTACTTGAAACATTCTATCTATTGATATCGTAGGCCACAAAACAGGTCTCAAAAAATTTAAAATAAAATAGTCACCCCATGTATCTTGTCAGACCACAGTGGAATAAAACTAGACATGAATTACAAGAGAAACACTAAATTCTACTCAAACTCATGGAAATTAAGCAACTTGATGCTGAATGACTATTTGATCAAGAATGAAATTAAAATGGAAAATCAAAAGATTCTTTGAACTGAATGACAGAGGGGACATAAGCTATCAGCGTCTATGGGACTCAGCAAAAGCATTCCTGGGGGGGAAATTCATAGCCTTAAATGCCTACATCAAAAAGACAGAAAGATTGCAAGTTAACAACTTAATGTCACATCTTATGGAACTAAAAAAAGGAAGAGCAAATCAAGACCAAAGCCAGCAGATAAAAAGAAATAAAGCACAGATAAGGACTAAATGAAATGGAAATCAGTATAATAATAATAATCATAAGAAGATCAAGAAAACAAAAGTAGGTTCTTTGAAAAGATAAACACAATTGACAGACTGCTTATTAGATTAACCACAGAAAGGAACCAAATAACCTGAACCAGAAATAAAAAAAGGCAACATTACAGCAGATACCACAGAATTATAAAAATCATTTATGAATACTATAAAAACCTCGGTGAACATAATCTAGAAAACATAAAGGAAATGGACAGCTTTCTAGAAACACACAACCTCCCAAAACTCAATTAGGAAGAAATAGAACTCTTGAGCTGACCAATAAAATCTGAGCATTAATAAAGAATCTTAAAAAAAAAAGTCTTGGGCCAGATGGATTCACAGCCAAATTCTACAAGGCCTACAAGGAAGAACTGGTGCACATACTACAGAAATTATTATATAACATAGAGAAGGAGGACATTCCAGTATCACATTGATACCAAAACCAGGAAAGGACACAGCAACAAAAGAAAACTACAGAGCAATTTCCCTTATGAACATTGATGGAAAATCCTCAGTAAAATACTAGCAAATTGAATTCAGTAGCACATCAAACAAATAATCTGCCATGACCAAATGGGCCATCACAAGGATGCCAGGATGCTTCAGTATACATGAAGTCAGTAAGTGTGATTCACCACGTAAACAGAAGCAAAGACAAAGGTCACACGACAATCTCAATAGATGCAGAAAAAGCATTACACAAAATCCATCGTGCTTTAATAATAGAAACCCTAAACACACTAGGCATAGAAAGAACATAACTCAATATTATAAAAGCCATATATGACAAACACACATCCAACATCAGAGTGGTGGGGGAAAAGTTGAAAACATTCCCACTACGAATAGATTTTTGCATTTATTGAGATGACTATATGGTTCTCTCTTTAATCTTTTTAAAAATGAATTATATTAAATACATTTCAAGCATGGAAAGTTCCTTGCATTCCTGGTTTCAGGCCAACCTTTAAAACACTGCTATTTTACTCTCTTTATTAAATTTTTATTTAGAGGTTTTTCAGCCATACTTAGAAGAAGGGTTGGCTATGGCTTTATCTTTGTGCTATTTTTGTCTACTTTAGATACTAAGGCTATAAACTTACCTTAGAATAATTTGAAAAGTTTTCTCTTCTGATTTTCCAGATGCTTGGGAACAGTTTATGATGTTTGAAACACTGTGAAATTTCACAAAATTTCTTATTTTAATCTTAAATTCTAAAAGCTAGGTATCCTGTACTTTTATTTTCTAATCAGACTCCTAGTTTAGAACAGACAATGCCTTATGCATAGTAAACAGGATGTTACCTGCTAAAATTTCTTTTGTAGAGTAAAAAATTAAAAATTTTATTGTGCTTCCTTAGGCACAAAGTTCCTTTTTTGTGTATCCTCCTTGCCCTGAGATTCCATTTTAAACAGAAAAATTCTGTGTTTATTCAACTCTAAGCACTCTCCTCCCTAGTCCCTTTTATGTTTAACTTTCCTCATACTCACCTTTTATGAAACTCACATTGGATGAATGTTGGGCCTTCTGGATCTTTTTTTCCCATTTATTTTCCTCCAGTCTGTTTTTCTCTTTTTGCTGTATTATAGAAGAACCCATTGCCTTACTACCTTAGTCTTCTAATATGCTTTTTAGGTATAATTATCCTGCTATTCAGCCCGTCTATCTTTTTTTTTAAGTACTAATGACCACATTTTTTTATTTTCAAATTTACTTGAAATACCCAGTAGTGAGATTCCTGGGTCAAATGGGAGGACTACATTTACTTCTTTGAGATACCTGCATACATTACTTTTTCTCATTTGCCTTTTTTCAAGTATTTTCAGGTGGGCATCTTCTTTGAGATACCTCCATACAACTTTCCAGAGAGGTTGTACTTGTTTGCAGTTCCACGAACAGTGTATATGAATTTCTTTCTATCTGCATCCACACTAGCACCTGCTGTGTTGGGATTTTTGATGAAGGCTATTCTCGTGGGGGTTAGGTGATAGCTCATTGTGGTTTGGATTTGCATTTCCTGGTTGATTAGAGACGCTGAGCATTTTTTCATATGTTTCTTGGTCATTATCTATCCAAAGCTTCCATTCATGTCTTTTTCACACTTTCTTGTGGGATTGTTTAATTTTTTTTCTTGCTGATTGGCAAGAAATTTCTATATGACTTTTTATAGATATTGGTTATCAGGCCTTTGTTGAATGTATACATTCAAATGTATGCATTCAGGTTCTCTATTTGCTCTATTACTTGTTTCCTTGGCTGGGTAGAAGATTTTTAATTTAATCAGGTCCCATTTGTTATTTTTTTTTGTTATTATGGTTGCCTTGGGGATGTTAATTCTTTGTGAGTGATGACACCTGCAGATCTTGTCTCAAATTTCTACACGTGGCTATCCAATTTTCCCAGCACCATTTATTAACAGATATTCTTTCCCCCAGAGTACGTTTGTGTCTGCTTTGGCAAAGAACAGATGTCAATATGTGGATGGTTTTATATCTGGGTTTTCTGTTCTGATTCAAAAGTCTGTGCCTCTGCTCTTGTGCCAGTACCATGTTGCTCTTATGACTATGGCCTTGTAGTATAGCTTGAAGACTGGGAATGTGATGCCACCTGATTTTTCCTTTTTGCTTGAGGTTGCTTTGGCTATTCAGATCCCTTTCTGTTTCCTTACAAAGCATAGAATTATTTTTCCTAGATCTGTGAAAATGATGTTGGTATTTCCATGGGGATCATTGAATCTGTAAATTATTTTGGGTAGTGTAGTCATTTTAACAATGTCGATCCTGCTGATCCATGATCATAGTATGTTTTTCCGTCCGTTTACATCCTTTGCAATTTCCTTCCTCACTGAGTCATAGTTCACTTTGTAGATGATTAAGAATATTTTTAGGAATTTTATCTTCTTTGTACTTTGTAGGAGACTCCAAGAGCCAGATGACATCGGAACAAGATGATCTGCAGCTGAGGCGTGGACCTCAGGCCATTCCTCAACTGGAGTTCCTTGTGGAAGAAGAGCCCGTGCCCACAGCATGTAGTCATTGTTAATTACTCCCCTCACCTGTATCATTCTGTTTCAATAAAAGGCTGGTGTGCTTGGGGCTACCGGGAAGTAAGGGCTAGCCCGCCTTTCACAAGCTTGTGCTTCTAATCCGCCTCTCGCCTGGTTCCTTCCTGCGCTAACCGAGACCAGGGACATAGGCGCCTGACGGGTCATGACAGTACTTATTGTGAAAGGTATGGAGTCTTTGATTTCACTCTCATTGTCGTTGGTGTATAGGAATGCTACTGCTTTCTGAATATTGATTGTGTAACTTGAGACTGCTGAATTTATTTTTCAATCTCAGGAGTTTCTTGGCAGAATCTTTGGGACTTTCTAGATGTGAGATCACATTGCCGGCAAGGAATGATCATTTGACCTCTCTGTCCCCACTTGGATACCCCTGATTTCTTTCCATATCTGATTGCTTTGTCGAGGACTTCCAGCACTGTGTTGAACAGAAGTGTTGACAGTGGGCGACCATGTCTAGCTGCAGATCCACATAGGAATGTTTCAGTTTTCCCCATTCAGTGTGATGTTGTTTATAGGTTTGTCATATATGGCTTTCATAATTTTGAGATATGTTATATCTATGCCTATTTTGTTAAGAATTCTTATAAAAGGGTACTGGGTTTTGTCAAATGCTTTCTCTGCATCTATTGAGATAATCTCATGGTCTTTGTCTTTGTATCTGTGGGGAATTACTTTTGTATATTTGCATAGGCTGTACCACCTTTGCATCCTGGGTGAGGCTCACATGGTCATGGTGAATTGTTTTGTTTTTTATTTTTGAAGTACTTCTGAATTTGGTTTGCTAAAATTTTATCGAGAATTTTGGATCTGTATTCATAAAGGATATTTGTCTGTAACTTTCTTTTTTTGTTGCATCCTTTCCTGGCTTTGGTGTCAAGGTGATACTGGCTTCATAAATTGTGTTGGGGATAATTATTTTCTTCTCAACGTTATGAAATAACTTCTGCAGTATATGAGGTCAGACAATTAAGTTTGCAAACTCATCCTAGAAAAAGTGCTACATACCTCAGTGCTGAATATCACTGAAATCAGCTTGAGGTACTCCCCTTGGGAAGCTATGCATCAGTGCTAGCTCCTAGCTCACCTTCAATACAATTTCAAAACTCTTTTTCTGGAATGGACATCAGAACTTCATTGTATGAAGGTCTGATAATTAAGTCCATGAGCTCATCTTAGAAAAAGTACTAGATGCCTCATTGTTGAATATCACTGGAGTCACCAGATGAACAAGGAGAGTACTTCAAGGATGACCACATTGATATTTAGCAATGAGGTATCTAGCACTTTTTTTTGGATGAGCTCATGAACTTAATTATCAGACCTTCATACAATGACACCTCTGATGGCTATTCCAGAAAAAAAGAGTTCCAAAATTGCTTGGAAGCATGGACTAGGCACTGACAGTGTATAGCTTCCCAAGAGGTGGACCTTGAAGGTGACCATAGTGATACTCAGCAGTGAGGTATGTAGCACTCTTTCTAGAATGAGTTTATAAACTTAATTGCCTGACTTCATAAGTACCAGTTCCTCTTTTTAGGTCAGCTGGCTAATGAAGAGAAATTCTCGATAATGTGGCTATGAAACCAACTGTCCTGGGACTTATTTTCATTGGGAGATTTTATTGTTGCTTTAAGTTCATTGCTTGATATTGGCCTGTTTAGGATGTTTGTTTCTTCCTAATTGAGTCTAAGGAGGTTTTGTGTTTCCAGTGATTTATCCATTTCCTTAACTTTTTCCGGTTGACGTGTTGAGAGGTTTTTATAGTATTTAGAGACGATGTTTTATATTCCTGTAGCATCAGTTGTAAAATGTCCTTTTTCATTTCTGATTGAGCTTATTAGGGTTCTTTCTTTTTTGTTTCTAGTTAATTGAGTAAGAGGTCAATCAATTTGGCTTATCTTTTCAAAGAACTAACTTTTTGTTTCAGTAATATTTTGTATAATTCTTTTGCTGTCAATTTCATTTAGTTCTGCCCTGACCTTACTTATTATTTTTTTCTGCTGAGTTGGGATTGGTTTGCTTTTCCTTTCCTAATTCATTGAGATGATTCATTAGCTTGTTGCTTTGCAATCTTTTTGTTTTTTCGAAGTAGGCATTTGAGGCTATGAATTTTGCCCTTAGCATTGCTTTTGCTGAATTTAGTAGATTTTGATAACTTATGTTCTTTTGTCATTTAGTTTGAAGAATCGTATGATTTCCATCTTAATTTCCTCCTCATGTAATAATCATTCAGAAGTAGAAATTAGGCTTAATTTCCAGGACTTTGTGTAGACCTGAGTGTTTCTGTTGGAGATGATTTCTAATTTTATTCCTCTGTGTTCTGGAAAAGTACATGGCATAATTCCTATTTTTCTTTTAATTTGTTGAGATATATTTTGTGGCTTAAGATGTGACCAGTTTTGGAGAATGTTCCATGTGCTGATGAGAAGAATGTATATTCAGTGATTAGGGGTAGAATATTCTGTAAATGTCTGTTAGGCCCATTTGTTCTCAATTCTCACTTATGTCCCATGTTTCTTTATTTTCTGTTTGGAGGAGCTGTTCAGTTCTGTCAATGGAATGTTGAAGTCCTTGGCTATTCCAATGTTTATCATTTTGCTGTTTATCTTTTTGTTTGGCTCTAGTATGTTTATTATTTTGCTGTTTATCATTTTGTTTTGCTCTAGTACAGTTTCCTTTACAAATCTGAGTGTACCCATTTTAGGTGTATAAATATATAGGATTGTTATGTCTTCTTGTTGAGGAACAAGAAGATTGTTGAATTGTTCCCTTTACTATTATATAATGACCATCTTTGTCTTTCATTCCTATTGTTGCTTTGAAGTCTGCATTATCAGATATGAGAATGGCTACACCAGCTTTCTTTTGGTTTGTGTCTGCATGGAATATTGTTTTCCATCCCTTCTGAATGAGTTCTTGTGGATTAGATACTTTCCTAGAGACAGAAGATAGTTGGCTTATATATTTTTTTCATCCAGAGCCTATGTCTCTCTCTCTCTCTCTCTCTCTTTTTTTTTTTTTTATCAAAAAGAGGGTAGTTCTATCCATTCACATTTATTGAAGGAATTGATAAGTGGAGTAGCACCTGTATGTCCATATTTCTAGCAAGGCCTGAGAAATGCTTCTTGAGTGTTCCCTGAAATAGGTTTTCCAGTCATTGTGTATTTTCTTCACCCTTAGGGATGCCTATGATTATTATGATAGGGTTGGCTTCTTTACATAATCCTATGTTTCTTGTAAGCTGTGTTCATTCCTCTTGTTTCTCTGTTCAGTCTTCTTGAGTGATTTGTTTAATTCAAAGGTGTTGTCTTCTAGCTCTGAGATTCTTTTGCCTTATCTAGCCTATTGTTACAGCTTTCCACTATGTTCTATATTTCATTGAATAAATTCTTTATTTCCCGAAGCTCTGTTTAATTTTTTTAAATAAATTTAGTTTCTTTAATAAATTTTATTCATTTCTTGCATTGTTTTGGTTTTCTATTTTCTTTTACAAACCACATTTGGCATTCTTTATCAGTCATTTCAATCTTTTCGTTTTTGTTGGTTTTCATTGGAATAGCCATTGTCTTCCTTTGAAGGTATCCTTTCAGTGTGACTGCTCATGTTTCTGGTGTTGTTTCACTGATTTCTTTCCATTGGGAGCAGCTATTAGTTGTTACTTTTGAATCTTTTTAATTTAAATAATGGCATACCTGTTTAATCTCTGAGACAGTAGGTGGTGCTTGTGGGTGAGACTCAACTACATTCTGTATGACTGAGTCAGTAAATATTATAGGAGGCATGCAAATTGACATCCCTGTTGGTAGGTGGCCCTTGCCAGAAGGAACAAGCTGCAGTGTTGCTTTTTGTGTCCTGTGTCCAGGTCTTTTCCCTCAGGGAAACACTTAATAAGTAAACTCATTGTTTACTTATACAGTTTATGGGTGGAGGCAATTGCCCCAAGTGGTGGATGAGGTCCCAGAACTTCAGAAGTTCTTATTCTCTGCTATAGCAGAGGTCAGTCGCGGGAGTGTGAATGGGAGGGGCTGGGTTGGATGAGCTTGCTGCCAGGCCTAGCTCCCTGCATGACTATGATGTGGGTGAGGAAGTTCTCTGCCACAGCCCTGGCCTGAGCTGAGAGTATAGCCCTCCTGGAGGCGGGGAGGGTTGTTCTGCAAGCACGCTGTGGCTTGAACCCACACTGCACTCTCTCTCCTGATCTGCCCATTTGTGTACCCTTGCCTCATAATACTAACAATACTCAAATCTCTCTTCTGTGCCCCTGAGCCACATAATCAAGACCTGGGTTTGCAGGAACTGTCCTGTGGGCCTGTCTTACATCCCCAAAGATTAATCCCTAACCATACCAGAAAGAAATGTGCTAGTCCCCATTTGCCCATAGGTTGCCCAAGCAGGTTCCATATCCCTGTGGTTTGGGTGTGCCCTGCTCTGATGAAGTTGCTAAGAGCACCCCTTAGTTTGTAATGAAATGCTTTATTAACTAATACTTAATTCATAATTGACCACCACTGTATGGCAAGGCATTATCATTATGCTAGCAATATTGAGGATAAAAAGATGAATAAGATATTGTGCTTGTATTTATTTTTTGCTCATTAAAGTATGACAATTTATGCTCATAAGGGCAATACCAAATCAGTAAGTAAAAGTTAAATGAAAATTAATGTATTCTATTTAATTCAGCAGGGAAGTATACATTTTATAAAAATGTTCAAAATTATTATATTAAAACTATATATTTCAGTGTATATCAGCAGGACATTAGGGTTTAGCTGAAACTAATGAAAGCTCAACTAGCAGAGGTTTAAACCACAAGAGAACTCATTGTTTACTTATATGGTTTATGGGTGAGGCAATTATGCAGTTGATTTAGCTGAGCTACCATAACAAGGTCCTGGGTCAAGTGTTTTCTCTAATGCCCTTGGCCTCATCGTCATAAACACTAGATTGCTGCAGCTTCTTATATCATTATATCACACTGATTCCAAAGGAGGAAATGGGACAGCTAGGTAGAATAAGGAAAAAGCTTTTCTCAGAACCTTCCAAATGCTCCCTTTTTGTCAAGGAGGAAACTGGCTTGGTGTCGGCTAATCTTGATTCATCTTCTGGGGCTTAGACATGGTATTAGTAAGAGAAAATCTGAGATATTTAACAAAAAATATACAGGAGAAATGTTTATTGCCTAAATAGTCAATGAGGTTTCCTTATACAGAGCTAACTTAGTTTATCTAGAAAGTTCACTTAGGTGAGACCCTTGTTTTCCTACATGCACATTACTATTTTTTGAACCAGTAAGGTGTACATAGTTTAAAATTCAAATGTTGTAAATGTATGCACAGTGAAAATCAAGCCTCTCTCCTCACGTGTCTCCTAGCCCCCCAGTCTTCCGCCCCAGGACAGTCATCCTTACAAGTCTCTCTCTCGGGTTTTCATCAGGCTAGATGAATAAAGTGCTATTATGTACAAATACAATAACAATAGTTTTTCACTCATTAGATATGCTGGTTTTTGTTCTTTGCCTTAGGCACATGAAATCCAAAATCACGAGATATTTAGCATATGGTTACCAATACCCACAGAACCTTGGCATACTGATACTATATACTATACCTTATGATAATATTTAACAAGCTGTATCTTCTTTATTGCTCATAAAACTAGCCATGTATTATGTTGCTATAATTTCCCTGGATATTCTAAGGCATCTGTGGAGAAGGCCCCATCTTCCTCCAATGCCCAGGCTGGTCTCTCCCAGGTCTGTGGATAGAAACAGAGCAATAGTTGCAGTCTGCACCTTACTATCCATCAGTTCTCTGAGATTGTTCCTTGGCCATATTCCTGTGCTTCTGGTCCTCAGAAGAGTCTGCAATCCCAAAGACTTTATCTGGCCCTGGATCTTCTCTGATTTAGATCTTCTTTTTAAGATCCAATTGCAATTAGGCCAGTTTTCAAGGAGGAGCCAAGTATCAACTTTTCCATGCAATTTTTCCCTTTGACAGTGGGTTTCAAACCTTTTGAATTGTGATCTACCATAAAAATATATATATATTCCATAACTTTCTTATACATACACTTTTAAAAAAATTTTAGCAAAGAAGTCTTACTACTACTATCTGTGTTGTTACTTAATATTTTCTCTTCTATTATTTTTCTTCTTAAAAGTGTCATGTCTCACTCAAGTGGATTTCATGGCCTGGGAATCAATGACTCCCTGAAATCCAAAAAATGCTGCCTAATGACAATTAGCACATTGTGAAAGACATTCCTTCTGGCTATAAAAGAAATGTCTATCTGAGAGGCAATGTGAAACAGGTAATTTTTTTTTTCTTTGAGAAAGGGTCTCACCTGTCAGCTGGGTTAAAGTGTTAAGTAACATTATCATGGCTCATTGCAATTTCAAACTTCTGGGCTCAGCCTCCCAAGCATCAGGGACTATAGGTGCATACCACCACACCTGGCTAATTTTTAAATTTTTGGTTGCCCATGGTGATCTTAAACTCTTGGCCTCAAATCTTATTTACAGCTTAATTCAGAGTTATACTTTTCTGTAAAAATATTATGCCCATTGATTAATCTGATTATTGCTGTTGCACATATAGTTACAGAGTCTATTAAACTCAGGCCAGGTGGAGTTTTCATGAATGTTAGAATCGCTACTGAATCATTACCTTTTTATTCGCAGTTCAGTGATACTTTTTCAACATTTTTCATATTCTTGGTTTCTGTTTTTACTCAGGTTCATCTCCTCATGGCACTACCAAGCTTTTGCTTTTACCCGATATTGGTTTCTTTTACATATTTTGTATACATGGAGTGTACAGAGCAGCCCTTTAGTTCTTTTTCTCTGCTTTCCCTGTCTATGCTTAATAGAAAGAAACAGCAATATTGTATTTTTCCAGTATGCTTATTGAATGCATGATTAAAATCCATTCACAAACATTCTTTACATTTCAGACTTTGGTTTATTTTGTGAAATATTTTCTTTATTATTCTGTGATTAATTTTTTTTTTTACATTTATGTGGAAGAGAACTTTAACATGTATCTGTTTAATAAATATTTATTTCCCAAGTACAAACTTTTAAAGTCAGGTCTTTCCAAAGTTATTAGTGCTTATGGTACATCTCTGTCCAGTGGAACAGATGTTGCCTGTATCTACAAATATTTCAAGAACAGATTGAAGGCATGCAACGTGCAATTCCTTTTGGCATGATTCTCATACGTTTTGCCAGAAAATGTTTGAACAGATTTTAAATCTTTCTCCTCATTATCTTTGAAAAATATACAAACTCAACACACATTTTTGCAAGGTGCCTGTTATGAATTACATGCTATGAAGAGTACTTCTAAAACAATATGCCTCCAAACCTCAAAAAAATGACTATAGAACTTGGAAAGAAGAAGAAAAAGTCATATGATAGTAATTATGAGAAGCGACATCAGACAAGCGTAATCTAACAAAAAATAAAATTAAACTTCTGGAGAAAAATTAATGCCCCTATAATCTAACACATTTCAGAGAGGCAGTACAATGTTCAAGAATCAGAGCAACGAGGAGCCCTCATTTGCTCTTGTCTTAGCACCCCGTTATGTTTTATAGTACAGTTAAAATTACACCTCTTGACATTCTGGAATGCTTCCATCTCTACATCTCTTCAACTTGTTTATTCCACATGGAATATTCTTTCCTCCTTATCTCCATTTAGAGTGTGTGAAGTTTGGGGGAAGTATCATGTAGTTTACTGCAGCAGGAGGGACAGAATGGGAAGGTGGACAGGAGCCAGGTAATTGAAGAAACTTGTATGTGATGCTAATTTTAGGAGTTTGCAGTTAGCACTGTAGTTTTGATGAAAACAGTGGAGGATTTTAATCAGAAGGATGAACAATAGGATTGGAATTATATTTTATATGATGTAATCCAGATATGTAATACAAAATAAGTTTAAAAGAAAAGATCTGAAAGCAGAGTGTCCACTGTGCAGTGTATTACAGTAAAATGTTTGCAGCCATGCCTCATCTTCTTGTCATTTGTGGTCACTGCCTTCAATTTAGATGCCTCTCGCTGTGTATAGGTTTCTACATTCTCATCCTCACGTTGAAAAGCTTCTTCTGGTCTGCCCCGCCCTCCCCTTCCTCATCACATCTAAACCATTTGCACACCACCCCCTGTGAGACCTGTTTTATTAGATCTGCTTCTCCTCTGTCTTTACTCTCTGCCTTGATCTTCACTAAAAATTGGCTTTTCTAGCAGCTGTCTTAAGTGGATGCCACTCATTTTCCCAACATTCTCTTGCCTCAGTGGCACAATCAACATAAAATTCCTCATTTTCTCTTCTTTTGAAGTTCACGATACTTTCATAGTATCACCTCCTCAGCTTTCTTGCTTTCATGAACTTTTCAATCACTACATCCTATTCATAGTACACTTTGGCAGGAGATACATCCTTCCATCTCTTTCTTGCCATTATCTCTCTGGCAAAGAGATCATTGGGTTTCCCAGCAAGCAGAGTAGTTTCTTGTTAGTTTGGATATTTCTACTCCAATGATCTTCATACTCATTCCATTTCAGATAGCCACTTCCCTGCTTCTAGCCCAGATCACCTTTCCATCACAAAGTACTCCTTTTCTGAAATATTTGCAACTTGTTCTTCAATCGCAATCTCTTATCCTTCTAGTTTTTACCATCACTATTCCTCAACCTCATCAGGATCTACAGTTTCTTGACCCTTTTGCCTTTATCGGTGATTCCTCTTTTCCTTGCTTTCTTCTG
This sequence comes from Otolemur garnettii, assembly GCF_000181295.1. NCBI lineage: Eukaryota > Metazoa > Chordata > Mammalia > Primates > Galagidae > Otolemur > Otolemur garnettii. The sequence goes on from NW_003852443.1 coordinate 5,700,843, forward strand.
TCTATGCTCCAAAATTTGAACCCTGTTCTTGCCAGTTCTCTCAACTCTTGCCATTTTTCCCTTCCCCTGAACCTACCAGCAAAACCAAAATTTAAGCCTATTTCAGTGCCCACTTGTTCCATTTTATTTCCTAGGCTGCTACGTGTTGGTGGAGAAAATTAGTACAAGCCAACAGGCTGATGGTCAGTGAATTTACAGTTTTAACAATAATTGAGTCCCGAAAGCTGCCTGGAAGATTTTTCCAATAACTCTAATTGGTTTCCTCTTTCAATTCCCACAGAATTTTTTCAAATTTTCTTTCTCCTCAAGCCTTTGCCCTCTTTGTCTCACAGTTCACTCAGAAAGAAAATAGATGATCAGAGGGACTGTTCCTCAAACTCCTCCTCCTACATTTATAAACCTGCCCTCCTCTGCCCCTTCCCCACCTCCCATCCTTCCTATGGATGTCCCATCTTCTCCCCAGACCCCTCCTGCTCTTGTGTCCTGGGTCCCATGTTCTTGTACCTCATCCTTAACCCTGCACCCCCACTCACCTTCCCCCCAACGCTACAACTGCCCGACCTCACAGTTTCATCTCATCAGCATGTACACCCTCACATCTCTTCTATTTTATTAATAACCAGCCAACCTGCCACCCGTCGATTCTTCTCTGTCATCTCTTTCTCTTTTCACACTCACTGATCAGAGACTATTTTCATTTTTCTCACCTAAAGTAGGTTATACCTCACCTAAAGTAGTCTGGATTTTGTTCCTGGGACACTAATGAATCTATACTCACTAAGTAGATTGATGTCAGTAAGTCCTACTTCCTTGCCTGCATCATTGCGTTGTAAACAGTTGTCTACTTTTTCTTCTTAGGATTCTCCTCCCTCACCTTACCCCTTTGGCCTAGGTGACATTACTGTAGCTTGATTTTTCCCTCCTAACCTGGCTGCTGCTTGTCAGAGTCCTTCGTGAACTTTTTCTCTGTTTTTCTTTTAATGGTAACAGGTCAAAGTCTGTCTTGAAATTTACAGCAACCATGACAATAGTAATAATAGTTAACATTTCTTGAATTCTCATGTAAGTGCTTTTGATACAGGATATTTTAGTCCTTATAAAATTCAATAAGGTAGATACTGTTATGATTCCTACCTTTCTACCTTACAGAGAACTTAAAGAACCTGAGCAGAGTCTCAGAGCTGGTAAGTAGCAAAGGCAAGATCCACACCCAAAGTAGACTCAACAGTCTGTCCCTGAACCACTGGGTCTGTGTTCTCACTCTCTGTGATCTCATTTATTCGTTCACTTACGCGTCTTCATCACCACGTGCGTGTGATTCTCCAGCCTAGCTCTCCTCTGCAGATATGTCTCCTACATCCCAGGGCCTCCCACTGTGCCACACAAGCCTCTGAAGTCCCATATCTCAAGCTGAACTCACCATCGCATCACTTTCTGGCACATGCTTCTTTCTCTCTCATTTGCTTCATTCCAGTGAAAAGAGCCACTGTTCACTGTTTGCCAGGTCTGAAAATCTGCTGTTATCCTGATTCCCTTCAACTCTTCCCCTCCTGTCAGTCAGTTACCAAATTTTCTTGCTCTGATTTCTTCGTGACTTCTGGAATCTCAGAACTTTTCTTCAGATTCACTATATTACTGAACAAGGAGCTGCCTGTTCTTTAGGCTTCCATCCCCTGCCATTTCAGTCCATTCTTTGCAGTGAAGCTTAATTTGGTTTTCTAAAATGCAAATTGGATCTTATCAACCTCTATCTTTAATACTTTCAGTGTCTTGTCACTGACCTTGAGTCTCCCTGGGATGACATTAAGGGCCTTGTGACCTCCCTCTAACTCAATACTTTAGTCTAACTTTCTATAATTACCGTCCTCAAATTCTATAATCTAGCCATACTGAGTCACTCGCATCCCTTTACATTTGGGGAAATATGCTGTTCTTTCCTTTGATTCTGACCTTTTTCAGATTATGAGATAATTTTATTCACTTATAGAATGTTCTTTATTTTCATCTTTGCCTCACAAGACTTAGGTGCCAATTACACAGCATCTGTTCTGAGAAGTGGTTCCTAATAACCTAAGCCTGGATTGGGCACCTCTCTAATGTATGTTCATAGAATCTGGCGTTTTCCCTAAGTCAGCACAGAGCATAGTATGTTATAAACTCCCATTTATTGTTTTCTCCATTAAGGTATAAGCAATTCGAGACTAAGGCTTATGTTCACCTTTGAACCTATGGTGCACAGCACTGTGTCTAGCATATACCAAGTGATCCACAAATATTTTTTGAATTAATGAATTAAGAACCATCTAAAAGTGTCATGCTGAAAAAAGGAAGCCATCTGTTACACTTGGCAATTGCTAGTCTCTGCCAGAACAGCTTCATTAGGGTTGAGTAGGTAGAAATGAATGGAAAATAAGGAAGTAGAGAAAAGGTTAGATTTCTCTTTTGAGGAAATTAGATGTTAAACAATTTAATTCCCAAGTGTCATAATAAATAATGCACAGAAATTATCCTTCAAGAAGCAGGCAGGGCTTATGGAAAGAAAGTTAATCATCCTGACTGGATGGCATCAAATAGGAGTTGAACAAATGGTGCGACATGTCATGTTTCTGGCTAGGAAAACAATATTACAAGGTACAATTATTTTCCTAAATTAATTTTTGCAAATTAACACATTTTACAGGAATTTTTAGTAACAATTTTTTTTTTTTTATGGTAAAAGTAGCTCATGTGTGTGGGGAAAATCAAGTGAAATCTTTCTTCTTCTTTTCTGTGTATATGTATGTGTATTCACACATGAATATATATTTATACTCACACACACATACATGCCTTTTTACACATATGGACTCTTTCTTTACATACCCTTCAGCAACTATTTTATTTAACTTAGCAGCAAAACTTGGATATCTTTCTGCATCAATACATATGGATTTACCTTATACATTTTTAAAATTCTAAAATAAAAATCATACATACAAAGGAGGGCAGCAATCACCTATTTCTTATACCCTTGTCCAATCATAATCCACCAAAGGTAATCACTAATGTGATTTTTTTTTCCAATATTGACTAATATTATTCATTTTTTAAACCTTGTATAAATGAAATCATATAGTATTATGTTTTAATGTCTGGTCTCTTTTTCTCAAAATTGTATTTATGAGAGCTTTTTAGCAGTTTGGCTGTTCTTTTCATTGTGTTATTACATTACATGAATATAATATAATGTATATATTTCTCTTACAGTGGATATTTGGGTTGTGTCCAGACTGAAAATATCATGAATTGAGCTGCTGGAACATTTTTGTACATGCCTTTTTGTGAACAGAATCACATGTTTCTGGCAGTCATATACCTAGAAGTGGAATTGCTAGGTGATAGGGTATTCTTATATTTAGTTGTAGTAGATATTGCCAAAGAGCTTTCAGAATCATTGCAGTACAGCAGTGTAAATGCTCAAAGTAGTACATGTTCAATATTTTTGTAAAGACCTAGAATACCCCATTATATAAATATATCACAAAACATGTTTACTCATATAAGTGTATGTATAAGCATATGAATGTGAAAACATGTAGAATAATTGACAAATAATTTTAAAGTTAACATGAAAAAATTATTTTTTTCCAAAATAAAATTAGGAATCAACATTTTAAAAATGATGGGTAAGAGTATTTTATAAAAGATACAATCATTAAAATTAGAAAAGAACATATTCATTAATAAACAGGAAGATTACATCCCAAAGAGGAAACCTGAAATTAAGCTGAATACTTAAAGCAGAGAGGAGGTAATGCATGTGATGGGTTACACAGGAGAAAAGAGACTGAGAAGCTGCCCAAAGCCGAACAGCAGGGTGCTGCTTTCTGTACCTCTAGACTGGAAAAAAAAATGGAGGGGTTTAGGGTTCCCAGAATCTAGGGCCTGGGTCATCTAATGAAAGGCAGACTCATGATAGGCCTGTCTAAACAGGGACAGAGTCAGAGGAAAAGTGCACCCGCTGCTATGACACCACCTGAGGCAGAAAGAAGGAAGAATTAATTTTCTTTCCTTCTTCCTTCCACTGGAGGAAGCGCCTCCCCCTGGAAGTTCCGGAGTGTGGAAAACAGTCTGCGTAGCAATATTTGAGCTAGTGAGCAGAACAGCAGAAGAACAAGAAAGGCCACCAGGCTGGTACAGTAGAATATGTGATAAAGATGACATCACAAATCAGAGGAGACAGGAATGATTTAATCAGTGCAGCTGACATCATTACCAACTGTCATGAAAGATATTAAGCTGCACTGGCCTATACCATCTACCATGACCGAGAATAAAGACCTAATAAAGACACACATGACCTTGATGTTCACATGTCCTTTCAGGCAACCATCTGCTGATTAAACAACTGATGACTATAGGAAAGAGAAAAATCATGTAGACTTTCTGGAAGTAGAATGATTTACAGTGTATAAAAGCAACAGAATAAATCTAAAAGAAAATTTGGTATTTTAAGTTGAAAAATATTATATATAAAATCACAACATACATAAATTTAAAAGACACCTAACGAAGTGGGAAAATTATTGCTGCATATACAGAAAAGAAATGATACTCTGAATATGGATAGATTCATAAATAATGAATTCAGGGTCTGTCTGGTTTTCAAACTTGCTTCTGCAGGCCTCCTCCCAAGCCAAATATTCCCTCAGGTGCTCTACAGATCCACCTGAGTCCTCTAAGGCCTCCCGCAGCAGGGAAATAATGGATATGGATTGATTCATAAATAACTAGGGAAAAATAAATAAAAACTTCATAAAAAGAGATTTAAAAATGGCCAATAAACAGATAAAATAATATCCAACTTTGTAATTATCAAGTAATACAAATTTTAGTAACTTATTTGTATATTAAACTAAAAAGTATTATATTGTTAACACCACACTGTAGGAAAGATAATATATGCTATAGCAATAATGAACCAATAAGCAGACATTTAAAATATTTTTTGAGAACTATTTGGTAATAAACATAATATACTTCATATAATAAAAGGAAAACATTTGGATTTGAGCTATATCAGACTTCAGCTAAAATTTTATTATAAAATATGACAGCCTATACATATAAATAAACAGAAACAATACTAGAAGAAATACACTAATATGTTAAATAGTTAACAGATGATCATTTTTGAATCACAGGATTAAAACAGTTTTCATTTAATTATTCTTTCTGCATTTTTCAGATATCTTACAATGAATCCTTATAATCAGAAAAACAGCAATGATTAGAAACATCAATGAAATGATGCTAAGAAATGGAGGGGCACACAGAATTATATGAAGGTTATTTGCTGAGAAGGGAGAGATTTACACAGGTTTGCAGGCCTAATAGCCAAAAGCTAGTGAGGGGAATAAATTAAAGATTAAAAGGACTTAGACTACTGAGGGAGGCCTTGGAGGAGCCAGGTCAAGCTGTACACCACTGGAGGAATATTCAGCTTGGTAGGAGACCTATGGAAGCAAGTATGAGAACCAGACAGACCCTGAGGAAATTCACAGTTACGACCTTGATGTTCATGTGTCCTTTCAGGCAACCATCTGCTAAGAGTGAGAACTGAGAGTGAGAAGCAGGGGTTGAATGGTGGATTTATAAAGAATATTGGACATTCTGGATAGTTGCTGAGCAGAATGAGAGAGAGAGATGGAGTTGCTGAGGAGAGTCAAGGAATTAACAGGTCATCCTGAAGTCCTCTTTGAGGTCAGACACCTCGAATTTGTAATGGTGGCATCCTTGTCTACAATAGTATGAAATTATTCATTAAGAATACCTATTTTTAGGAATAGAGACACTGAAAGTTTGGAACATTCTCTTAGGAATTTGCAGAGTAGATAATTGCAGATTAGACAAAAAAGGTTAGGAATTTGAAGGTTCAGAGAAACTGAGTCTGTGCTGTGTTCTTGGCTGGGACAGAAGTGAATCCTGGAGTGTTAGGGGCATGGAGGAACAGGTCATTGGAAGTAGAACAGGGTAGAAGAGGGAAAGTGACGTTGGAACGTGTTCTCTACCTTCACTGAGCACCTACAGCCTTTCACACCAATGTGCTGCATTCACCACACTCTACTCTGTGTTCTAGTTGACTGTACTTATCCCCTCAGTGCTTGTATATGGTTGTACTTTTCCTGGGGCACCTACCTCAGCGCTCTGCACTTGGCAGTGATTCATTTACAGTTGTTGGAAGAGTGAAAGCAACCAAATATGTTAATTTTTAAAATCATGGTAAGTGCTTTGGTTAAATTTAGAACTACTCTTTTGAAGATTGTGCAGTCAAAACTATTAATTAAATTGGCAACAGTGCCTGCCAGCAACATTAATATGATACTCCTTGGGGAGAAGCCAGTTGAAGGTGTTACTGGAACTACAGCAAGCACGGGACATCAAATTTAACTGCTCTTAATGAAGCTCCATCTTTTGAAACTTGGTGAAACTAAAGGCACGAAAACACCACTTCACAAGCAAGCACAGTTTGCTTGGGGTTGATTGCCTTGTGCTTTCAGGAAGGCTGACTGTGGATATTCTTTGCTCTATGTAAGAGGGTGACAGGGAGCCTTCTGCTTCAAGGTTGGTTTCAGAAAGTAAATTTGCATGATACTATACTTCCAGGCATACTCTTCTTCATTAAAGGCCTTTCCTCTACATTTTCCATAATTTGGATATAAACTCACAAGATTCTGAATACTTGCTTTATAGGAGGAGTAAGTATGGAGAATATACTTCTCTCTGATGGCAGTGAGAAGTGGATGCAGCAAAGGAAAAAGATTTTAATTCCTCCTTTGGGTAACCTTAATTGTGGTTCTACACACACACACACACACACACACAAGCACACACCCCTGTACACACTCATCCATACTCACTCACTCTCTCACATAACTATCTTTCCAATTGGACATTCATGTCCAAACTCTGATATTTAACTTTTAGTGTTTTTGAGGCTCCTTTTATTAAGTCATGAATCCAGTAGACCTCATACCAGTGAATATTCTTAATTACAGTCAATCGCCCCAAGTTGGCTTTCTTGAATTTAAATGAATTTGCCATTTCATTTTTCAAGATGAAGTTGATTGAATGTCTTGTAGTGATTGATGGACACTCATTCAGAATATGTGAATAATACATTTATTACTCTCTAGAAATAAGTAATAGATCAAAAAAATCTCTTCAGTTTAATATTTTACTGTCAAATATTACACAGTTCTTCTAAATAACTTAGCAACTCTTTTGAACTTAAAATGTTTAGCTCTATGTTTAAGGAAACTGTTGAAATCTTTTCCATTCCCTTGGGTGCAGTTGTGCAATTTAGATTTTGCTGGCCTGCAGATTGTACCTGTCTGTGTTAATGTTTCTGTAATGAGAATGATCCAACTGTGTCATAACCTTTTAGGTCTTAACCTCTTTCATTTACATAACCTTTTACTTCTCATTTATACTTGCCTTGCCATTTTAAGGTGAATGTGTCAGACTTTTTCCAGTTTCTCTCACGACCTGACTTTTCTTGCTAAAAAGAATCAATTGATTTGTCTTACAGGAAAAACATGTTGTTCACAAAAGATCTGTCAATATTTGAAAGAAATACTAGGGTTGATAGCAAGAGAAGAGAATCAGAAAGATTTTGGTACTACTACCAGAGTTTTAAGAGAAAAACAGTGAACTATTTTTACTCTCAAAAATGTTCATTACATTTGGTAGTATTTAAAATACAGTCCACTAAATAAGTGATTCATATTTGTATTCAGTCCCTTGCTTCAAGTAGCACATGTGATAATTTAAAATAGTAAAAGTACCTATTATCTTAATAATACATGTGTTAAAACATCCATGTATATGCATATGGTCTTTTATATTTAAAATTATGTCCATTATTTTTGTACATTGTTGTGTATTCACATAATTCACAAGTATTGATTTATAATAGCACAAAAACTTTGTAAAATTTGTACTTGCTCAACTAAAAGTATAATTAAGAAGTGATTGTGTTTCAAAACCTTCATGATAAATATATTTAGATAGAAAATATAACATGTGTGAAATGATTTTGTTTTAAAGTAGCCTATTAATATGCAATATATTTTTAATATTGCTAACTATTCTATTGTATTTGTGACACTCTGAAAGGGAATCACAGGGTATGTGTTCTGGCATATCATGAAGCAGCTCTGAGAAAATGTCACTTAAACTGAGTTCCAGAGAATGAGTAGAAACTAACAGCTAATGGAGTTGAGAGCTTGGGCTGGGGTGATGTTTCTTGAGAAATCTTCTAATGCAAACCTGACCTGTTCATGCCCCCACTCTCCTAAAATCCTCTGATAGTTTTCACAGATCTGCACTGTGACTTGTGCATGCTTTGTGATCAGGCCCCTGCCTGCCTCAGCAGCTTCATTTCTCCTTTTGGTGAGATGGTAAATTGCATTTACATCAATAATAAAAGCATTTAATTGCAATGTTCAGAAAAATCATGTGAAGGTTGATAGTAATTTAAATATCTTTCTTATGTTATATATTTATAATTTACAAGTCTTTTAAAATGTAATATCTCACTCAATACTGACAATAATCCTACAGAATAGTTAATATTTTTATTGTTTACCAAATTAAACAACCAATGTCCAGATCTTTGACTCAAACCCCGTGTCATTCCCATTGTACCTGAAATGTTTCATGTATTTAGAAGAGATTGAAAAAGATATGACTTTTTTTTTTTTTTTTTTTTGAGACAGGGGCTTGCTCTGTAACCTAGGCTACAGTGAAGTAACATCATTATAGCTCATTACAACCTCAAACTCGGGCTAGAGTGATCCTCCCTCCTGCCTCAGTCTCTGCAGTAGCTGGGGCAATAGGTGTGTGCCTCCCTGGCTAATTTTTCCAGTAGAGATAGAATCTCACTCTTGTTCAGGCTGAAAAGAAGAGAGAGGTAATGTAAAGGAAACTGTTAGAGAATAAGAACTTCAACAGGGAAAAGAAAAGAAAGAAGGGTGGGTAAGATGGTCGACAGATACCAGCCTCTGACAGAAGCTCCTGTCCAGAGGGAAGGATAAAGTTCAGAAAGCACCCAACAAGGTTAAAGACTAGGAGCCCAGCCAAGTGAGAAGAGTCATACCTGCAGGACACCTCTGCTGAGGCAAGCTGTGACTCCTAGAGTGCAACTTACAGGTATATGGAACATCTCAAAGGAAAAGTGTTCATCCCCTCCCCCAAGAGAGCTGTGTTTTTCTTTGTTTTCTCTTCGTCTGCTCCTGTAAGCATCCTACAGGCGAGAGATGAACTGAGGATCTATTATCTCACCCTGTGTGTGAGAGCTACAGGCAGTGGGGTCTACTCCCTTAGAGGGATCCTGCTGAGACTCCGAATACCCTCTTGCCAGGCAGAAAAATCAAACTAAAGTTTCTACAGCCATTTTGAATCTCCAGTCCACCCTTCCCCCTTTGCCTACAGAGACAGTGAGAAGAGGCCCAAGAGTAGCATCGCCCTCCCCCCCCCCCAGGAACCAAGTGCACTTTCCCAGCCCTACAGCTGCAAGTTTCTCATGTGACCGCTGTCTTTCCCCTGCCCCAGGGTTACCTCAACGGGCTGAACTGGGTCTGATTTGGCCACATTCCCCGCCCTGTTGCTGCCGTTCCCCTGCCCCCGGTCTCCCTGGTGGGCCGAACCAGGACTGATCTGGCCACTGCCATTCCCCTGCCCCTGGTTGCTCTGGTGGGGCTGAACTAGGACTGATCTGGCTGCACGCATGCCCTGTGCCACCGCTGCTGTTCCCCTGCCCCCCGGTCGCCCCAGCACCCAAAACTGGGAGAAGATGACAGACATACCCTGTCTCTCTGGGCAACCAGACAAAGCCAGCACCTTCTCCAGTGGTAGTCACTGACTGAATGGTTCTGATAAGGTCTCCAAACACTGTAAATTCAGCATGGGTGCAGAATCAGCAGAAAAACTTGAATAACCAGAGTAGATCAACTCCCCCAAGGAAAAATGGGGCAGATGTAATTGAAGATCCCATCCATAAACAGATGGTCTAGATGTTAGAAATCGAGTTCAGAATATGGATAGCAAATAAGACTAATAGGATGGAAGAAAAAAGGGAATTAGAATTTTAAGAAATCATTCAAAAGCTATCTCAAGAAATTATTCACAAGATGTCTCAAGTATTCAATGATTTCAAAGATAAAATGACCAAAGATTTTGAAACATTGAAGCAAGAGTTTGCAGTGCTCAAAGATCTGAAAAATACGGTAGAATCCCTCGGTAACTGAATGGAACAGGCAGAAGAAAGGATCTCTGACATTGAAGATAAAGCTTTTGAATCAGCCCAAGAGCTCAAAGATGAAAAGAAATGGAGAGCAAAAACAGATCTTTCTCTCAAAGAGCTCTGGGATAATTCGAAGAAAACTAATATTTGCCTTATAGGAATCCCTGAAGGTAACAAAGTTGCTTCACAAAACAGAGGCTCTTCTTCATGAAATTATGAAAGAGAACTTTCCAGACATGCCAAGAGGTTCTGAAATTCAGACAGCAGATAGTTTCAGATCCCCAGCACAACTCAACCTGAACAAGACATCCCCCAGGCACATCATAATTAACTTCACTAAAGTTAATATGAAAGAGAAAATTCTGAAAGCAGTTAGACATAAGAAAACCATAATCTACAAGGGGAAGAGTATTTGCAGAATGACTGCAAATCTCTCTGCTGAAAACTTTACGGCTAGAAGAAGATAGTCATCAACTAATCTCCTAAAACAAAATAACTTTCAACCCAGGATTCTGTATCCAGTTAAACTGAGTTTCATCTATGATGGAGAAATTAAATACTTTAATGGCATTCACATGTTGAAGGAAATTTGCCATAACTAAACCAGCTCTCCAGGAAATTCTCAAACCTATCCTCCATAATGACCAGTGCAACCCTCCACCACAAAAGTAAACACACTCAGAAACTTTTGATCAAATTCCAATTTCCACAGTAGCGAAAGGATTAAAACTATCTATTGGACTTTCGAGCAACTCAATGCCCAAAATTTTACCAGGCTTATCAATACTTTCAATCAATATGAATGGCTTACATTGTCCTCTAAAGAGGCACAGATTGGCTGATTGGATACAGAAACTCAGACCAGACATCTGCTGTATTCAAGAATCGCATCTTACTTTAAAAGATAAATATAGACTCAGGGTGAAGGGATGTCATCTATATTCTAGGTAAATGGAAAGCAGAAAAAAGTAGGTATTGCAATTTTATTCGCAGATACAATAGGCTTTAAACCAACAAAAGTAAGCAAGGATAAGGATAGTCAGTTTATATTTGTTAAGGGTAATACTCAATATGATGAGATTTCAATTATCAATATTTATGCACCCAACTAGAATGCACCTCAATTTATAAGAGATACTCTAACGGTATGAGCAACTTGATCTGTTCCAGCTCCATCACAGTCAGAGATTTTAACACTCCTTTGGCAGTGTTGGACAGATCCTCCAATAAGAAGCGTAGCAAAGAAATTTTAGATTTAAATTTAACTATTCAACTTTTGGACCTAACAGACATCTACAGAACATTTCATCCTAACAAAACTGAATACACATTTTTCTCATCAGTCCATGGAACATACTCCAAAATTGATCATATTTTAGGTCATAAGTCTAACCTCAGTAAGTTTAAAAGAATAGAAATTATTCCATGCATCTTCTCGGACCATCATGGAATAAAAGTTGAACTCAGTAACAACAGGAATTTGCAGTCTCATACCTCATCAATCAGAAATGGTAAAGATGAAATAACAACAGACCCCTTAGAAATT
>NW_003852443.1:5715000-5725239 GCF_000181295.1 Otolemur garnettii
GCAGCCATAAAGAAAGATGGAGACTTTACCTCCTTCATGTTTACATGGATGGAGCTGGAAAATGTTCTTCTTAGCAAAGTATCACAAGAATGGAAGAAAAAGTATCCAATGTATATACAGTCCTATTATGAAACTACTTTATAGCTTTCATATCAAAGCTATAACCATTAATTATAGCCTAAAGTTATGGGGGGGGAGGGAGGAAGGAGGGGTGGAGGGAGGGTGATTGGAAGGATCACTTCTATGGTTTATCTTACTAGGGTACAAGTGAATCTTTCTAAAAGTGGAATATAAATGTCTTAACACAATAACTAAGAAAATGACATAAAGGCTAGGTGAACCAATTTGATGAAAATATTTCAAATTGTATATGAAAACACCACACTGTATCCCATGATTGCATTAATGTATACAGCTATCATTTAATAATAATAAAAAAAAACTTCAGGTTAAAAAGAGACCATTTAAATAAAAAAAAAATACTGATAATCTCCCAGAAAGTAGGCCAAAATAAGAAAATAATAGACATGGTGCTAAGAAGATGAGCACAGGGTTCAAATTTGAAATGTTCACATGATTAATGTTGAGTCTTAGGAAGGACAGAAAAAGAATGTGTCTGGGGCAGGGTAGGGGGGTTTGAAGGAGGGAGTACCATCAAGAGCACAAACACAAGGAAATTATTTAAAACTGACAAAAGGGAGGAGTCCAAATGAAAAGAGTTCACCAAGTATCCTGGACTACAACCCCCACCCCCACAAAAACATGTTTACAGAGCACCAAAGAAAAAATATACTAAAAACTTCTACAAAGGAGTTCTTTAATTTTACGAGGAAAAAATATTTTATGGTCAACCCATCAACCAAATACGGGGTATTTTGAAGACACTTTTAGACGAGATTGCCTGTGTTCAGGCTGGTTTGGCTGTAGACACTGAAGACATATTTTGAACATGCAAAATTAAAAATATTTATTCTTCCTCAATGTTTTCTCTATGACTAACAGGACACCAGTAAAACAGGAAAATGCACAATGAGATATGTCACCCAGGAAATTATGGATCTAACTGGTAGAGAAGTCAAAGAAATTATAGAATTGCAGCTTTGTGTAGTCCTGGATTGAAGATGGAGAGAAGACTCTAGAAATTGGATCTCCGGGAGGTGGGAGGACGGCAAAGAAAGCTAGCTCTACAAATAACACGACTAAGAAGGAGGAAGTATGTGAGTAAGTTAGAAATTCAAGAAACCAAGACATGCAAATTGAAATGCCCAGAGAACGATATGAAGCAAACGAAGATGTGACACAATTGCAGAATGTTATAAAAGGTCCATTTGAAGTTGGTGTGAGGAGCAATCTTTGTATCACTTATATATGAACACACAATCGTAGAAGTTGTTTAATCTCCATGAGGACTCTGGCATCAGGTGTTGGAACTTGAAGTCCGCAGGACAAACAATGGGAAGGGGAAGATAAGTGAACTAGTGGCATAAACATACTGGGACTCAACAGCACTTACTAGGGCAGACAGGGATGGTGCCAATCTCTCACCATGTCTCACTTTCAGGAGGTGTGCGTTCTGTGAGGAAATAAACACATACCTGGCAAAGATGAAAGTGAAAGAAGAAACTGAAAGAAAGTCTAGGAGGGGAAGATGGAGCAGCTGCAGGCTGGGCTTCTGCTTCTCACCGGCTATGTGAGCCAGTAAATAAGCAAACACGCATGAGAGCTAATGCAGAGCTCTGCCTGCCCTGGCCTTCATCTTCTGAGCATAAAAGCAATATGACCTCCTTCTCACTTCTGCCTTCAATATCTCACACCGCATGTCTCTAGTGCCCCAACACAACATGAATCATACAGGGAAGGGGATTCTGGAAGACTTCGTTCAGCCTAGCTTATCTCATTACACGTTGACACATTACATAGCCACTGCAATCTCATTTGAGTGGCCCTGGGAGTTGTAACACTAGAGCCACAGAAAAAAGTAATACAATCTTGGTCCAACTTTGAATAATATTTACATAATAATGATATAAATGCTATTTCTGGTTTATGGTATTTAGAATCAGTCTATGAAAAAGCATAGAAACCTAAATTGTAGTTGTAAGAAAGGAGACAAATATTAACAACTTTGGACATAAATATGAAAAGAAAAGGTAGGTAGAAGAAGGTGGGATGTGGAAGGGACGTTGGGATGAATGAAAAGTACAAGGAAAGGTGAGGAGTCAAATATCTTAATTTTTAAAGTGGCAGGATAAGGGAATCCTACCTAAAATTTATAGCCCAAGAAATAGAAGTTTAAGGATATTGTTTTAAGTGACAAATGTAAGCAGTAGGAGAACTGAATATAAAGATTTAAATATAAACATTGGGAGAAGGAAGCAAAGGTCGGAAAAAGAGAACATAGAAACAGGTTAAATCTCAAAATTCAGAGGTCGAAATCAATAGTGCCAAGAGTTGTTAAATCAATAAACTAAGACACAATGAAGCATATTATTTGGAGTTATTGAAACAATGGTTACGACATTGTTTCTGGGGAACAGGGAGATAGGGAGGAAAGTAGGATACTGTAGATTTACAGTGTAAGTTTTTTATAGTGTTAGTTGGGTTTCCCATAGAAACAGGAATATAGACATAAGAGTAGATTTATTATGGGAATTATCTTACATGATTATGGAGGCTGAGAATTCCCATGATATGAACCCTGACAATTAAGTTCATGAACTCATCCTTGAAAATGTGATGGCTGTCACCTTTGAAGTACACCTCTTGGACAGTCTCTATTCCACCCTTTAGAGCTATTTTGAAACTCTTTTTCTGGAATGGCCATCAAAACTCTCAATCATTGTACTTGTACGTGTATTACCTTTCATGTCCTGAATGTCATCCAAATGTCTTCCTTTTAATATTTCCTTTATCTTCTGGTAAAGAGAAAAGTCACTGGGGGCCAGATCATATGACCTATCTCTCTATTCCCCAGAAACAACCTGTTAACCATTGTTTTAATAACTCTGAACAATACAGTGCCAACACATTTATTTACTGGCTAACAACTTCTTCATAGTTGTTATGAAGCACTAACTATCTATGAAGCACTAACAACTTCATAGATAGTGCCAGATGAACTAGTACCTTGCCATGAAGTAAGAGCCATGGCTTTTTGGTCAAGATTTTCAGGTGAGATTTTCCTGTTTCTCTATTGATGTTTACTTGGTCTGCTATGCTTCTCATGGTCAGCTGTTGATTGTGACACACAATTTGATGAATTTTTACAATATTTTCATGAGTTCTGATCATTACTGGCTTCCCTGACTTCTCTTTATCAGTGATGCTTTCTCTCCCCTCAGAAAAATGTTCTATCCACTTGTACACTGCCCTTTTCTTTATGGCATTATCCCCATAAACTTGGATTAACATGTCCCTGGTTTCACTTCCACTCTTGCCAAGTTTAAAAATAAATCTATAAATGTTTCGATTATGAATATGATACAGAGTGTTCGTTGTTTTCATTCAAGCTTCAACATTCTTGCAATAACACACAAAAACATGTAACAATAACAAATGTCACTCAGCAAGACACATGTCGACATGAAGACAGCTGTGAGACACTGACATACCAAAGTTATAAAACCTTACTGAGTTGTTTATACAGTGCTGCCAACATAAGGGCATGGTGGCAAGTTCATGAACTTAGTTGTTAGACTTTGTATACTGTTTTCAAGCTGGAGAACTAAGGAAGCTGGTCCACTGGTCCCTGCTCCAATGTCCAAGGGCAGAAGACAGATGTCCCACTTCAAGAAGAGACATTTTCCCCTTCCTCCACCTTATTGTTCTATTTGACTCTCACTCCTATTTGGATTGGATGATGCTAGCCCACATTGGTGTGTCTACTGATATAAACTCTAATCTCTACTGAAAACATCCAAATACACCCAGAAATTTTGTTTATCAGCTATCTGGACATCTCTTAACCCAATCAAGTTGACACATAACGTTAATTATCCCAAATAGTTGGGGTAAGCATGCATTACCTTGATTGTATCATGGTAATTTATTTTATTTTATTTTTATTTATTAAATCATAGCTGTGTACATTAATGCAATCTTGGGTACAGTGTGTTTTCATATACAATTTGAAATATTTTCATCACCTGGTTAACTTAGCCTTCATGTCATTTTCTTAGTTATTGTGTTAAGACATTTATATTCTACTTTTAGAAAGATTCACTTGTGCCCTTGCAAGATAAACCATAGAAGTGATCCCTCCAATCAACCTCCCTCCACCCATCCATCCTTCTCCCCTCCCCTCTCGCTCCCCCCTCCCCATATTCTTAGGCTATAATTAGGTTATAGCTTTCATATGAAAGCTATAAATTAGTTTCATAATAGGGCTGAGTACATTGGATACTTTTTCTCCCATTCTTGAGATACTTTGCTATTGTATTGAATGGAGTTAAATTGAAATCATTTCCACTCAGATCAGGAAGCAGGCAAAGTTGCCCATTGTCCCCATTGCTCTTTAACATCGTAATGGAAGTTTTAGTGATCATGATTAGGGCAGAAAAGGTGATCAAGGGTATCCTTATAGAGTCAGAAGAGATTAAACTTTCACTCTTTGTAGATGATATGATTGTATATCTGGAAAATACCAGGGATTCGACTATAAAACTCTTAGAAGTGATCAAGGAATACAGCAGCATCTCAGGTTACAAAATTTATTTTAAAGGGGAGAAAATAAAAGAGGTCAGAGGATAGGGTGTTCCTTTGTCAAATCCTAAATTGAAGGGGAAAATATAAGAAAATGCAAGAAAAGAAAATGTAGTGCTTATGAGGACTAGCATATTAATTTTTTGGCAGGCTTACTCAACAGGAACAGCACCTTCACTGTGACTTCAGAAAGAATTTTGGCCACTGATCTACAATGGTGGTAGAACCACTCCTATTTTTGCTTGCAAAAAACTAAACAATTCTGGTATAAAATTATTCCCAAATCTACCAACTACAATTTTATTAAATATGAAACCACAATAGATAATAAAAAATAAAAAAATACAGTATGCAAAACCAGGAAAGTTCATCCATAAAACCTGAAACCAAAAAAGATTTGAATGCTTAGTGTTTTGTAGAATAGGCCAAATTTAAACAAAAACAAAACAAAACTAAACTTATTCATAGGGTGTCCCAGAAGTCATCCTACATAGCAACCTGGGAAATTTTAGCTAAATTTACCTGTATTTACAAAGTATGTATTACAAAATTTTACAAAATATTTTCTATGTGTTGGCCACCTCTTTCTACCTACACACAAAGACTTCTTTCCCACTCATAGCGAACGTGCACCAGAACATCTGTTGCTACAATTTTCCTACGTACAGTGACATTTAGGAACACTCTGAATTATATTCACAATTGAAATCAAATTATTCTTCTGAATAGAATCTTAATCAATACTTAGAACAAATTACACAAATATCATAGAATTATAAGATTTAAAATTATGGTTTTACCTGCCAATTTATAATTTCTTGTAATTGTACCCAAGAGGATTGTCATGTTTTTATAGATTCTACATGTTCTAATTATTTTTTCTAATTATTAGTCACTGTGTATTTTCTGAAATAATTATATTGCTAAAACATAGAAGAACTGTGTTAATTTTATTCACATTGATATTAGTACATTTTAAACCTTGACTATTTCCCATTTTTACACATTTTCTTTTGATTAAATATATCTGGTAATTATTCTCAAGTACATCACTACTATCAAGTTACGTTTGTTTAAATCATTTATTCTGCTGAAATACTATATTACAAAACTATGATAGACTATTATCCTTTGATTTTGTCATAGCCAAATAGAGTATTGTTTTTTTTAATTTTCTTTTCTGAATATATTTATCTTCATTCTCTACGAGGTTTTTGTTTCTAGTCCTTATCTTAAACATTGTTATTATTATTAAATTTTAAGCCTTTGTAATTTTGTGAAGGCAAAAAGTGGAAACCAAATAAACACATGTATATGTATAGAGAACATTTTAAAAAATAGAGTATTGTTTATGACAGTTTAAATGAAAGCTGGTGTTGCATTAAATGGTGTTTCTTAATGGATCTCAGTTGGTGTGTTGTTCATGGGGAAATAGCATAACTGGATTCACTAGGGTTAATAGGATCAGAGAGACACAATTGTCCTCACCAGTGTTTTTACTGTATAGGAAATAGTAAAAATCAAACAAATCTATTTTGAACATAAATTTTCAAAATTTAACTCACCATGGCTCAGTGAATAGGGTGCCAGCCCCATATACTGAGGGTGACTGGTTCAAACCCAGATCTGGCCAAACTGCGACAACAACAAAAAATAGCCAGGCGTTGTGGCAGGTGCCTGTAGTCCTAGCTACTCAGGAGGCTGAGCAAGAGAATCGCCTAAGCCCAAAAGCTGGAGGTTGCTATGAGCTGTGATGCCACAGCACCCTACCAAGGGCAAACAAAGTGAGACTCTGTCTCTTAAAAAAAAAAAAAAAATATATATATATATATATATATTTGAAAAATTTGAAGTGTTATTTAAGAGTGTATAAGGTAGAGTTGTGTCTGCATGATGTATGAAATAAAAATGATAAAACTGCCCCTTGAAATCTGTGCCAGCAGCTTCACAGCTCTGGGATTTTATCCCTGACGGTGACCAGCAGACTGACCCATGTTAAATATCCATGAGACCCTGGGGCCCTGTCTTGGACCTTTATTTCCTAGAACTGTTTCATCCTTGAAACCCTAAACTCATAATATTCCTTGCTCATCCATAAGAAGCAAATCCTTATCTATTCGAATTTTATCATGAGAGTGCAAAAATTTGGTCACATTTTTAGGTTCTACTGCCAATTTTTGTTCTTATTGCCATCACATCTATAATAACTACCAACACTTAGGTCTTGTACCACTTAAAGTGACCCTTCGGGGTTGGAATCAACTTCTTTCAAACTCCTGTTAATGTCAATATTTTGACCGCCTCCCATGAATCACAGGTGTTCTTAATACCATCTAGAATGGTAAATCCTTTGCAAAATCTTTTTAATTTACTTTGCTTAGAATTGTCAAAAACACTATCTATGATAGGCCTACACAATATATTTCTTAAATAATAAGACTTGGAAGCCAAAATTACTCCTTGATCCATGGGCTGTAAAATGGATGTTACGTTAGCATGCACAGAAACAACATTAGTCTCCATGTAGACATTCATCAGAGCTCTTGGGTAACTGGGTCCTTTTGTTTTGGTTTGTTTGTTTTTTTTTGTTTTTCAGCAGTAGGTCTCAACAGTGGGTTTAAACTATTCAGTAAATCATGCTATAAATGGATGTGCTGTCATCCAGACTTTGTTCTTTCACTTATAGAGCATAGACAGAGTAGATTTTGCCTAATTCTTATGGGATCTAGGATTTGGGGAAGGCTAAATAAACTCTGGTTTCATCTTAAAGTCACCAGCTGCATTAACCCCTACCAGGAGAGTTAGCCTGTCCTTTGAAGCATGGAAACCAGGCATTGATTTCTCTCTGGCTATGAAGGTCATTCTTTTCTCCAGCTTTGAAAGTCCTAGATAGCATCTTGTTTCACTAGATAGCTGTTTCATCTACACAGAAAATCTGTTGTTTAGTGTAGCTACCTCATCATTGATTTTAGCTGGATCTTCTGGATAACTTGTTAAAACTTCTACATGAGCACTTGCAGCTGCACTTTGCACTTTTAGAAATGGCTTCTTTTCTTAACCCTCTTGAACTAATCTCTGGTAACTTCAAACTTTCCTTTCACAGCTTCCTCATCACTCTCAGCCTTTATAGAATTGAATGGAGTTGGGATCTTGCTCTGGATGAGGGTTTGTCTTAGGGGAATCCTATGGTTGGCTTGATGTTCTCTATCCAGACCACTCAAACTTTCTCGGTATCAGTGGGAAGGTCATCTAACATTATTATCTTTCACGTCTTTACTGAAGTAGCATTTTTTGATTTCCTTCAAAAACTTCTTTTGCATTCACAACCTGACCAGCTTGGCACAGGAGGCCTACCTTTCAGCCCATCTGAGCTTTGATATGCATCCTTGTTAAATTTAGTCATTTCTAGCTTTCAATTTAAAATTAGGGACACGTGACTCTTTCATTTCATTTGAATACTTAAGGACATTTTAAGGTTACTAATTATCCTGATTTCAATAGTATCATGTCTCAGGGACTGGTAAGGCTGGAAGAGAGGGAGAGAGACAGAAGAGCAGTTGGTAGAGCAGTCTGAACACACACAAGATTTGTCAATTAAGTTTCCTGGACATGGTTCATGGTATCCCACGACAATTATAATAGTAACATCAAAGGTAACTGATCACAGATCACCATAATAGATGTAATAAAAATGGAAAAGTTTGAAAAATGATGAGAATTACCAAAACGTGACACAGACATGTGAAGTGACCACATGCTTTTGGAAAAATGATATCAATAAATTTTCTTGACACAGGGTAGCCGCAAACCTTTAATTTGTAGAAAATGCAGGTATCTTCAAAATGCAATAAAATGAAATGTATGTAGTAATGCAGAGGGTAGTAGAGTGAGATTTGCCTGTATTTCAAACATATTTTGGAGTGGGGGGTGATATAATCACCATTTTCACATTTTTATGGAATGTCATATAGGAAAAGGATTAGATGTGTTTTGTGAAGCACTATAGGGAAGATTCAGAAGTTTCAGGATAGCTGATGGAACTTGATTAAACCCAACAGCAAAGATATGTAGAAATGAGTTGTTTGTAAGCTGTGACTGCTTTGCACAGAAATTTCCAGCTTTGGGTAGGAGGTTGAGTTATAATATTTTCAAGGTCCCATTCTATTCTATGTTCTATGTTTTTTTTTTTTTTCATACACCCAAGTAGAAATTACTTATAGTATTTTTCAATTCCTACAGCACTGATAATAGTGTTTTGAGAAAACAGTATTTTTCATAAGCTTCTCATAGAAACAGATGACTTTTTGTAGGCTGAGCACATAGAATTAGACTAAATATAAGCTGGGGGTGGACTTCAGAATATTTGAGAGGAAAGCATAATAATTATAGAACTTCATCTGGCAAGGATCACAAGAGGCTTGTGTTTATGCAGTGTTCCATATTTGACTTTAATAAACAGGTTCATCTGCCATGGGTTCAGGTAATAAAGCATTTCATTTTTCATAAAAAGTGCATATTTAAATATGTTTTCTTTCACTATTTTTTTTTTATTATTGATGTATGATATTCTTTCTTTTCTGAAAACTGATAACAATGAGTAGGCTATCGTCAGATTGCTAGGTCCCATGTGACTTTGAAATTATGCTACCCAACAGAGAAATAAGATTACAGGGAAGGAGAGAACATATTAGTATTGTAACAAATAATAGTTTTATATATTTTTTTGCTTGCTAGTACTTTTTACAGATGGGAGTCTGAAATTGGATGAGAGTCAAATAATTTGAAATAATAAATTATACCAGGTGTAGATTATGTCACATTTCTTTTTTGAAATGTTGAATTCAACATTTCAAATAACCAAAATATGTTAAACTTGGAAACAGATCAGAACAGCTAGCTAAGACAGATACTTTGAAGTCACTGATGAAGCTTTGTGTAATGAGAGCTTTTTGGCATGGGGTTAGAAAAGATAGTGCAACGTAAACTCTAAGATGATTTTCATCACTGCAGTGTCTTAACAAGCAATTAGGAAGGGTCAGGGTCTAATAACTATGAAAAATGTTGCAATTTTTAATGTACTAAAGTCCACTGAACTTGGATTTCTTACTTAGGTAATAATTATTCACATATATTGAGTGCTTAACAATATATCAGGTATTTTTTGAAATATTTTGTTTAGGGTGTCTTATTTAATCTTCATCTCTATCTGATGAAGGATTATTTTTGCCATTTTTTGAATGAGAAAGTTGGGGGTCTGATCTGGGATTTTCTTTTTTTTTTTAAATTAAATCATATATACATAGATCATGTATATAGTAATGCATTTATGGGGTACAATGTGCTGATTTCATATAGAATTAGGAACGCTTACATCGTACTGGTTAATATATACCTCATCTCATTTACTTAATTATGTGTTAAGACATTTATAGTCTATACTTAATAGAACCGACATGTACCCTTGTATTAGGCACTATAGGTGTGATCCCACCATTCACTCTCCCTCAATCTGACCTCCATCCTCCCCTCCCAACCCCC
>NW_003852443.1:5725301-5755913 GCF_000181295.1 Otolemur garnettii
AATAGTACTGAGTACATTGGATATTTTTTTTTCCATTCTTGAGATACTTTACTAAGTAGGATATGTTCCACTTCCATCTATGTAAATGTAAAAGAGGTAAAGTCTCCATCTTTTTAAAGGCTGCTTAATATTCCATGATATGCATATACCACAATTTATTAATCCATTCATGGGTCGATAGGCACTTGGGCTTCTTCCATGATTTGGCTATTATGAATTGAGATGCAATGAACAATCTGGTGCAAATATCTTTGTTATGAAGTGATTTTTGGTCTTTTGGATGCTTTTGGCAACATCTAGTAGAGGAATTGCAGGGTCAAATGGCAGGTCTCCTTTTAGATCCCTGAATATTCTCCATATTTCTTTCCAAAAGGGATGTATTAGCTTGCACTCCCACCAGCAGTGCAGAAGTGTTCCCTTTTCTCCACATCTACTCCAACACCTGTAGTTTTGGGATTCTGTTATGTGGGCTACTCTTACTGGAGTTAGATGATTATCTTAAAGTGGTTTTGATTTGCATTTCTCTAATGATTAAAGATAATGAGCATTTTTTTAATGTGTCTGTGGGCCATGCACCTATCTTTTTCAGAGAAACTTCTGCTCAAGTCTATTGCCCATAGTGAAATGGGATTACTTGTTCTTTTCTTATTAAGAAGTTTGAATTCTCTGTGGATTCTGGTTATTAAACCTTTGTGGGAGACATAACTTGCAAATATCCTCTCCCATTCTGAGGGCTCTCTACTTTCTTTACTTACTGTGCTCTTGACTGTGCAGAAGCTTTTCACTTTGATCAGATCCCAGTATTTTTTTTTTTTTTTTTGGTATTGCTTCCATTGCCTGGGGGGTCCTCCTCATAAAGTATTCTCCCAGGCCAATTTCTTCAAGTGTTTCTCCTGCATTCTCTCCAAGAATATTTATGATTTCATGTCTTAAGTTTAAATCTTTTATCCAGTAAGACTCAATTTTTGTTAATGGTGAAAGGTGTGGGTTCAGTTTCAGTCTTCTACAAGTTGCCAGCCAGTTGTTCTAGCACCATTTGTTAAATAGGGACTCTTTCCCCCAGTTTATATTTTTGATGGGCTTATCAAAGATCAAATGATGATAAGTGTCTGGGTTCATCTCTTGGTTCTCTATTCTGTTCCATATATCTACCTCTCTATTTTTGTGCCAATATCATATCATGCTGTTTTGATCATTATAGATTTATAGTATAGTTTGAAGTCTGGTAGCATGATTCCTCCTGATTTGTTTTTATTTCTGAGTATGTCTTGGCTATTTGAGCTTTTTCTGGTTCCATATAAAACAAAGTACTATTTTTTCCAGAACTTTAAAGTATGATGGTGGTGCTTTGATAGGGATTGCATTAAATTTGTAAATTGCTTTGGATAGTATGGACATTTTAACAATGTTGATTCTTTCCAGCCATGAGCATGGTATGTTTTTCCATTTGTTAGTATCTTCAGCTGTTTCTTTTTTCAGAGTTTCATAATTATCTTTATAGAGATCTTTCACATCCTTTGTTAGGTAAACCCCCAGATATTTCATCTTCTTTAGCACAACTGTAAAGGGAATAGAGTCCTTGACTGTTTTTTCAGTTTGATTATTATTGGTAGATATAAGAGGTACTGATTTGTGAGTATTGATTTTGTATACTGAGACACTACTGTATTCCTTGATCACTTCTAAGAGTTTTGTAGTTGAGTTCCTGGGATTTTCCAGGTATAAAATCATATCATCTGTGAAGAGTGAAAGTTTGATCTCCTCTGACCCTATTTGTATACCCTTGATCGCCTGGTCTGGGATTTTCAAACTTAGCATCTGGATTAGGCCTAAAAGGCCATTGTAGGAAAGAGAAAATAAAATACTTGAAAATTACTTCTGTGGGGGGGGGGGTTTCTTTTACAATTAATTCCAAAGGACTCCAGTTGTACTAGATTTTTATCTTATTTAGTCAACTAATATGTTGTTTACTATTAGATATTTAGCCTGTACTTATAAACTTTTCATATTTCCATACTTTTTTGAGCTACAAATCCGAGATTATTTCAATGACAACTATTTTTCCTAAAATACAGTATCATACACAAAACCATTCTCTATTTCCCCCCAAACGTGAATAATATATTAACAAAATATCTGTTTAGTTTACTGTTTCTCTCACATTTTATCTGGTGGGTTAGTGTCATGTCCTCATTTATAAAATATGCGTAAATATGTTTAAGGTTTTGTTGCAATTCTAGTTGATTGAATTGATGTTTTGAAAACTGTCTTCCATCTTAGAGATTCAAATGCATTGCAGTCATTCAAATTAGGCTTCAAAGTGCATAGTTGGAAGACATTGGAATATAATAAAGTGAGCCTAAGAGGAGGCTTTTGCAGTTTTTGCTCTTGTCTTCAATTTTCAAATCTTTTTACAGAATAATAGAGAGCAACAATGCCCTAAATATTTTTCTTTTCCTTTCTGCTTTTTGTTTCTGTTCAACATCTCCTATCGACCTTCCTTTTTGGCAAGACTATATTGGGTGTAGTATTGGTGGGGAATCCTCCAGCACCCTGCTTCTGTTATGAAAGCTGAAAGGGAAAATTCCTTTCTCCTTACCCCTTGGCAGACAGAGCTCATCCCAGTAGGGCTTTGTGGTGTGCTGTGGCCATGAGCACCCAACTGTTGTGTGCAGTGCTAGAGCCTGGGAGAGAATGTTCATACCACTTAGCTTTCGCAATCCCTCACACATTTTTCTAGAATTATCTTCCTCCAATTTTGCAGACTTTGTATTCTTCCAGTAATTTCCTTTTAGACTGTGGCAGCCAGTTAGTTCTGCTGCTTGCACCCAAGCATTATCATTAACTTGCACCTGTGTGAGCCTGCTAACATGGAAATTTGGTGGACCTGCTTTGGGGAGGTCATCTATTTGATTCTTGACAGAACAAAGAATAAAATGCTATCATATCTTTTGCTAACCCTTCAGCCCAATGATTCAACAAAATAAATATATAAATGTCTGTTATAAATATATTTTTAAAATATCAAAACATTGAGACAGTTTTGAAGTTACCGGTGAAAGAAACCTCAATTACTAAAGCTGAGAAAGAAAAGCTGTTCTGGTCACCAAACATGTACATTTTTATGCTATGTTTTTGTCTTCTGAAGGAACTATTTTATGTAAAGATCCCAATACAAATATTTTGACAAGTGACTTTGAGTCCTCAGTTTCCTTGCTACAAGAGTTAACCGTGTTATCTTTTAAGTTGCCTTTTATTTTAAACAATAGCAAAGCAAAATTCTTCAAACTGTTGTAGTTTCTGAAAAATGGCTTTTTTTCTTTTTCGTTTTTGCTGTGTCTTCTGGGAAACTGAAATGCAATTTGGAAACAAATGACGGCTCCAGACTCAATTTTCTAGTTCTCAAAGAAAGTGTAAGCACATATTTTTAAGTTCAAGTTGAAATGTTTAGGTTTTGATTTCAAAGAGTGTTCTAAATTTGTCATGATGTCTTCTTTTTAAATGAAAGCAGGTACCGAATTATACAAAGGGAGACACCAGCATCTTACACCATCTGCATATATTACAGTTTCTGTTCAGTGTTAGCTTTGTGTTTACAAGGATTCTTGCATGTTTTGCTTCTTTTGCTCTCATCATGGGGAAAATTCAGCTCATCATGTGTAAGTTGGCTGATGAACATTCAATGTTTTTTTTTTTTTCTCTTTCTTTTTTTTTTCTTCTACGTTTAATAGTTTTTAAACTGGTAAGATACTGATGAGACGGGAAACCAATGACTGCCATTATTCAGAAACGATTTGAGCTGTTATCTTCGGGAACTAGTGTATATTCAAATAGAACTCATTAATGCTAATTATCATCAGTGATTATTTTGTACATGGTAAAGACTACATCGTCATCTACATGGAAAATTGTTTTGACTGCAGGATCTGATAGATGTTTGAGGTACTCAGACAAATGATCAATTCATTTCAGTAAGTAGTTCGATCTCATTCTAAATTAATTTAGTAAATTCATTTTAAATACTCAGATTGTTCATGTTGGTATCTTATGATTTATTTATTTAATCAGAAAATATTTATGGCCTGCCAGGAACTGTGCTGTATGTTAACCTGTGTGATGTTTTTATTTATTATCACTTGCTCTATTATCTTCAAAGCCAAATTGAGCTAATATTATGGTATTATGCATTTTATACTAAAGTTGCTGTGTTGATTAGAGTAGTGCCCTAGGTGTTGTTAAATTCTAATGAAACTAGACTTATTTTTTATAAGAATAAATTTTCTAATTCTTAAGAGAGAAATGATTTTAGGACAACTTAGGGAAACTGGTCAAACATCTAAATAAAAACATACAGGAAAAGTCATCTTTTAAAATGATATTTTCATTAGAAGATTTAGACAAAATAAATTTAGCCCACAATAATTAAAAAAAATATATATACATACTAGCTAGGGGTCATTCTAAAATGAGGAATCTTTAGTAATTTTAAGAAAGTTACAAATTATGACAAATAATCATAAGAAAGTAATTGTAAGAAAGTTACAAATTATATGTATTATTTACTCAGTGATTATCCTCAAATAATCTTTGCTCTTCTTTTTTGGATTCGGGGTCGAATACCATCTGAATCTTTTTGCAATCCCTGATCTTCCCGCAGCATTATATACCCGTATTATGACATTAAACACATAGAATCTTCCTTCTTTTTTAACCTGTCTTCCAAATGATACTGTTTGGAGGTAATATTTTATTCACAGCTGTGTTCCCACGGAGCCAGTCACAGAGCAGGCAATCAAATGTTGTCGAGTGAATTGAGTACATTTACCTGAGCAAATATTTTACTAATTTTCCATTTCCCTCTTCTATTTACGTTGTTGTTATTTCTTAATGCTATCTTCTCATGGCATTTACCACTTCGGCAAATGTTTACCTAAGCCTGCTTATTCTTGCTTTAAGAAAATTTCACTGCTTTCTGGAATTCCTGTGTCTATTCCTTGTTTTAAATCCCCCACATGAGCTCTGTCTGAGACTAAACATTCCTTCACGAAGGCATCCTACTGTATTTTCAAAGTATAACTGTGCAATAATGATTGATTATAGAATGCTATTTAGTATACTCAGAGCACTGACAGTGTTCTACACTAATCCAGAAAGATGATCACATGAAGGAACTAGAATCAAAGTTTTGAGCAAAACTTTATCTTAGAAAACTACTGTCTTGCTTAGTAGTAAGATGGGGCTATGGTAATATACTCCCAAATTAGAGGTTCTACTACCTACCTACATTAGTCCAGAGGCTAATTGTCTTAGAAGTTCTACCAATACATTTTGCCTCAAGGTCTCCAGACTTCTTATACATAGCAACTGAGTTCTAGGGCCTTTGAGATGGATATCCTTACTCTAATATTTAGGTTCTTAACTCCTTGCTTTGGTCAACAAAGGAGCATCTATAATAACTGTAGTGTTGCAGAAATTTGGTGTTCTGGGAACTCCATAAATTTAAGAGAGCAAAAAAATTAATTTTATGTGACAGTTATATCATAACTTGAAAACAGCCAGACTGAATTAGAAAATTGTAGGTATTTACAGGTCTGTATTTTTAGGTTTATACTTTTCTTCTCCTTCCCTCTTTCCTTTTCTTTGAACTTTCCCCCTTTCCTCTTATTTTTTTTCCTTCTTCCCCTTCCTTCTTTCTCAGCTAGAGTGTGGCGTTAGCCTTTTCAGTTCATAGCACGGTATCAACATGAGTTCCCTCCAGATCCCTCTCTTGTTATCTTAGCATATTGCTTCTTACATTATTGCCCTTTAATTGCTTTTCCCTGTATGGACAATAGTTTAATATGTAAAATACATGGTGATATTTTTGTGTGTATTTTAAATTTACATACAAGTTACTTAACCATAGATCCCATTTTGTCTTTTACTTCTTCCACACTATGTTTTCAAGATGCATCTTTGTTCTTAGGACACATTAAAGGAATGTATTTCTCCTAATGCTGAATAATGTTTTGTAGTATACATCATCCACCATTATCCTGTTCAGTGTCCTCGCCGAGGGACATCTAGGTGGCCCCCAGCTTCCTTGTATTATGCATACTTTCTATGTCCTTAGTTCAGAATTTCTTTGGAGAGGAAATTCTACTAGGAGGGTTGCCAGGAGTAGGCTTTTTCCTTAATATCAGTCACTAAGAACTGCCATGCTATTTCCCAGAATATCTACCTCCTACAAAACATCAGCTGAACGGCAGTGGATTCTGTTCCTTTCATCTTTGCCAACTTTTTAACTTTTTCCAGTCTTTGGAGGTGAAAATAGGATCCCATTGTCTTGATTTACTTTATTCTTATTATGAATGAAATTGAATATCATTAGTTCATATTATATCTTAACATTTGTACTTCCCTTTTTCTTGAATATCTGCTTATCTATTTGGGGTTTCTTTTCTCTATTTTCTTGAAGTAATTCTTCTTAATCCCACCATCAATCATTTCCTTGTCAGCTTTAGCCGTTGCATGTTGTTCTATATTGTCACTGTTTGTTACCTTTGTCTAGGATCTGCTATCTTCAACAAACGAATACATTGGGATGTATTCAAACCTATTCACATATATACTTTTATTTAAATATTATACTTTTGTTGATTTGTTTAAGAATTTTAATGTGTCTGAATGCTGGTAGCCTCAGTGCTAATCCCTGCTACCAATTATAATCAGTTTTTAAAAAGTTAACATAGTTGTTCATGCATTTACATCTGTCATTTTAGTTTTTTTTTTTTTTTTTTTTTTGAGACAGAGCCTCAAGCTGTCCCCCTGGGTAGAGTGCCATGGCAGTACAGCTCACAGCAACCTCCAACTCCTGGGCTCAAGCGAGTCTCCTGCCTCCACCTCCCAAGTAGCTGGGACCACAGGCGCCCGCCACAACGCCTGGCTATTTTTTGGTTGCAGCCCTCATTGTTGTTTGGCGGGTCCGGGCTGGGGATTCGAA
Source organism: Otolemur garnettii (assembly GCF_000181295.1). Lineage (NCBI taxonomy): Eukaryota > Metazoa > Chordata > Mammalia > Primates > Galagidae > Otolemur > Otolemur garnettii. The sequence goes on from NW_003852443.1 coordinate 5,732,284, forward strand.
CCCGCCACCTTAGGTGTACGTGGCTGGCGCCTTAGCCAGTTGAGCTATAGGCGCTGAGCCTGTCATTTTAGTTTTATCACAGCCTTTTGTATCCCTCTAAAGAACTCTAACTAGATTTTAAATGCAATTACCAAAGTTTTATACTCAATTTTCAAAGAATAGACATCTTAATAATATCAAGTAATTCTTTTCCACAGACATATTTTTTATATATTTAGATTATTTATGTCTGTCAATAGATTTTTCAATTTTTCAAGAGGTCCTAGAGTTCTTTGATAACTCGTATACATTTCGTAGTGTTTGCTGTCATTGAAAATGTGATATATTCTATTATTGTTTAGAAAATATGGTATAAAATGTGTAAATTTATTTTGCATTGCTCTGACAATGTATTGATGCATACTGCTTTTTAAATCTAATCTAGTTATTGCTTTCTTATTGGAGATTTGAATTTATTTATACTTATTGTACTTGTTGCTGTATTTAAGCTTTAAAAATTCCACCTTATTTAAAAAATTCTCCTTGAGTATTTTTTTCATTCCCCCCCATTTTGCATTGAGTAAAACAATTTTTCTTTTACTGATTTAAATATTATATATTAATTTTTTCATTTTCTATTACTATCTGTCAGGGTCACACCCTGGGAGCAGGGTCTGCTAAGACTTGTGAAAGCTGGCAGGGATAGACTGAAGAAATACAGTTAGAAATGATGGTAAAGAAAGAGACATGAGACATAGAGTAGAATTAAAAGCAGGAGCTCAAGGATCCATTGCCCATTTGTGGGCTTCTGGCAATCGCAGGGACTGTTTGCTCCACTCTGCTTTTATTGAAGTCTATTTGCCCAGAGAGTAAGGTGAGAGAGGGATCAAAGATGTCAGCAGTTTCTCAGATTGATCATATCAGCTCCTATTGTTATTATTATTAACCTTATTAAGGGTAGCCTTGAGAAATCTGAAATCTAAGTCTTGTATTGGAAAAGCCTCCCGCTTGAGATCACGCACACAGTTTTCTAAGGAGGTGTTAAACTCCATTAGTTCCCTGTGGAGTAAAATGCCATGGGCATTAATGTCCTCTGAGGAATGGGTGGAGAGAGGCATTTTCCTCCCATCACCACCACAGAGGATCTTCCTCTGCGATAAAGGATATAAAACTCTTCTGCCCATATCTCAGCACTCAACCTACTCCTTTGATCTCTGCCCTAGGCAAATGCAAATCTCCACAATGGGTATCTGCTTTGTCTGTTTACTAGCCAGGAAATGACCCAGTTAGTGTATCTTTCTAGGTCTTTGCCATTGCCTCTTCTATGATCATTTTTCCCCAGAGTGCTCACAGACCCAGCAGGGTGTTTGTAAGCTGTATCCCCAACAGGCTAGAATTTTAGAAAAGGCAGGAAGCTTGCTAGCAATGGCTAGCTTAAATGTAAACTAGCTGACTTTTCCTTGTTCTGACTCACTCAGCTTTCTTTTGAATTTTCCTGTTTTTCTGGCAGTGCTTTCCCTTGCCAAGAATGGGGTCTTCAGTTCCCATTCTCCCTTTACTATCACTGTCACTTTTTAAGTCACATTCAAGGTTAATTTTATTGCCAATTTTATGAACTTAACAATATTTATATATTCCCTCAAATGAGAAAATATTTTGTACCTTTTTGCCTCTCTATCTTTGGTTTTGCCACTGTGTTAGTAGAATTTAAGTTCTAAAATTTTAACTTTGTTTGGAAGTAGATTTCCATTCTCTCTCTCTCTTTCTCAGCTTCTTTTCTACCTCTTTTCCTTCTTGCTTGTTTTTTATTATATTCTTAATTTAGGTTCTTACTCTTGTTGTATACCACAATAGCTTTTACTAAGTTACTTGTTTATCCATATTTTTCATGTTTATAGCAGTTTTAATTATAATATAATTATACTACTTTTAATTATAATCTTTCCTTTAAAAATGTGTTAGTAGAATTTAAGTTCTAAAATTTTAACTTTGTTTGGAAGTAGATTTCCATTCTCTCTCTCTCTTTCTCAGCTTCTTTTCTACCTCTTTTCCTTCTTGCTTGTTTTTTATTTTATTCTTAATTTAGGTTCTTACTCTTATTGTATACCACAATAGCTTTTACTAAGTTACTTGTTTATCCATATTTTTCATGTTTATAGCAGTTTTAATTATAATATAATTATACTACTTTTAATTATAATCTTTCCTTTAAAAATGTTTTCAGAGGACCATTATCACATAAAACTTCTGAGGCTTTCAATGAATAAAAATGTCTTAATTTCACTCTTATATTTAAATGACATTCTAGGAAGATATAATATTTTAAAATCAGAGTTCTTTTCTTTGCATATTTTGAAAATATTTTTCCATTGTCTTTTATTTCTAGGGATTTTGTGGAGGAGTCAGATGTCAATCTGAGTATCATTTCTTTTTTCCTTTTTTCTTTTTTCTTTTAATAGTCAATTCTTTTTCTTTGGAGGCTTTTAGAAATATTCTTTGTTTTTGATTTAAATCTTAAAGTTTACTATAATGAGTCTGGTTATGGGATTTACAGTTATCATTTTTGTTATGCTAAGAATCCACAATGAGATATCACCTAACTCCAGTGAAAATGGCTCATATTAAAAAGTCCTGAAACAACAGTGCTGGCATGGATGCAGAGAGAAAGGAACTCTTATACATTGTTGATGGGACTGTGAACTAGTACAGCCTCTATGGAAAAGTGTATGGAGATATCTCAAAGAACTTAAAGTAGACTTATCACTTGATCCAATAATATCACTGCTGGAAATATACACAAAGGGGAAAAAAAGTTCATTTTATAAAAAGGACTCCTGCACTTAAATGTGTATAGTAGCACAATTCCCAGTTGTAAAGACATAGAAAAAACCCAAGTGCCCACCAATACATGAATAGAGTAATAAAATGTGCTATATGCATTTTTATACTGTGGAGTGTACTCCCTAGTACACTCCCTAGAATTTTTAAAAAAGCACATACACAAAAAGGAATCCTTTTATTGTTATTTTTTCCTTTTTTTTTACTGGAACTTTTGAATTTAATGAAATATTTCAACTCTATCTTTCATGAGCTCACTTTTTCAATATTTGCCAACACAAATGAAACTGTCCTCAGAAATTGATGCACAGGAACAAAGTGAGAACTAGAATAAGGGCCCTTAACCTCTATGAAGGAACAAGCTGAGCTAAAAAAAAATAATAGTCAGCCACTGTCCCCTTATCTACTTGGTAATAGTCACTATCCCCTTGTTTGTGTCTCTGTAATTGCTACTCTGGAGTGCACAGCTGGTAGTTGTAAAGATTCTTAACTTTTCTATGTCACCTTTTGGAACCCTAAACATAGTTTCTAAGATATCTTCCAGGCTCCACATGCCAGTGGACTGGAGAATCTGCCCAGACCAGTGGCCAATACCAAGAAACTGACTCAAGTGGGATTGTGACCTCAGCAGGTGAAGCAACACAAAAAGTTGATTTTCACACTCACTTCTATAATTTTGCCCCCAAATTTACCAATTAACAAAGCTAATTATTTAATCCCTTGTTTGCCAAACTATTTTAAAAAAACCTGGCTCCTAAATTGGAATTCCTCCAATTTCTACACTTAGTGCTATGTGTAATAAACTCTTTTTCTGCTATAAACCCTGCTATCTCTGGGTATTGGCTTCCTCTTGAGCAATGGGCAAGTGAACTAGTTGGGCAGCAAGAAATATGCTGCTATTTACAACTTTCATCCTCCCTCCCCCACCTGAACTTACTTGCCATTTAGTTTTCAAATAATAATTACATATGCATGTAGTGAAGTAGAGTTTGATAGGGCCATAAATTGTAGTATGAAAAATAAGGGTCCTCCTACCCTCCTCCTCTCTTATTGGAAACCAGCATTCTCAATTCTTAACTGATAATTTGGTATTTATTTTTCTATCTCTAAATAAATGTGACATTTCTTTTTTTTTCTTTTATTTTTAATCATTGTCTATTGACTTGGTAATTTTGGAAGATAAAAATTTATCTCATTTTTACTCTTTCACCCAAAAGCCTTGTGCCCCTCCCAATTTTTCATTTTCATCTGAGCATATGATAAGCTTGGTTATAAAACATGTGTTGTTTACATTATTTTATGTGCAAAAACTAGGCCACATAATATACTATGATTACTTTTGCTATATGGCAACTCTACTTTCTAGTAGGTTAATATCTGTGTTTATTTTATTTGCTTAACATTCTATGTCTTGTCACTAATTTAGTTTCAAGTTATTGCCAGGGATGTAAGTATCACTTAGTATATTTACATATTAGGCAATTTATCAATATTATCATCTTAAGCCTTTTCTGAATAGACTGTTGCTCAGGCTGCTGCACTTCTTTTCTCATGTGTTAAATAATTTTGGTGGCCATTTCCCCCAGGTTCTTAGCTTGTAACTTAGAAGGTAGGAGAGGGTTTCCCATGTAGGCAGTTATTTCCTGTAGCAGATTCCAAGTTTCATATGTGTAGAGTGAGTAATAGGGTCCATTTGACTTTTGGTATTAGCTAGCTAGGTTTGAATGACTGTTCTTTGTGTATATTCTCCAAGCGCTATAATTATGTAAGGGGAAAGACTGACTTGGCACAGTAATTCCCAGACAATCTTTATTGCTCCATTTTGCAAAAACCTACTATAAGCTTGAACATGGATCTGTAGTGGTCTGTGGAGTAGTGTTTAGGATCCATTAAGTGACCTCACCTACTTGTTAAGAAACTCCTAAATCTCTATCTTTAACCTACCACTCTTTCTTAAAACTCATATCTAACAGAGGATCTGCCAAAAGGATATTGCGTATTTCAGAATGACATCTTCCCTACCAGAGTTATCAATTTCTTTACATTTTCCATAAATGTAGGAGCAATAGACCCTCCCCGTCACATGTAAGAGACAGCCTAGAGTAATGTTTAGAAATATAATTCTTGAGCCATATTGCCTAGGTTGGAGCTTCAGAGCTACCACTTAATAGTTATGTGACCTTGGGAAAGTTACTTGACCTCTCATTAGCAAGACAAGGATAAGCAAGAGTAAGGTTGTTATGGGTTGGTATAGGAAATTAGATAAATTTAAAACTGCTTAGAACAAAGCCTAGCACATAGTAAATTATATGTGTCTGTTAAATATAATAATACGTGATCAAATAAACTAATGCTAGAACCTTGAACACAATTGCTTGTGTGTTCTTGAGCCTCCAAACCACCCCTGATATCAGCCAGCTACCATATTATTATAACTTTCTGTTAATGTATTTCCCCCAATAGATTTAATTTCTTAATGAGCAGGACATTTCTGTTCTTTTTAGCATAGTGCATAGAAAACAGTAGACACAAATAAATACCTGCTATATGAATGAAAGAATGAATGAATGAAAGCATTTGGATAGAAGAAAAAGTCAAGCCAAGTAAGTTAGGTTGTTCAGTGGCGGTATTGCTCTGAGAAACATACTGCTGAAGTTAATAAGGCAGAAGAACTTCATGTTATGTTGGCTCTATTCAGTGTCAGTTTTAAAAAAATTAACAAGGATTTAACTTAGACCACTGAAAATAACTAAGACATGTAAGACACGCTAAAGGGAAGCCAATTATCCCGGCAACTAAGGGCATATTGTGTTTGCTAAGCATTTAACTTGTGGAGATGAGGATGCATTTTTAGCAACCATTCAAATGGTGACACTTCTGGACTCTTCCATATAGCCGGAAGAACTCTGCTCCTGAAATAGAGTATTGTAATATTCCTGACCAAGGAAATTGACACTATTATAATATTTATACCAAGTTAAGTACTAATGAGAATAATAAGACTGTAACCTCCCTTATAGTCTTATAGTCAGATGGAAACACATTATTACTGAAAGTATTAATTATCTTCTTATCAACATTTGATTGAATTATGTCTAAATATTACTATAACACATTAGAAGAAAATAAATACAAATTAACCCTGTGCTATATTATGAATAAAGCACCAATAGCACAATACCTCGTTCCAATAGAATGACAAAGACTTGACCGATCTACTTTATAGAAAGCAAAATAAACAAGCAAAGAACCATATGAATGATGACAGCTGCACAGAGATAATGCGGAGAGCAGATATGCTGATTTTGCTCCATTTTACATAATGCATGAAATCAGTCTTTGTTAGTAGTCACAGGAAACTATTTTATTTGTATTTTCTTGTATACTACACAAGAAAAGTTATATTTAACATTGCTTAGCATAAGTATTCTAAAAAAGTATTTCTTAATTTTTTTAATTTTATGAAAATATATCATTTGACAAACGTAATGATAAATCTGTGCAACATTTTTTCACTCTGTTCATTACAGTCATATTGAATGGGCTACTATTTTTATACTGCAGTATTTCCATACTATTTGCAATGCAATATAAGTCCCCTTAAAAAGTCCAAAAAATTGTTGCTGCTGTGTAGGAAGCTACGATTCAGAAAAAAAAAAGTCATGCCTAAACAATGTTTTAAAATTGCTATTCAATTTAATAAATATATATTGTATATTTACATTGTGCTAGGAAATCTGCTATCACATGAAAAATAGGCAAAATTCAGCTACATACTCAGGACACCCATATCCACATGTGTGCCACTCCCCCTCCCAATATACACACATATATAATAGAGTGTCTTATCTCTTGGTTCCACTTTAGAGGTCCAGTAACAGTAGAAGCATCTTCGGAGAAAGAGGTAATTATAAGAAGAGAAATATATTAGGGAGAAAAGAGTAGATGAGTGAGTCCCTGAAGAGTGAACCAGATTTGACAGGTGGGAAAGGCAGGATGTGGAGGAATTTCCATTGGGGAAAGCATAGAGGCAGGAACTGTGAGGTCCTCAGTAGTTTAGCTGGACTAGATCATAAAGGCTATATGCTTTGTAATGTGGTGGAAGCTAAGCCAGGCTTCATGACCAGCTTGAAGTGTACACATTTGTACAGTAAGCAAGGAAGAGGTGTTGTGCTTTAATATATACTTGAATTCAAATGTTTATTTTATGCTTAAATAATTTAGTACATTTTAATGTAAAATTTTGATTTAAACTGTTGTAACTGATTTGTCATTTTGAAAATTTGTGTTTCTCATGTAACATTTTATATCCTGTAGACACACCATTCAAAGTGAGTACAAATGAAGACAAATGAAGTTAACATATTAGTCCTTTTTCAAAATGACCACAGCATGATATTCAATATATTTTTTGTAATCACTTAGGAGTTTCCTTAATATATCTTCTGCAGATAATAAACAAGAGGATGAAATTAACACTTAGATAAAATATTAGTGGTAATGGCTGATGTGCAAAAAATGGGTGTTATAATGAACCTGAACATTTGAAATCGAATGCAATATTTATTTATTTTTTAACTAATAACAATAATAATAATTGTTTAGGCTTACCAGAGCAAATGCTTTAGAAATTTGGGAACCATAGACAAGTATAAGAAGAAAGTTGAAAAGTAGCAGTAGTTATCCTACTGCCTAAAGTGATATGCATATTCAATGCAAGCCCATAAAATACCATTGTCATTTTTCACTGAATTAGAAAAAGCAATTATAATTTCCTATGAAATTAAAAAATAAAAAGCCTAAATAGCCAAAGCAAGCTAAGCAAAAAGAAAAAAATTTGGAGGCATCACATCACCTGACTCCTATTATATTGGACAAAAGTAACCAAACAGCATGGCACTGTATGGAAATAGACAGACAGATCAATGGAACAGGATGGAGAACCCACAAATAAAATCATATACTTGTAACCAACTGACCTTCAACAAGACAGACAAAAACATACACTGGAGGAAGGATCGCCTATTCAATAACTGCTTTGGGAAATTGGAAAGCCTCATACAGAGCAATGAAACTGGATACCTATCTGTCTACAAAAATTAATGCAAGGTGGATTAAGGACTTAAATGTAAGATTTGAGACTATAATAATTCTAGAAGAAGACTAGGGAAAACTCTTCTGGACATTGGTCTAGGCAAAGAATTTATGACTAAGACCCTAAATGCAAATACAACAAAAACAAAAACGAATTAATGGAACTTAATTAAACTAAAAAGTTTCTGTACAGAAAAAGAAATAACTGAGTAAATAGTCAACCTACAGAATGAGAGAAAATATTCCCAAACTATACATCTGACAAAAGATAATATCCAGAATCCAATAGAATTCTAACAAATCAGCAAGAAAAAGACAAATAAGGGCCAAGTGCAGTGGCTCACACCTGTAATCCTAGCACTCTGGAAAGCTGAGGCAGATGGGATCACCCATCAGGCTTGTGACCAGCCTGAGCAAGAGTGAGACCTCATCTCTACTAAAAATAGAAAAAACATCTGGGTATTGTGGCAGGGGCCTGTAGTACTAGCAACTTGGGAGGCTGAGGCAAGAGAATTGCTTGAACCCAGATGCTTGAGGCTGCTGTGAGTTATGATGCCATGGCACTCAACCCAGGGTGTCAAAGTGAGACTCTGTCTCAAAAAAAAAGACAAATAATCCCATTAAAAAGTAAGCAAAGGAGCAGATTTGCTTTCAAAAGAAGATATACAAATGACCAACAAACATATTACAAAATGCTCAACAACATTAATCATCAGGGAAATGAAAATTAAACTATAATGGGATACCACCTTATCCCTCTTAGAGTGGCCATTACTAAAAAGTAAAAACAAAAACCAAACAAAACCTGATAGATGTGGTGTGAATGCAGAGAGAATAGGCTTATACACTGTAGATGGGACTGCAAACTAGTACACCCTCTATGGAGAACAGTATGAAAATTCCTCAAAGAGCAAAAAATAGACCTACCATTTGATCCAGGAATCCAGTGTTGGGGATTCACCCAAAGGGAGAAAAGTCATTCTACAAAAAAGACACCTCCACCTGTGTATCTGTCACAGTACAATGCACAAGTGCAAAGATGAACAAACAACTAAGTGCCCACCAACTGAGGAGAACATAAAGAAATTATGGCGTGTATATACCAAGGAATGTTACTCAGTCATTAAAAAGAAGAAATGTCTATTGCAGCACCTTCAGTGGAACTGGAGGCCATTATCCTAAGTGAAGTAACCCAGGAACAAAAACCAAATACTGCATGTTCTCACGCTTAAGTAGGAGTTAAGCAATGGGTATGCATGGACATAATGAGAGACTTAATGGGTGTTATTTACTTCTTGATAAGTTTGTAACCAATGGATTTTATCGTTTTGTTACTGTGAATAGAAGCTATTACCATTTTCCTGATTATTGCTGCTATATAAAAATGCTTCCCACATTTATTTTTACCTGTTTAACTTATTCTTTTCTCTTTTTAATTATAATGTCATTTCAGTTGATTTTCCAGGACTTTTTGGTTGGTTAATATCTGAAAATAATAATGTTCTTATTTGTTCTTTTTTCTTTTCATCGATTTGGACAGAACTTCTGAGACTCTGAAATCATAGTGATGATAAAAGTTATATTTATTGTTTTTCTGACTTTGATTGATATTGAGTCTGCAGTGTTTCAGTATTAAGTTACACTTTTGTTGATTTAAGATTGATATTCTTTATTACTTTAAGAAAATATCATACTACTCCCAGGCTTTTCATACTTATTTTAAATCACAAATGCATCAGATATGTTGTAGTCAAAGTTAAAAGGTTTTTTAAAAATTATGTTCACAATGATAATGCATTTAGATACAGAAAGTTTCACCTTAATGGCTCCTAAATATATGTTTAACTTTCTCCTAATTCCCACTTACTGACAGGAAATATCTACTTTCTTAAAATAATAGAATCATTAAAATCTGAGAAAAATGTCATCAGGAATTATGGAAAAATGTAAGTCGGAGATTCAACCAACAGAGAGCCAAAAGCAGAAAAGAAACAGTCCTTCAACTCTTAAGCCTAGTTGTTCTCCAGTGAGCTTTGGAAGAAACTTTAAATTCAGAATCAACTCCATAAAGAATAGAAATTGTCAGGGAAACTAGGTACTATAAATCACTGAAATACTTTTACTCCCAAGATAAAGAGCAAGAATGATTCTATCAATCAGCTTGGATATACTACTTAATTTTAGAGTAAGTTATATTCACCCACCATCATTTTAAGTTGTTGTTTGTTATGTTTTTTATTTTTTGAATTCAAACTATAGATCAGTGGTCCTCACACTAACATTCATGGAAAACATGAGGAGATTGATTTTTAAAATGTTTTTATTTTGCACTTATTATTTCTGGAGTTTGGTCATATTATAGCCCCAAGCCCAGAAATTGTGGTCCAGGTATAGGGTAGGGGTCAAAATCACTCCAACCTGATGCTTTTGTCGGACAACCCGTGCAGTGATGTGGCTTAAGGTAAACACGGAAGACGTCTGTAGAGTTGAGGATCTATCTACACATTCACTTGTTTTATATATATTATTAGTGTCAAAACAATACAACTTAGAAATATTGGAAGGTGAAGGGAGCTGAAGAGGAGGCAATTGTTAAGTGAGCTAATTTCCCCAGTTTCACAGTGAGGCATTGATCAGTTTTTAAAAGGAAAGAAAATTCAAGCATTCAAGAGAATAAAGCAAAAATGTCCATTAATCCTCCAGTTAGAGTTGAATTTTAGATGTCCACTAACTCCCTCACTCCTGCCACAAACACACATACAACATTCTATTAAGCTGCGATCTTATTATTCATGTTAGTTTTTAACCTCCTTTCTTCATTCTGCTGTTTGTTTATGGGTTTAAGTCAGCATAGTTTTGTCAAATGAACTACCAAAAAACAAAAGCAAACACAAAACGAAAAACAATACTTAGAACTTCAAATAAAGGATTGTGGACTTAACCAATTTAGACATCCAACAAATGTGCTAGAAAAGTTTTGTTTCTCAATCTGATCAACATTGTTTTCAGCAACTATTGTGAAATGGTGCCATGGCTCATCACCTTTGGCCTTTTCATGTGAATTAACACAGAAACAGATTTCCTAATACTGAACCATCTTGATACTACTAGGATAAATCACTGAATCAAAACATATAATTTTTAAATTTTATATTCTATTTAATGTAATAGTTTTTACTTAGAATCTTTGAAATTTATTCTCCCTTTTCTTGTGTCCTACTCCTTTTAGCCTGGGGTTTCTTTTTGTTAGTTTGCTTGTTTGCTTTCTTTATCTGCTTTCAGTCTAAAACTTGTAAATATTATAAAAATGCACTTGTAATCCCATGGGAGACTGAGGCATTTGGATTGCCTGAGCTCATGACTTTGAGACCAGACTGAGCTAGGACAAAACCCTGTCTCTAAAAAGCCCCGGGTTGTGGTAGGCACCTGTAGTCTCAGCTACTTGGGAGGCTAAGGCAGGAGGATGGATTGAGCTCAAGAGTTTGAGGTTGCTGTGAGCTAAGATGTCGTGACACTCTACCAAAGGTGACCAAGTGAGACTCTGTCTCAAAAAAAAAAAAAAAAATGTGCAAATGAATTAGAGCAAAAGGACAGGGAATATAGAACTCTAAATTTCTTTCATTGCCATTGAATGATTAAGTGTTGAAACATAAACTCTTTGAGGATAGTGACTGCCTCATTCATTGATATTATTCTGGTTCCTGGAATACATATATTGGCTAGCACATAAAGAGAACTTGATAAATATTTGCCATTTGAATGATAGGGTTTTGCCTCAAAACCCTACTTTGTTTAATTTTAATGTTTTAATTTGTTTTGACATACCTCTGATAAATATTTAACAATTACTTCATGTTCAACTTTTTCATGTTTAATTAAAATAGGGTAATGAAATATCCTCACCTAGGGGAGGTCTGGTGTCTGGTTTACATCTCTCCTCCAGGCACCATTATTGATAGTGACCACCTTTTATTTTCAAAGCATCCTGGTTTTGAAATAAACAATATGATCACCCTACTCATAAGGCACATAAAGTTGATTTTTCTTTCTAATCTGAGGGTCTATTAATAATGTTTAGCCATTTACATTTTTTTTTGGTAGTTCATCTATTTGGTTTTATTTCTGACTACTGTTTTCTAGTTTTATTATCTGTTTCTTTTAAAATGGTTTCTGTTAATTTTTTGATCATTTGCTACCTAGGCACATTTTCTCTCTTTCCTTCTTTTTTTTTTTTTTTAAATTAAATCATAGCTGTGTACATTAATACAGTCATGGGGTATAGTGTGCTATTTTTATTTACAATTTGAAATATTTTCATCAAATTGGTTAATATAGCCTTCATGTCATTTTCTTAGTTATTGTGTTAAGACATTTATATTCTCCATTTAGAAAGATTCACATGTACCCTTGTAAGATGAACCATAGGCTTGATCCCACCAATCACCCTCACTCCATCCATCTTCCCCCTCACCTCCCCTTCCTCTGCCCTTTCCCCATATCCTTGGGCTATAATTGGGTTATAGCTTTCCTATGAAAGCTATAAATTATTTTCATAGTAGGGCTGAGTATGTTGAACCAGCCTTGAGATCCTGGGATAAAACCCATTTGGTTGTGGTATATAATTTGTTTGATGTGTTGCTGGATTCTGTTTGTTAGGATCTTGTTGAATATTTTTGCATTAATATTCATTAGTGATATTGGTCTATAATTTTCTTTTCTTGTTGAGTCTTTTCCTGGTTTGGGGATCAAGGTGATGTTTGCTTCACAGAATGTGTTGGGTAGAATTCCTTCTTTTTCTATATTTTGGAAAAGGTTAAGTAATACAGGTACAAGTTTCTCTTTAAAGGTTTGGTAGAATTCTGACATGAAGCCATCTGGTCCCGAGCTTTTCTTTTTAGGAAGATTTTGTATAATTGATGTTATTTCAGAACTTGATATAGGCTTGTTCAACATTTCCACTTCGTTCTGGCTAAGGCTTGGAAGGTGTCATGCTTCTAAGTATTGGGTGGTTTCCTTCAGATTTTAATATTTCTGAGGTAAAGTTTCTTGTAATATTCATTAAGGATTTTTTGAATTTCTGAGGGGTCTGTTATTTCATTTTTACCATTTCTGATTGATGAAATTAGAGATTTTACTCTTTTTTTCTTGGTTAGGTGGGCCAAAGGTTTATCTATTTTATTGACCTTTTCAAAAAACCAACATTTTGATTTATTGATCTGTTGTATAATTCTTTTGTTTTCAATTTCATTTAATTCTGTTTTAATGTAGGTTATTTCTTTTCTTCTACTAGGTTTGGGATCGGAATGTTCTTCCTTTTCCAGTTGCTTGAGATGTCCCATTAAGTTGTTAACTTCCTCTCTTTCCGTTCTCTTGAGGAAGGCTTGCAGTGCTATAAATTTCCCTCTTAGGACTGCCTTTTCAGTATCCCAGAGGTTCTGGTAACTCATGTCTTCATTATTGTTTTGTTCTAAAAATTGGGTAATTTCCTTCTTGATCTTGTCTCTGACCCGGCTATCATTCAACATAAGGTTATTTAGCTTCCATGTTTTTGTATGAGTCTGCAGATTCCTATTGTTACTAGGAAAAGATGCATTGAATAATTTCTATTCTTTTAAATTTGTTGAGGGTAGACTTGTGACCTATAATATGGTTGATTTTGGAGAATGTTCTGTTGGCTGATGAGAAGAATATGTATTCAGTTTTGTTAGGATGAAATGTTCTGTAGATGTCCGTTAAATCCAAATGCTGAATGGTTAAGTTTAAATCTAAAATTTCTTTGCTAAGCTTCTTATTGGAGGATCTATCCAACCCTGCCAAAGGAGTATTAAAATCTCTGACTATGATTGATGGAGCTGGGAGAAATCAAGTTGCTCATGCCTGTTATAATATCTCTTATAAATTGAGGTGCATTCTAGTTGGGTGCATAAATATTGATGATTGAAATTTCATCATATTGAGTATTATCCTTAAGAAATATAAAGTTACCATCCTTATCCTTGCTTACTTTTGTTGGTTTAAAGCCCACTGTATCTGTGAATAAAATTGCAACACCTGCTTTTTTCTGCTTTCCATTTGCCTGGAATATAGATGACCATCCCTTCACCCTGAGTCTGTATTTATCTTTTAAGGTAAGATGGGATTCTTGTATACAACATATGTCTGGTCTGAGTTTCTGTATCCAATCAGCCAATCTGTGCCTCTTTAGGGGACAATTTAAGGCATTCACATTGATATAAATTATAAGCCTTATATGATAAGGCTGGTAAAATTTTAGGTATCAAGTTATTTGAAAGTCCAGTGGACATTTTTAATCCTTTTGCCACTGTGGAAGTTGGAGTTTGATCAATAGTTTCTGAGTGTGTTTCCTTTTGTGGTGGAGGATTGCATTGGTCATTATGGAAGATAGGTCTGAGAAACCCTGGAGAGCTGGTTTAGTTATGGCAAATTTCTTCAACATGTGAATGTCATTAAAGTATTTAATTTCTCCATCATAAATGAAACTCAGTTCAACCCAGGATTCTGGGTTGAAATTTATTTTACTTTAGGAGATTAAAAGTCAATGACAACATTTCAGCAGCGAGATCTACAGTCATTCTAATATTCTTCCCCTTGTAGATTATGGCTTTCTTACGTCTGGCTGCTTTCATAATTTTCTCTTTCGTATTAACTTTAGTGAAGTTAATTATGATGTGCCTGGGGGATGTCTAGCTCTGGTTGAGTCGTGCTGGGGTTCTGAAACTGTCTGCTATCTGAATTTCAGAATCTCTTGGCATGTCTGGAAAGTTCTCTTTCATAATTTCATGGAGAAGACTCTCAGTGTTTTGTGAAGCAACTTTGTCACCTTCAGGGATTCCTATAAGGTGAATATTAGTTTTCCTCGAATTATCCCAGAGCTCTTTGAGAGAATGATTCATTTTTGCTTTCCATTTCTCTTCATCTTTGAGCACTTGGGTGTATCCAAAAGCTTTCAATCAATGTCATAGACCCTTTCTTCTGCCTGCTTCATTCTGTTACTGAGGGATTCTACTCTGTTTTTTAGATCCTTGAGGGCTGCAAGCTCTTGCCTCAATGTGTCAAAATCTTTGATCATTTTGTCTTTGAAATCATTGAATTCTTGAGACATCTTTTGAATAATTCCTCAAATTCTAATTCCTCCTTTCCTCCATTCTTTTGATATTATTTGCTAGCCATATTCTGAACTCAATTTCTGACGTCTCAGCCATCTGTTTATGAATGGGATCTTCAGTTGCATCTGCCACATCCTTCCTTGAGGGGGTTGATCCACTCTGATTATTCGTGTTACCAGAATTTTTCTGTGATTTCACCCCATGCTTATTTTACACCATTTGGCTAGAGGAACAGATAAGAAGTTTGGCTGGGGGCTCCAGGAGTAGTGATTAACTAGCCCTTTGCCCAAAAGCTGGAATTGGTGTTTGTCCCTTTTCCCCTAGAGCTTTGTCAAGAACCCATATAGTGCTATGGCCTGAGAAACTGGGGGCTTGCTTGGTGTGGGAATAAGTGGCTCTGTCTTGTTTTCAGCTGGTCTCTGTTCTACCATAGTAAATCAGTTACTCTGGGTTGAAGTCTCAGCTGTGGAGAAATACCGGCAATTAAGTCACCCCGCCCCCCACAGGCAACAATTGGAAAGGGCAAAATCAAACCTTCCCATAACCCTACACCGAGGGTACCATTTTGGGTAGTGCTCAGGTGATTGGCCCAGTTCAAGAGGTCCAAATCAATTGTCCCAGTCAGCACCATTCTCAGGTGGGAGAGTTCAAAAGGTCTTCGGCAACTAGATAGCAGGGGTCTGCTGGCAGCTCAAGTGTGATTGGCTCTGGTGCTCTGTGAGGTCAGAAGGACACACTCAGCACGTAAATTAGTCTGGGAAGGTTGATGCATCCTTCCTCACCTTGCACCTCTGTCACACCCAGTCACTGGTAACCCCATAGGGCTGTGACCCAGTTCCCTCCAATGAGCAGATGCTCTGGGGGTTTATGACTGCATGAGTCACAGGGAGATCTATGTCTCATGAGCCAGGCTGGTGCTCTCTGCCACTATCCAGCAGGGGGAGGTGAGGCCTGACAACCGTGGGTGCTTAATGGAGGCTGGGGCAGTTCACTCAGTTCCAGCCCTGCCCCTGATTGATGTTGCTGGCAGAACAGGACAGTACAACTTCCAGAATTTGTTTCTGTCCCTGCTATATTCCCCTGTGGATCAGACTCCATTTCAGCTGAAGTTTTTGTAGGGGTAGGCATGGTTAGAGCTCCATCTCAGCTGTCAGTTTCAGCCTCTGCCTGCCGCCTTTGTCTCAACTATGATCCCCTGAGGTCCTGGTGAGTCTTAGGCTCAGTAAAGCAGTCTTCTGGCTCAGCCCCACCCTGGGAGTCTACTGGCTCTACATGCGCATATTACTCATGGTCAGTCCCAGTTCCATTCCACCAGTGGCTGGCACCAGAGAAGATGCTGGCTTCCTCTGGTTGCCCAGAAAGACAGGGCATGTCGGTGTGGAATAGCCTCAGGGGTGTGAGCCTTATTGTTCTTGCTGCTGTGGCTGCTGCTCTTTGCCAAGGGGCACTGCTGCTCCAGTGTGGTTCCCTCTCAACTGACTATCCTCTCCTTATTCCTGTGCCACAAAATCAGCACAGAATAAAAATAGCCCCTGCTCCGTCCATACCTCTCAAGAAAATGCCCAAGAATCTGGACTCCATGGGGGACAGGATTCCAGACCTTGGGGTGAGAGTGGAGGGGAGTGGGAGTTCAGAATTGGAGATAGAGAATATATAGTTTTATACAGTTTTATAGTTTTATGCCTGGCAGGAGAGTGCCATGGCACCCCAGTAGGGGTAGGAGGTCTGGTTTTTAGAGGGTCTCTCTGTGGGATAAAATGGGAGGACGTTTGAACTCTGCTTGTTTGTTTGCATGGAATATACTGTGAGCTCTTCTCGTGAGAGGGGGGACTCCTGTCCAATTGGCGTTGGATTCTGTACCTTTGCCTGTATCTTTGGGGTCACAGCTTGCCTCAGCAGGGTTGATGTACTTTCCTCAACCTTCTCTCTTGGATCAGCTCCAAACCATCAGCTTACTTGCTAAACTTCTGTCTTGTAACTCTTCTTCTGGACAGGAGCCTCTGGGGAAAGCTGGCTGCAATCCGCCATCTTGCCTCTGCCAACTCTCTTTCCTTCTTTCTTTCTTTTTCTTTTTCTTTTGGTTCTCTAATGGTTTCCAAAATGTTAGTACCTTTAGGTATCTTCAAATACATAGTTTTAACTTTATTAATTAAAAATGTTATTTCTAAGCCACACCGTAAGGAAGGAAAATTTAACTTGCTTTTATTCTATTCCTCTCCACTACCAATTTTCTGGTTTTCCTGAAATCATATTGCATACTATAGATGTATAAATAGTACTTAATAGCATTTACAAAAAAGAGATACTAAGTGGGGAAAGGAGACAATATGGTAATAAAAATTGCTCCCAAGTTCCTGCACAGCTCAGCCTCCATGTGCAGTGAGAACAATGAAAATCTCATCTTATAATTTACTTTTCTTGCCTTGCTCTTCCTTTCAAATACATTTTGGTATAGAATATTATTCTTGGAATATGGAAGGTCGTTTTTTAAAACCCAAATTTTAGCACTATTAAAATTTCCATGAATATATTTAATAATAATTTATTGAGTACCTCAATAAGAGGTTTTGATTCAATACTGATCAATGAGAAGTGGCAGACATTTGGCTGGGAGTGCTTCTCAAATCATTTTTCTAGATCGTGTGGAGCATATGGCAGTAGAGACACTCAGGGCCGGAATGATTCTGTCTGGACATAAATTATATTATGACATTCTGTAACTAAGATGGGAACTAGTCCAAAGACAAAGCAGGCAAACCAAGGACAGAAATGGGGAAAAAAGGAAAGAATCTGTTTATTGATAATGCTGTTGAATTAACCAAACTAAGAGCCACCCTACCTCTGAACCTCTTGTATCTGAGATAATCATTTTATTTCTTTAGCTAGTTGGAGAATGACTTTTCTATTAGTTTTAACTTGATATCTCCTAACCAAAAGATACTCTCTTTTCTCATTTTTCCAAGCTCTCTACATTTGAATGTGATTTTGTGTCAGTTACTATTTTATTAATGATTATATGCATCATAGGGTACATAGGTATGCACTCAAGAAATCAATGAAGAGTCAAGACCAAAAAAAAA
The DNA here is from genome assembly GCF_000181295.1 of Otolemur garnettii. NCBI lineage: Eukaryota > Metazoa > Chordata > Mammalia > Primates > Galagidae > Otolemur > Otolemur garnettii. The sequence continues at coordinate 5,750,402 of NW_003852443.1, forward strand.
GGAAAGATGGAGAAAAAATAAATGGAAAAAGAAGGAAGATGTGATAAGTAAAAAAAAAAAAAGTAGGGTGAGAAAAAAGACAGAGTAGAAAATTAAGGAAAGGCTTGGTGCCCATAACTCATATACAGGAGCTGGTGGGTTTGAGCCTGGCCTGGGCCTGCTAAACAACAATGACAATTACAATGATTAAAAAAATTGCCAGGCATTGTGGCAGTGCTTGTAGTCCCAGCTACTTGGGAGGCTGAGGCAAGAGAATCACTTGAGCCCAAGAGTTTGAGGTTGCTGTGAGTTGTGATGCCATGGCCTTCTGCCAAGGGGGACATAGTCAGACTGTCTCCAAAATAAAAAAAAAAAGAAAGTAAATTAAGGAAAAAGACAAGAAAGAGATGAGGAGAATTAAGACAAATAGAAATATTCTGTAGTCATGCTTGATGGACAAAAACCCATCTTTCTGTTTTTAAAAATGAACAAAATAGCAGAGACCATAACTCCTTCCAGTAATGCATTCTAGGGTTTATTAATATTTACTTAAATAATACTAAAAACAAAATCCCCTCTCCATAGAATTCACCATTTATTGTTCTTGGGTCTTTAGTAGCAGTAAGGGCTGGTTACCTGCTGGTAAACAATCACTGATACAATGTCTGGGAATACTATGCAGGAGGCAGCTACATTATTCTTGGTCAGGGGGAGATGACCACCAAGAGTTTCAGAAAGTAATTTGGAACAGACTTGTGACATATAGATTAAAATAGCCAGAATTGGACTAAGTAGAGAGATATCACATACAAGGGCAAAAATGTGAAAAATTAAAACAATCTGAAAAAGCATGACACAATCTAGTCTGGAAACTCCTTGCCTTCTGGAACAGGATCACAGTTGGCATTTCCAGGGAGCAGCACAGAGGCTTGCTTGACTGGAATCTGAGCAAGTGAGAAGTAGGAGAAAAGGCAGATGAGCAAAAAGCATGTGTCATTTCAGCAGGGTTTGAACAGCACTAGGAAGGCTGGAAACCATCAATATTCTATGGCAAAGAAAACATTAAAAATAGTGTCAAGAGTTGAGGCTTGAGGGGTGGGTAGGGATCAGTTCACAAGGGCTCTATATATTTGTTATGGAGCATGAATTCTGCCATGAAAGGCTTGTGAAACTGTTAAATTACTCCAAGCCAGGGAGTCACATGATTTGATTTGCACTTCAGAAAGATGACTCTGGCAGAATGTGAGGGAGTCCACTGAAGGCAAACCAGAGCTCTGTGCATGTGGGAAGGGGACCAGCACAGGTGATGGGTGAGAGGATGGGGAGATCATCTTTGCTGTCCCTAGGAAATAATAAGTAGATGGGGGCAGACAGAAGGAGGAATTCTTAAATAGATACAACTGTGGTGAGAAAGAGTGAAGTGGGCTAGGGTAATTTAAAGTTTTATCCCCAGAAAATGGAATTATTGGTTGTCATTTGAAGATGTAGGAGACAGAGGAGATGAGAAGGTGATAAGTTCGGTGTTAGACAGATGAGCTTGAAATGTTTGGGGTTTGGCCTTATGCCCCTGCAGCTCAGCAGAATGTTCCAAAGCTGAGAATCAGGTTTAAAGTTATTGAATGGCCAATGAAGCCAGGGATTTGAGTGAGTCAGTAGTACAGAATTTATGTGAAGATAAAAGCATACCCCAACCAACAACAGAACTTAGGAGGGCCCAGTGGAAGATATAAAGAAGGCTATTAAAGCAGGAAGAGGTTTTAGCAACACAGAAGGCAAAAGAAGACAGTTTCTGAAGGAGTTTTCACCGGAGGTTCCAAACTCCATGAGAGTTCTTGTATAGTGAGGACAGAAACCACTTGTTGGATAGGGTAATACACATAGATATAAATAATCTTATGTTAATTTCTTAACTATTTGTCAAATTCCCCCTTCCTCAACTAGTCCTTCTGGGTATATTTGAAACAAAAGGTGACCATAGTATAAATAAATACATGGATATTTAGTTTAGTTAACATTTTTTGAAAGTTCAATGGATGGAAAATGAAGCTCTGCCATTTGCTAATTTGAACACTGTCAGTTAATTCCTCTGAGATTAGTTTCCTTGCATGTTAAATAAGAAGAAGATCCTTAGATGATTTCTTAGTCTTCATCTGAAATTCTATGGCACTATAAATTACCTGTGTCCAAAGAGGTACTTCAGTTTGCTGATTGCTTAGGCCTGAGCCTCACTCCCTTCCTGGGGTGAATGGAGGGAAACACTATGTGAACTTTACAGGTAAGGGTCTAGTTCACTCACCTTTAATATGTTCTTATTCATTACCTTGATCAATGATAAAAACATTATGACTCCTGGCAATGTTATGTATCAATTTAGCTGTGATAGTTAGCACTTGCCTCCTTAATGGTCATTTAAGTTCTTCCAATAAACTTTCATGTAGCTGAAACGATTGCTTAAAACTAGATATATAAGATAAAACATGGCTGGATTTGGAAGTGGGCTGTAGTTTCAGCTGTAGACTTTACTGTCTGACTTGCTATATGTCACACAACTTGTAAACATTATTTTAACTCTTTCCATAGATAAAGTCTTTTTTTTTTTTCAGTTTAATTTTTTAGTGTGAGATAATCATAGCTTCCTATGTTCTCCCAGTGGTTGCATCTTGCCAAACTATGCTGCACGATCACCAGCAGTATGCTAACCTGGATACAGCTCAGCCACAGACCATCTCTGTCACTACAAGGAGCCCTAATGTTGGTTTGTTACAGAAATAACCTTTCCTCTCCAACACTCAGCCTCTGCTTAACCTGTGGCAAGTACTAACCTGTCCTCCATTTCTACTGTTCTATCATTTCAAAAGTTTTATATATGGTTCGTACAATATGTAAACTTTGGAGATTGACCTTTTTCACTCATTACAATTCTCTAGGGAGTCTCCAGGTTGGTACATATCTCAGTAGCTTGTTCCTTTTAATTGCTGAGTAGTGATCATGGTATAAATGTACCACGATGTGTTCAACAATTCACCCACTTAAGGGCATCCAGGTAATTTCTAGTTGGGCTATTGTGAATAAGGTGTTATAAACATTTGTGTATAGGTTTTTGTGTGAACAGAAGTATTTCTCTGAAATAAATGCACAGGATTACAATTGCCAGTCTGTATGGTAATTGAATGCGTAGATTTTTAAGAGATTGTTCAACTGTCATCTCGAATGGCAGTACCATTTCACATTCCTGCCAGTATTTATGTGTTACCTGGTTTTTCTGCATTCTAATCAACATTTGATGTTTTCATCATATTTTAGTTTAGTCATTCTGATAGGTTTATAGGGATGGCTCATTGATTGGGGCTTTGATTTTCATGTCATTGGTGGCTAATGATGTTGGACATTTTTCATATTTTTTGCCATCTGAATATGGTCTTTGGTAAATGTTTATTCAGGTCTTTTTGCTCATGTTCTAATTGGATTTTTCTTTCTTACTGTTCAGTAGTGAGATTTATTTACATATTCTAGTCCTTTCTCGGATACGTGGTCTAGAAAAGTTTTCTCCCAGTGTGTAGCTTGTCTTTTCATCATCGTCACAAGGTGTTTTGCAGAGAGGAAGTTTAAAACTTTGATGATGTCTAATACATCCATTTTTCTTTTCATGGATGGTATTTTTGGTGTTAAGTGTAAGCACACTTTGCTTGGTCTTAGATTCTGAAGAATCAGGATCACTCCTTTTATTTCCTAAATGTTTTATAATTTTAATTTTAAATATAAGTCTGAGATCCATTTTCAATTTATTTTTGTATGAGGTGTGAGAATTAGATTGAGACTATTCTCTTTTTCTTATGTAAGTCCAAATGCTTCACACCATTTTGTATGTTTATCTTGTACTCTGCAACCTTGAACTCATTTATCAGCATGCACAGTTTTCACAAACTCTAAAATTTTCTATATAAACAATCAATACATCTGCAAATATAAACAGTTTTATTTCTTCCTTTCTGATACATATGCTTTTTATTTCTTTTCCTTGTCATAGTGCATTTTGGCTAGAAATTTCAAAAGTATGTTGAATCCGAGTAGTGAGAATGGAATACTTACCTTATTCCTGACATTAGGGGGAATCATGAGTATTTTACTATGAAATATAATCTTATTTGTGTGCTTTTAATATTTTTATTAATTTTTATGTATTTATAATTTTTATATTATAAAACAATAAAAACATATTTTATAGATATTGTTTAGCAAGCTGAGAAAGTTTTTCTAAGAGGTTTTGTTTAAAAAAAGAACATTAATTCTGCACAATATCTTTCAGAATACAGAAGAAGAGAAATTTCCTGATTCATTTTACGAAGCTGGTTTTACTCTGAGACTGAGAACAGAGTACAAAAACAAACAAAAAACAACTGTAGGCTAATATCCCTCATGAATATAGATTAAAAAAACCCTTAACAAGATATTAGCAAATGGGTTTCAGAGCTACCTTATAATTCTTTTAAATTATACACTATAACCAAGTGAAATTTATTCAAGGGATGCAAAAGACGAAAATTCTTCCTTGTAGAACCTTAAAATTTTTAAAAACTTTGCTTAATTACGTTTCTGGTATTTAGTCATACCAAGAAATTTATATCTGATTCATCCAATTTCATTGCTGACTAGTATTCCTTTGAATACAATACAATTTATTTTCTGTTAATAGATGTTGAAGTTGTTTCTAATTTTTCAATATTATAAATACCTTAACAATCATCCTTGTATATTTCTTCCTACATGTATAGAATTTTATCCATACATATTATATACATGTATGAAGAATTTTATCATATATATTATATACATATATGTATATCTTCTTATGAATAAGAGTGTTTGTATATTGAGAAAATTTCATATACCTAGAAGAATTATTATAGTATATGTATATCTTACATTTGAAAGATAGTTTTAAATTACTTCCCAAAATAACTGAAATAATTTGTATTTCCATGAGCAGCGTATGTTCTGTTTGTTAATCTTTGACAAATCTTGGTAATGTAAGGCTTTTTACATGTTGCCAATCTCATGGTTACAAAATAGTATATCATTGTATTAATGTGTGTTTTGCTGATTAACAGTGAGGCTGAGTATCTTTTTATATATTTATGGGCCATTCAGTCATTTTCTGATTACTTACTGATTTGGGAAAACTTCTATGGATTCCAGAGATTCTTCCTTAGAAAATGTTGTGTTATAATATCTCCTCTATTTAGTGTATTTCCATATGTGACTTGCTTTTATTAAAATTTGAATGTACTAATACATTCTGTTATTGTTGTGATCTTCAAGTCTTGTTTAAGAAATTTTTTCTTATTCTGATGTCTTCTGAAAATTTTACATTTCAAATATAGAATTTTAAAGTGCTGGCAATATTTTTTGGATGTGTTATGAGGTAGATACATATTTTTTTCTTCCATAATGTCAATTATTAATTTGGTCACATGCTAAGTTTCTGCACATATGTTAGTCTTTCCGTACTTTTTTTTTTTTGATTTTTTTTTTT
>NW_003852443.1:5766745-5777396 GCF_000181295.1 Otolemur garnettii
TTCAGGATGGCGTGCCGGGGGTTTCTGCACTGGTGTCCCCCAAGCTGACTCTCCTCTCCTCACGCGGGCACCACAGTCAGCACAGAACAGAACCAGCCCTTTCCCCCTCCACTTTTCTCCAGGAGATGCCCAAGTGTCAGGACTCCATAGGTAATAAACCTCCAGGTCTCGGAGTGGGTGGCTGGGGACTCCTTGGAGTTCGATGTTGCAAGTGGGGAATATATACAGATTTATACAGTTTTACAGTTTTATGTCTGGCCAGAGGGTGCCGTGGCACACTGGAGGGGGTAGGAGGTCCAGTTTTTAGGGGGTCTCTCCCATGGAATAGAGTGGGAGACAGTTTGAACTCTGCTCGCTTGTTTGCATGGAGAGCCCTTGTTGTGGGGGAGGGGACTCCCGTCTGCTTGGTGGTGGATTTTGTACCTTTTGATTGTAATTTCAGGGTCGCAGCTCGCCTCAGGAAGGTTGAAGTGCACTCTTCAATCTTCTCTCTTGTCTCTGCTCCAAACCATCAGCTAATTTGCTAAGGTTCTGTCCTTTCAGCCTCCTTCTGGACGGGAGCTTCTGTAAAAAGCTGACTGCAGTTCGCCATCTTGGCTCCACCCTCGTCTTTCCGTACTTTTGATTTTGCTCATTTGATAGTATCTGTCCTTGTACCAATAAGTAATATATGCTATTTTCTTTTTTAACTAAGTAATTAATTAATGAAGTCTGTTCTAGTATTCTTTTATTTTAGATCTTGATATCTGGAAAAGAAAATTTTATCTGTTTATTGTCTACAAAATTGTTCTCTGAATTCTTGGAACTTTATTCTCTCATATGAGTTTTAGATTTGTCTAATTTCACATAAAATCTGGTAGCATTTTCATTTAAATCACCTTCAATTTCTAGATTAGTTAAGGGAAAATTGACTAAATTACAATTTAGTCCCCTCCTTTAGTAAACTTTGTGCATCTTGACACATAGTCAGATATTCTTTTTTGTTGTTCAAGAATAGTTATAATTTTCTCAACATAAATCTTTCTTATCTTTTTCTAGGTCCCTTTTGATTATTGTTGCTATTAGCTTTTCTAATTAGTTTCCACTTATTTACTAGAAAGCTATTAATTATTTTAGTTTTCTAAAATTTAAGAATACTGAACTGTTTTATTTACATATTTTTTTTTGAACAGATTGAGTCAAAGTTTAAAGGTTGGTCTTATAGCAAAGAGACTTGTTGTCTGCTGTTATTAATTAAAACTTATTGATTAACTTTTTTTTATTTTTCCTTAAAACCAGTCATAATTGCATGAAAACAAATTTTGCTTCTTTTATTCTGATTCTTACACATTTACGTTGTTTTGTCTTATTGCAGAGACTTTTAGTACAATATTTAATTGTACTGGGACTGAACAGTCATAATTATCTTTCTCTTGATAGACACTATAGCTTCTAAAATTTCACCATTGACTATGATATTTACCCTAGGTTTTTGCTAAATACGCTCTATAAGTTTACAGCAACACCCTTCTATTCTTTGTTTATTAAGATTTTATTTTTATTTTATTTATTTATTTTTTTTGTTTGTAGAGACAGAGTCTCACTTTATCACCCTTGGTAGTGTGCCATGGCGTCACACAGTTCACAGCAACCTCCAACTCCTGGGCTTACATGATTCTCTTGCCTCAGCCTCCCAAGCAGCTGGGACTATAGGTGCCCGCCACAACACCCAGCTTAAGATTTTATTTTTAAAACCACAGTTGATTATCTAAAATGTCAAATGCTTTTTCTATATCTTATGAAATGATAACATGATTTTTCTCCCTCAGTTTGTTACTGTAGGCATGTACTTCGATAAATCTTCTAACAGTTAATCATTCCTTTATGCTAGCATTAAACTTTTTCAGTTCATGTATTTTATTTTATTTCATTTTAAATATACAGTTGAAAATGAGAGTGTTTTTAACTTGATATTATATGCATTTGAGGTATTCTACAAGAGACATAATCATTTTCTCAACTTAGAACTTCACTTTTTGATTGGTATAATTGGATAAGATTATGAAACTTTCACTATTACATTAGTAATTGGAATGCAAAGCAGTTTTTTAAAAAATCAATGTAATTTAATAAAAACATATATATTAATTTTGGTTTAGATTAATTTGTTCCTTATTGCTAATACTTGGCTTTCAAATTATTCATTTAGGCTCTCATTTATCTAAGACATTTACATTAAGCACACGTATATCGAGGTATTTTATGAAATATTTAAATGTGATTTATTGTTATTTTGCCATGTATCTTATCTCCTGAAATAACATATAAATAATCAGAATCTCTAGCTTAAATTAATATTTAATATAGTTTGATATAATGCTTTCTTTTTTATTGTTGGGGATTCATTGAGGGTACAAGAAACCAGGTTACACTGATTATATTTGTTAGGTAAAGTCCCTCTTACAATTGTGTCTTTCCCCACAAAGGTGTGTCACACACCAAGACCCCATCTTCTGTATAATGTTGAGTGACCTCTTTCCTGGGAAGGGTAGACTATTGGTAACATTCCTTTCTTCCCATGTTTTTCTCAAATGCACTGAGGTTTTCCTTGACTGATTGAAAACTAAAAAGAAATAGTTTCCCAGAGTTTATCAAATTATACCCGGTATTGACTTAATGCAAATCCCTATTATTAAAACTCTAGATAACAAGTGTATAAATTTACACCACAGGAAGTTTTCTTCAGGAATTTTCTAGAGTTTCCACTTTCCATTAAGTTGAATAAAAACATTACTTAGAATAAAATAAAATAAAATCATCACATAAAATCTCTAGGTAGAGAATAACAGATATCCTATTTTACTTTTATTTTAAATCGGGATTTATTTAAATTATTTGAAAGCATTTTTTTTTGCACTATGAGTATGATCCACCTGTCTATGACTAGAACTATTACTGATTTAAACTTCCATTCTTGCTCAGTTAGATTCCCAGGGATGGTATGTTTAATCATTTCATGAGTAAGAACTACTGAATTTGGTTCTAAAAATAGAAACTATAGATATATTAAAAGAGTTTTTTACATCCTGGAAAAGAATGCATCATAAGATAGTTACCTATATTCTGATTTTTATTAGGCTTTGGTGACAAATGTGAATTTTTATTTTCTTTGATTTTTTTTTTTGATAGAATCTCATTTTATCACCCTTCGTAGAGTGCTATAACATCACAGCTCACAGCAACCTCAAACTCTTGGGCTCAAGCCATCCTCTTGCCTTAGCCTTCTGAGTACCCTGGACTGTAGGTGCCTGCCATAATGCCTGGCATGTTTTAGAGACGGGTCTTGCTCTTACTCAGGCTGGTCTCAAACTCATGAGCTCAGGCAATCCACCCACCTTGGCCTCCTGGAATGCTAGGATTACAGGTGTGAGCCACCAGTCCCAGCCCTGCTTTTTTTTTTTGAGACAGTGTCTCACTTTGTCACCCTTGGTAGAGTGCCATGGCATTATAGTCCACAGCAACCTCAAACTCTTTAGCTTAAGCAATCCTCATTCTTTAGTCACCAGAGTAGCTACAGGTACCCATCCCCATGCCCAGCTAGTTTTTCTATTTTTAGTAGAGATGGGTCTTGCTCTTGGTCAGGCTAGTGTGGAACTCCTGAGCTCAGGTGAACCACCCACCTTGGCCTCCCCGAGTGCTAAGATTGTAGGCATGAGCCACTGTGCCTGGCCCATAAGTGTGAATTTTGAATCGCCAATCTCACATTTATTTTCTGTGCATGTCTCTTTGTCTGAATTTTTATTAGATATTTATTAATGTTATATTAATAAATTAACAATTAATAAATATAACATTTGATGGTAATAAATATAATGAAATGAAAACAGAATATCCATTCTAAAAGCATTTTTATTTCGGATAATGTGAAAAATCTAGGTTTGCTTTAGTAACTTTAAGTAGAATTTTTTACAAGCCTTATTTTATAGAACTCAGAAGACCAGAGAAATAACTTAATGTGTGAAACATATTAATTTCTTTTTAATTTGGACCCTTTGCTGAGATTCATATTTTCAAGGGAAATTAAACTGTCCTGTAAAATTACATAGCTATGTATTATAGTAACATTTTAAGAGCTAGAAATAATAAGAAACCACATTTTTACACTGCAAATGACTAACATTGTAAAATCTTTTGTGTAAATCTCTTTATTGCTTAGTATTTAAGTTATAAATTAAAAATCGATGGAAAATTATTACATATACTCTATCTGAGGAATCCAGAGAACAAAAATGATTTTCTTAATCTGAAACTCACAAGTTAGATTCTTTCATATTGATTTTTCAAAAAATATTTCTATAAATCATTTTATTCTAAAATAAGAAATTATATAGAATTTATAACACAATTCACTATGCTTAACAGTTTTTGGTAACTAAACTGCAGACATTTAGAATTGTATAGACTTTCTCTAGTACATTTTAATATTCTTAATGTATATATGAATTTCCACATATATGCATACATAATTACATATATGTTTATAATTAAAACCAAAATAGAATCCCTTTATTAATACTACTTTACTATCATCTTCAGTTATTTCATGCATGTGAGACTCACATAGATGAAGGTAAAAAAAATATTTTGGAATTCCAAGACATAATTTTTGAAATTAGAAATATTATTCAGAGAAACATGAAACAAAACATATCAATGATTTTTAAACCTATTAAAAAGTTTGGTAAAGCTGATTAAGAAAACTTAATGGAACAGTAATTTATATCCTCAACCTGGAAAGGATGCTGAAATAAGTTGGTTAAGTTAGAGATAAGATTGATCAAAGTCCTATTGGGGAATAAAATATAATCTTTGGGGTTAGAAGAATCAACATTCTTAAAATGTCTGTACTGTCCTGGCTAGGTGTAGTGGCTCAGGCCTGTAATCCTCGCACTCTAGAAGTCTAAGGTGGTTGGATTGCTTGCACTTAGGAGTTTGATACCAGCCTGAGCAAGACTAAGGCCCTGTCTCTTAAAACACCCCCCACTCCTACCCAAATAGGTGTATATTGTCCAAAGCAATTTATAGATTTAATTCAATCTCTATTAAAATACCAATGTCATCACCATAGCTCACAGCAACCTCAAACTGCTGAGATCAAGCAATCCTTCTGCCTTAACTTCCTAAGCCACTGGGACCACAGTAGCTGAGACCTGCCACAATACCCAGCTAATTTTTCAGTTTTTAGTGGAAATGGGGTCTCACGCCTACTTAGGCTGGTCTGGAACTCATAAGCTCAAGCAGTCGTCCTCCCTTGGCCTCCCCAAATGCTAGGATTATGGGCGTGAGCCACCATGACTAGTAGAAGACACAATTTTGTATATTTCGATATGGTGACAGGAAGAACCAAGAATCATTTCAATTCTAAGTGTTGATCAAACTAGCAGTCAGATCTGTTTACAGACAATGTGGAGATCAGTTCTTCCAGCTTTCTCTCAGTGATACAACTACTATTGTAGAGACCAATCTGCTGCCATCTGTCTGAATAAGCCTCCCAAAACTAAAAAGATTCTTCAGAAATTTCTATTTCCTAAGGGCAGGGTTGGGTGGGATGTAATACCTGAAACTGAACTGTGGCCAGGATGAAAAGAATCTCCATTTATTTTCCTTCCCTTCCCTCTCCTTCCTTCCTTCCTTCTTTTCTTCCTCTTTCTCTCTGTCTCTTTCTGTCTTGATTAAGGAAGCTTATGTTCTCCTTTCTTCAAAAGTGCAGGGTGCCTGTGCTACAAAGTGAGGAAACCAGAACAGCACATAATTTGTTGACGTAAGGGAAAAGCATCGAGCAACAGGATGGACCACAGTGAGAAAGTGGGATGTTGAAGCAGCAGAAGACCCCCAGTGGGATTTTTTTCCTGTTTTGGATGGTGGTACAAAGTTGTCTCCCAAATTATTCCAGAGAAACAAGGTAATGTAATTCAAATTAATGGTGGTGGGGGGGGTGGGGGGGATATTTGCTGTATAAGGCATTAAACTACATTGTAAACTCAGAATAGTTAAAAAAGAAAAAAAAAGTCACTGAGATAATAATAGACAAAAGGCCGTATTACAGGCAAAAATCTGAGTTAAGAAAAATGGTATTTAAAAAATATCGTCAATGCTATTAAGATTTTGGACTATGTTTTTATTTTCTTTATGGTTGTTTCTCTTTTATATAATTTTAAGAACAAATCTGATTATCGTAATATAACACATAGTGCATGTTCTATCAAAGTTCAAAATTATATGGTAACTATAATATATACCCAAGCACATATATGAGTATTATACCTCACACTTTTATTAAATTGAAAAATTTAAGTAGAATTTTCTCTCATCTCATTTATTGAAATTAAAGAATGATGAGGTAAGTATAACAAAACTAAAAGGCAAGAAACACAACCTCTCATTGCTAAGATTGGAGTGTAGAAAGCTTACTTTACCATCTACTGACCAACATTTTAGGTTTCTCTGCTTTTCGTCAAAGCAGAGCTGGCAGAGAAACACATGTTTTCAGTTTTTCTCCATGAAGAGATAATCTTCACTTTAGTATGCATTATGCACAATGTATGCAAAATGCAATGAGCCAACTGACTCACACTTTGGTGTCATGCAAATAAAACCTAAACAGAAGAAAGTGTAATATCTAGTAAAATGTGCATAAAACCACAAAGGCTAAGATAAAAAAATGAATAGCTAACAAATGCAATTAGCACATTCACTGAGGACCATCAGTAGAATTTGGAGATGAGCCATACAAATATAATTTTGTGCTTTTGGCTAAGAATGACATTACATTTATAAGCAAATAGAGAGTGGTTTCTGCATTTGGGAAAATGAATCAAAGTGAAGGCTTCTACCAAGATAGGTGAAAGGGAGACACATAAATGCATAAATATGTGATCCTTTTTTGGAAAAGCTGACAGGTATATGCTTTATGATTGTTTGATGTTTCAAATGGTGTTCATGTTCTTTTCTAACGTTTGATAAAATGTGATTCAGTTGTTATTTAATAATGTAGATTAGAAAGAGGCTTTCTTCATAAAGACATAAAATTGATTGTCTTTTCCCCCCAGAATAGTGGATAGTGTATATATACATACATATGTATATGTGGGTGTGTATAAATGTGTGTACATACGTGTGCATATATTTCTAGTTTTTATGGCTTGATCTTTGTTGTTGTTCTTTTGGATGGTTGGCTTTTCCACTCAATGCATGCAAAATCAGTTTGACTGTTTTGTCTAAGTGACAAATTAAAATTGATTACAAAACCCATTAGAGCTCAAATATTTAGGTGACAAATGTTGTTAAAAGACTATCACGTAGTCAATTATTCTAAGTAGTTACATTGGTTTGGGTTGTTGAGTGTTAACCAGAAACTAGTATGACATTGCTATTCAAAAGGTCAGACTCAAGTGTGGAAAATAAAAAGGACGTAGAAAACCAGGGAGTGACAGAAAGGCCCTGGTTTTCTAAAATATAAGAAAGTTACTGGAAGGAAAGGGTCAGAAGCTATTTTTTTCTAAAATCAGCCCTAGGTATAAAATTTAGAAGTAGTTGGTCTATTTCAGTGGTTCTTGAACCTTTTGGATTTCTGTTACAATGTATGATGATCACCACATGGTCATAATCACAGTATAATAACATTTCAGAAACCTATAGAAATTGCCATAGTCATCACAGGATTCATGCAGTGGCTCATGTACTGAGTCTCTGAGAATAAATGATTATTGCAGACAAATACTTCCTTAAAGACACAAGTGGCAAAGATCTGGATTTGCTAAGTAACCTCCATGTACCTCTGAAGCCAGCTTGAAAACACACCCACCAGCCTTAACTCTCTCTCCTCAACAAGTCCTCATCTGCTCCAGAGCACACCACAGGACCCTTTTACTCCGTCTTCCATTTAACAGACAGTGCAATGACCATATGTATTCTTAGTTGTAACCAAAATACATTTTGCACATTGCTTAAAATTTGGCAGCACACCCAAAAAACATTTGTGGTACATCCCCATATGCCCCAGCACGCCAGCGGAGGGCTACTGATTCATTTGATCATTTCAGTCACATACAGGCAAACAAAAATGTTTGAGAAACATGACCTGCAGCATACGAAAAATCAAAAAGGGGAGAGTAAGTAATTTCTTATGGACATGTGGTTGAAAGGGGAAAAGGAATCTGTGAGGACAAGAGTGGAATAAGGTTCCACATTTGAAATGCTTGTGTTGGGTTCTCTATTCTGTATTTTCTTTTAATTGACACTGGAATATATCCAAATGTTTGTTGTTGGTGTGTATTTATATGGTAAAAGGGTGCAATCTGTGAGCTATGAGAAGATTGTGACAGCTGGTAATTTATTTCTAGTTTATTAATATTTTTCAAATATATTCTAACACGATTATTTGTTCAGGAGAAACTGAGAAGTTTCAGTTCCTATTCTACAAGGGATTGGCTGTGCAACTTTGGTATGTTACTTAATCTCTGCTTTAGTCTTCATATTTATAAATTGTGGTTGATTAATAAAGACCTACCTTGGAGGTTTACTGAGAGAATTAGATAACTTATGCAAAGCATTTAGCAGAGTGTTTTCAAATAACAAGAGCTGAATAAATGCAACCTGTTACAATTACCCAGCCTATTTGTGATTATAGCCAAATATTTAAACACTTGGGGGTAAATAAATGGAATATAACTCTGAAATCATGTGATTATAAAATCCCAAATGTCATAGGTGCTGAGAAGCTTAAATTAGCAAGATAATGGTGAACAACTTCCAGGAAACAGTCTGAGAAAAGAATGTAACTCAAACTTACTCTGCATTAAAATAATCTATCATTTAACCTAGGATTTATGAGAGCTAAAGTCTACAATTTGTTTCTTCAGTTCTTCTTTGACATGTTTCAGTATATCCAAAGCAGTGAAAATGGCACAAGGCATTGGGAGTCTCATGATTCTGTGAAACAAAATGAAGGAAATCTTAGAATAATGATTGCTTTTCATTACTGAGTATTCTTTTTGGAATCTATTTGGCAGGTATATTTCTTGTGTCCAGAGTTCCACTGAAAGTAGTTCTATAAAGGAAATTTCATATATGAAAAAACCTAGGAACAGAAACAAATCTTCCCAAAGAACAAGGGCAGTTTTGCTAAGAGATATTGTAATACAGAATAGGAACTTTGAATATGAGAAAACAAAATAGGATAGATGAATACGTACTTGTTGAGAGAAGTGGCAGCCTAATATAATTAGGTTCTTGAAAGGCTCCTTGGAGAGTACTCCTGCCAAGGCCATAGCTGGTGTCCAACTGGCCCAAGAGCTTCCTTAGACTCTAGTTGCAAGAGAGTTCTTTTTCAGGTCCTCAAATGCCAGCTTGGGCTCGTCTTTTACTTATCCACCTTCTACTTGCAGTCTGTGGGAAAGCATCAACTTCAAAGTTGGTTTTTTATTTTCTGGGGAAGCTTGAAGCTTACAAAATAAAAATGCCACAGTATTCTATGGTCAATGACAGCATCTTTCAAAGGGCAAGCTCCTGTTTGGTTGGGTAGCTCCCTGCTGTGCTTATAGCTTCTTAAACATTCTGAAGTTAAAGAAGACGAAGATTAAAAACTGAGTGAAAAAAACTGGAGGGTATGGTTCTTCTTTCATTATTTTAATAATGAAATCCATGCATTTCTGGTTAATTTACACAAGAAAACAAGTCACTTAAAGTTTGAAGGGTTTTATAGGCCTTTTAACAATCCTTACACATTTTTGTTTATTGTAAAGGTTACTTCATTCTATAAACTAGTCCAGCCTATCCTCAGATACTTCGTCAAAGAGGTAAAGCCAGATTTTAACACATCACCCAACTTCGTTACTCCTAGAATATGGCTCTTCCCCTCCAGTAAAACAATAGTAGTCCAACAAAACTAGCAGTTCTCTAAATCTTAACACAACTTCCCTGTATTCTTTCCTTTATCAATATTAGAAACCATTGCAAGAAACCTCCCAATTTGGATATTCAAGTTTAAAACATTCTAAAGTTCCATCTTGACCTAAATGAAAAGTTATTTTTAAAACCGTTTGCCTGAAGCTAACCTAAAGCTAACTTTTAAATATAAAAAAGTTCAAATAATCTTGCATACCCTACCTTCTAGAATCTAGAAGCAAATCTTTCCCTGTGGTTTGCATAATTTCTTTCAGTATAATCACAACTGTCAATAATTTTTAGCAGAGTCAAAGAAATTAAAATTCTAGAGTTAGAAAGAATTCTTAAAAAATACTAAATGTAACTTCCTTCCATTGCCAATGAGGTGACAGAGTTGTAGACAGTCTGGGGAGGGGGCCTGAGTCATCTCTTGTTATAGTCATTTATTTACTCTTTGTTGAAATTTCCAAAAATGCAATGAATCTTTAACCATATATAACAGCGTGAAAATGATAGTCTATTGAAAATAATGCATTATAATTATAATAGAAGCCAAAAAAAAAAAAAAAAAAGCTGATCCAAGGCAAGGGAGAAGGAAAGAGGGATTGGGCTTTCTCAGCTCAATCTGCAGATGAGTCCTGTCGTTAGCTTACCTCCATGCTATAGGTGAGTCCTGTCGTTAGCTTACCTCCATGCTATAGGTGAGTCCTGTCGTTAGCTTACCTCC
>NW_003852443.1:5777416-5795289 GCF_000181295.1 Otolemur garnettii
TGAGTCCTGTCGTTAGCTTACCTCCATGCTATAGGTGAGTCCTGTCGTTAGCTTACCTCCATGCTATAGGTGAGTCCTGTCGTTAGCTTACCTCCATGCTATAGGTTCTAACCACACAGGCAGAATGTCGACTCGTTTGATACAAAGATGGTTCTCCCAAAAAAGATATAGTAGCTGCTACCGTGATGAATTGCTCAGTAAAATGTAGACAAATTTAAACTGTACAGAGTTATGCAAGTCTCGATATTGCTAATTAAAATAATTTAAAATGAATCAACTGCCAGGCAGAAAGTAAATACTTCTGGATCTAGGCCAGATTTGTATTTCAGCTCTGTAGTTACGTGTTGCTTAGGTTGGGTTCCCTGGAACTCTGAGACACAACCTGTACTTGAAGTGCCGGTAGCTTACTTGGAACATGAACCTGGGAAGTGCCAGTGAGAAGTACAGGAGTGACACTGGGAAAGGAAGGTGGCGTGTGATTAATGAGCAGGTTCCCACTGTGGGCAATTGTGACTCATTCCCACTGGAGGCCCCTGGGAGATGATATAAAACCAACTTCACAATTGTCATATTTGGGAATAAGGAAACCAGAGATTTTTGTCATTATTTGTGGGTTGCTCCAAGAGAGGTTAGATCTCCAGCATTTCTGGTTTTTCTTCCTCTTGGCTGGGGCAAAAAAATTCCTAATGGATATAGATGGTGCATGCATAATTATATTACACAGAGATGCAGTTGGTTAATTAATACCTCTAGACAAGTAATAGCACAATGAGGAGTCTGAAATTGCCCAGTTCTATATGTAGCCAATAAAAAGATACAATAGCAAAATATTCTCAGAATGTGGGAATAAGGAGACTGAAAATTAAGTTGTGGAATAATCATACGCTTCTCCAACCTATCTATTAGAATGAAGCTCTGGGTGACATCTGCCTATAATGTCATGTTCCACCCTGATGTTGCAGATCAGACTGCATTATCATAAATAAAGAAGCATGAATTTAGTCCAAATCAAATGTTTAGCAAAAACATTGAAGAACAATATGAAAGCAGAAGCACTTGGTAATGCTCAGGCAACACTCTGTGGCCAAGGCTGGACTTATGGGAGAATGTCTCTCCTTGAAGATAGGTAAATCAGGTTCTCAAAGCCTGATATGATGCCATTTCTAATGTAGGTAAGATCGCTAGCTCCTCTTGCTCTGATCCATGTTCACCGAGTAACCTAGGTTGATCTACAAAGAGAAGAGTTACTTTGACTATTCTATTTTCCATTGTAAATTAGCATATTTTTAAGAACCAAATCTGAGTTTATAAATTTGGGATTGATACTATGATATTTGTTATGCCAAAGTCAAGTTTCTGGGCCTGGGTCATGGCAACTTCACAGATATATTAAGTGGCCATTTGGCAATGCCTCTGTAATTTTGTAGTCAGCATTTCTCTGGAATAACCCTTACCCCTCTCAGCAAAGTGGACCTGACTTCAGGAACTGAAATGTAGAACAATGATTTCTCTACTTGCATTTTAATAAACCATTTATTTGTTTGTAGAAAATCATAAATTTCAACCCCACTATTATAGAAATATCTGGAACAGAATGTCTAATTCAGTTAATCTCTAAGTTAAAGTAATTGGGAAGTCATTCAGTTACCTATGTGTTCCTCAGAACTCTTAGTTACTCAAAGTGCTTTGTAAAATTATTTCTGGGCTTAGAAAGTTTGGAAAACAGGCAGCACCTGCGGCTTAAAGGAGTAGAGTGCTGGCCCCATATGCTGGAGGTGCTAGGTTCAAACCCAGGGCCCCCCCCCAAAAAAAAGTTTAGAAAACATTGCATTTCTATTTAGAGATTTAGGATGTATATTAGCGTTTAAGAATTTTGGCGGTCTTGAGGATATCCATTTAACTTTATTTAACCCAGCACTTTGCCTCTTTTCCCATCTCCCTACTTTGCTTAACCAAACATTTCCTAATGTCCCTTAGAACATATTTGTGGATTATCATTACCACCTATTTCTTATCCTATTTCATGTTTTAAAAGTCATTTAATATTATTAAGGTTTGTAATTGGGAAAATTAATCTGTTTTTGCACATTTATAAAGGTTGAATGCATCGTGATTATTTACTTTGCTCTGTAATAATATTCAAATCAATTCTGCTTATCTCCTTTTTACATGAGGTTTGTCCTCTTAATAATATTCAGTTTACCAAATATGGTAAAAATGCATTTTCATTCTCACATAGCTAGAAAATCTTTGCACTATCTGGGCAAATAATTTGCTTCCCGCATTTCCTAGTGTACATCTATTTGCATTGCTCTGTCAATATGCTTGAGCTGCAAATGTAAACATTGAAATGATCTGAAATTCCCTCTGACAGAGAGAGGTTTCCAGCACTGATATTCATTTCTCCTTGTACGTTTTGCTGTGTGAACAATTCCTTCCTTTGTTCACACATTAAGGCTTTGCCAGAGGCAGGCGTTTATGGCATTAATATACAGAATGTGGTGGGTATCTCTTTCATTATCTGGAAGAACAGCAGATAAAAACACTGAACTCAAAAGACATAAGCAAACACAGCACATTTTAAAGACCGACTGTCTGCTGTGGTTTTCTTCAAGTTTAATATATGACCGTCTAACCCTGAGGGTGAGGTGTGTGTGAGAGCGTCTATGGGTGTCTTTCTCTATGGGGGGGGGTGGAGTGAGAAGATGAGAAAGAGAGATGGAGAGAGAAGGGAGAAGAGGTGGCCTCACATCCTTGTTTCAAATCCTTGTATCACTTTGCCTCTATCACGACAGTCTGGCCTCAGTTCTTAGGATGCTCTTAGCCAAAGAATTACCAGACACTCCAAAGTGTCAAGTGCAGCCTCCTGGTTCTTTAGCTTCTTAGGAGGGAACAATCACCAGCAGACCTAATACAATGGTGTGACCACAGGAACAATCTCACATAAGCAGCTCTTTATTATAAAATGGAGGGCACCAGCCACGTGCACCAGAGCTGGAGGGTTTGAATCCAGGCCAGGCCTGCCAAATAATAATGACAACTACAACCAAAAAATAGCTGGGTGTTGTGGCGGGTGCCTGCAGTCCCACCTACTTGGGAGACTGAGGCAAGAGAATTCCTTAAGCCCAAGAATTTGATGTTGCTGTGAGCTGTGATGCCATGGCACTCTACCAAGGGCAACATAGTGAGACTCTGTCTCACAATAAATAAAATAAAATAAAATAAAATAAACTGGAACAAGTCCATCCCAAGAGCAGAGAGTGAGACTGATCAACTCACTCCCCGACTTGCTGACTCTGTCGGGTTGTTTTGTTTTATTGGCACAGTCTGAGGAAGGCTCTGTGGAGGTGTAGGATGATACTAACTAATTAGCAGGTATCCTCAATTCCATCTGCACATACGCGCTCCTTCGGACTGGGTGAGGGGAACTTCCCCCTCCCTAGTTGCTCAGGATTGGAGACCAACACCAAAACAGAGTGCCCACCCTTATCCTTCCTCCCAAGTAGGCAATTGCTGGAGACTTCAAGGAAGCGGTCCTAGAAGAGCTTTGTTCCTAGAAGAGCTGAAGATCCATCCTTTCTACCTAGCACCTCCAAAAGGACACCAAAAATGCAATTGCACAATATATTTACTAGTGCAAAATACAGCTTTAAATATCAGAAAAAGTTCACCACTACTGATGCAAGAATGTTTCAACTAAGCAGACAAGTATTCTCTTTATACTTGAGAAAAAAGTATGATGAAAAGAGAAAAACATTTGGCTGCATACAACTATGCTTGTGAAAATCCTAAATGAAATTTGAGGGTATACAGGGGAAACAAAGAAACTGAAAGACGCACCGCTACCAGCAGGCTGTCCCTAGAGGTTCTGTGAGAGAGTGGATTCGGCACTTTCGCTAATGAGACTCAGGCTTAATCTTGGCTTTAAAAGGAACTTGTGGAATTTGTAATAACTCTCTCTAACGTCCACTGCACTATCTCCCCCCGCCCCCGAGCTTTCTTTTCATTAAGTGTGTCTCGATGAACACCAATATGCTGGTATGTACCATATAATTTTTATCTAGTCACCTCTCTGAGGAAGTCAGAACTGTATGGTTGACACAGGTGGATAAAGTAAGTTGCCTGTCTTGACTGGTCCAAAGCTTTACTACTACACCTTTAGAGCCTAGGGGCTGGAAAATAAGCCAGTGATATATTTGTGGGTGCTACAGGCAGAACAAAGAGATGTAAGGAGTCATCTCTCTCCAATATTGTAGCACTGCCATGCACAGAGGTTGTCCCTCTGCGTATCTTGAAGTATGAACTCTGGAAATGAAGTAGGACTCAGAAGGATTGACATGAATGAATGGCGTTAGCCCCACGAGCAAATTGTACTAACCTGGAAACTATTTCGTTTTCCACACACTACTCCTTTTCCTCCCGTCATGACTGTACAGGACAGTGGGCAGTCACAGGGAGGTACGTGGTTGCTTTTCTGCTTCTCTGTGCCAAATGAACTCTATAAAGGGAAAGAGAATTAGCTATTGCTACATTAAGAAAATGAGGTGCCAAGTGAAAACCGCAAATCTTATTTTTACAGCCACCAAGATGTTTCAGTTCAAGACTCATGCTGGGAAGCAGGCTGTGCGTCATGTGAAATTCATGGCCCACACCACAGGGCCACATCGTTGGTACTTTGTAGCCTAATGCTGTACTTGGGACAGCCAGGCATTTGAAAATCAGAAGAATCCACATTTCATGCATGCCTGTCCAGAGAATTCTCTCTGGTCTTCATAGTGCATCTCTGAAAGCCCAAGCAAATAAACAGCCCAGGCAATATAAA
Source organism: Otolemur garnettii (assembly GCF_000181295.1). Lineage (NCBI taxonomy): Eukaryota > Metazoa > Chordata > Mammalia > Primates > Galagidae > Otolemur > Otolemur garnettii. Next base: position 5,782,239 of record NW_003852443.1, read on the forward strand.
CAGAAAACCACAGATATCAAAGAAAAGGCTTAGCTGGGTTCTGTTCAGTCTCTGGCATTCCTGTGAATCACTGGGAGTAGCTGAGACACACAGTGGAGAACGCTGCATTGCTCCTCTGCTAGTCAACCTTTGGATCGCCACAGGAACCTGACCATAACCTTGGAGGCTCAAACAACACAAATTTTGTATCTTACACTTCTGGAGTTCAGACTTAAAGGGAGTCACATTAGTCTAAAATTAAGGTGTCAGCTGGACTACATCTTTCTGGACCTTTTCTACCTGCCGGGACTCTGCCTACTGGCGACAGTCCCAGCGGTAGAACGTGGAGGCTTCTCGCCTTCCATCATTCCAGGCTCCTTTTCTGCTGTTCCATCTCTTCTGACTCTGACTCAGCTCTGTCTCTCTCTTCTATGTTCAAAGACCCTCAAGGTTATATTAGTCCACTTGGGAAGTCTAGGGCAATATTCTTGTCGGAAGACCAACAGATTGGCAAATTTAATTCCATCTGCAAACTTCATTCCCCTATTCCATATTATATAACATGTTTGCAAGTTCAGGACTAAGATGAGAACATATCTGTGGGAACTTTATCCTGCTATGGCTCTCTAGCTGCCCCTCTCCTCTCCTGGCATTGTCTTGTCTCTGCATCATCCTAGTGAAGTCATACCTTGCTTTAGTCTTGCTTTTCTATGTTAATGAACATTTCCACACATATTTTCTCTCTTAATTTTTAAAATATGTAGCAAACTCTTATTTTATGGAGGAAAAATAAGGCAAAGAGGACTAGGTGGCTTTACCATTGTATACAGAGTTGGTGGCAGGGTTGATGGTGAAGTCCACATTGTCTTTAAATTTTATGTGGCTCTTCCTCGTGATTGTGCCTCTCACATACATACATAGGTCATAAAAAGCTGTCTAAATATGTGTGGACATGTCTATCCACACGTTTATAATGCAGATGCACATTTTTAGTCTCTCTGTTGGTGATGATTCCCTCTCAGGGCTATTGATAGAATTAAAGAAAGAAGATATTTGGTGTCTGACATCTAGATAAGATCAGGAAACTGGTGGCTCTGTAATTGAGCCTTGCATATCTCCCTCATCCTTCTCAGAGTGTTTGATTGGGCTAAAACAATGTTTAAAATTTGAAAATTTTTTTGATGGGGCTTCCAGTCTCTAGGAATTGCCGATTACGAGTGTTTTATACTGAGCTGGAATCATATATTTTCATAACTTGCTTGGGCCCCTACAGACATATAAGTTTTTGTCCCTGAAATAAGTCAGCAAAGAGAAGGGAAGAATCCATGAATATTTTGTGATACCAATTTTTTCTTAACATACACCAATGTCTAAATGTATTGTTTAAGGAATAGTGCATTAAATTTGACTTCTTTTCTAAGGCCATTCAGGAACCAGCCGACAGAAAGAAAGAATCAGGGAGAAAGAACACCATGGGTTTTTAGATGCAGTAATTTTTACTATCAAATTTCTCTGTCTTTCTCTCTCTTTCTCTCTAATTTCTCTCCCCACCCCTACTAAGTAAGATTCAGGATAATACTCCTTTGCTACTAACTGATGTTCCAGAATGGTGGGTCATACTTCTGCGGTGGAGGAAGTTCCCTTCACTTCATCATCCCTGCTGATGAGATCAAGGTCAGATGTGAATATAGCATTGACACAGCATTAGGACAGAGGATTCTGCTGCTTAGAATGAAAGCAAATGAATTATTCCTTTCTGTAATTATCTTTTATGATGTCAATGATGCCAGAACCAAGGGAAAAATGTGTAATTTCTAATGACACTATATGCAGTAATTTGTATATAATTCTTTATAAATAATGTATCTATTTTAGCATCAAACTCAAGAGAAGCCTACCAAAAAAAGGCTTGAAATTGATGCACACATTATTTTTGCCTAGAGTTCAAAGCTATCTATAGAAGAGCAATTATTTTGTGAGTGAAAAAAATGTATGTATGTCAAACTTATCCATAGGAAATGGGTACTCTACTAAAGATAATTGGCAGAAAAAATAAATGCTAGGTAACTCCATATAAAATATTTTTCCTCTACCTTTTATAACTAACCTTTTCTGTAGATAATTTGTCTTAATTTGGGCTATTTTCCTCTATAGAGTCACATCTTTATATATATATATATATGTGTATATATATATATATACACATATATACAAAATACATATGTACAAAATACATATATATATATGTATTTTGACTCAAAACAAAATGAATACATTTTGGAAATAGTAGTGATCATGGTTTTTAAGCTAGAGTGGACTATTTTTAAATGATTCTAAAATCATTCAAAAAATGTAGCCAGTTTGAAATACACAGTGCTATTTTTTTAAGTGTCTTAAGATAAAAGCTAATGAATGATCTCAAGAAAGCACTAGAAATTGGGAACACTATTTGGGCAAATAAATTGATTACATTAAAATGCCATCTCCACTTCTATCTTAAAATAATGTCTGTCTTGTAGGTTTTGACACATCTTCTGAATTCTCATTAAAAGGAGATTAAATACTCTTAATAATACTAAAAACCAACGTTGCCTTACATGCCATTGATAGAATTTGAAAATAATATACAGTGAGCATGGAACTAAGGACCAGCCTATGACCCAGCAGAGTCACTTGCTCAGGAAAAAAAAAATTGTGTGTTTTTGGGGGGTAGGTATTTTATTTATTCTCTATTTTCTGACCTGTGGATTAGAAAATAAGAATCTGAACCATGCTCAAAATAAAATAGTAGTCCCTTCATTCAACATTATCATGAAAGCAGGAAATAACCTATTTTTGATGATATTTTATAACTAGGGTTTATTCCAATACCAGAAAAAATACATAGACTGAATATGTTTTGAATCCATAAAAAGAGGTAGCTTATAAAAGCTGAAAGTCAATAATTAGGATACATTAAAAAAATCAAAAACAAAGAAAAGTTTTTGAGCTAAAGTGAGATTTATGGATGTAGTTGGAGTCTGTTTGGCAGAGGCAAAATCAAGAGACTCATACTTGGTGTTAGAGTGGGAAGCTTAGTAGGTCCTGTGTGTGGGACAAGAAAAGAATTTCTCTAGACCAAGATTAGGATATAGAAGTTTATTTATCCTTTAGAAGGAGTGAGAGAGAGGAAGATAGTGGGGAAAAAGAGAAGAAGACAGTAGAAGACAAGGGGGGGGGGTGGCATCCCAAGAAAGAAGGCATGCCCACAGCTGTGGTCAACTCGCTAAATGAATTTAAAGGGAACAAAGAGGAAAAAAATAATTGTAGCCAAATTCCTAAGGTATCGTGTCTGTGAATGTCGTGTCTTTTTCCTCCAGCAAGACTGAAGACAGACATTTTTCCAGGTGTTCCCAATCCTGAGTCCTGATGTTCATATCCCTATTGTCCATCCAGGACACTCAGGAGCCACTTGAGGCTAAAAGAATAAATTCTAAAAGGCAGATTTAGTCAATAGGGTTAGTGATTGTAAAGAAAAGGGACATTTCCTTCTGGTCTCCTGAGCCCTCAGTGACTTGTGAAAACAGCACTCCACAGGGTGCCCAGCAGGAAAATTTATAGGATTGATCTTTACCTGTAACCAGCAAATTGCAGGATTAGGTATTTCCTTGTTATTTTTGTAATTATTGCAAGCCTTCCCTTTTAACTAGAAATACTCCGGGGTCCTTTTTTCTTTAATTCCAAGAATACAGAAAAAAAAATTACAAAAATTAGAAAAGCCATCTTCCCCCCCTCCTCCCCAATTTGTAGTACAGAGGGAGCAGACCCTGTTGAAAGGAACCCTAACACTGGGGCTGTTTTGGAAAGGTAGCTAAACATAACTTGCCTGAAATAGAAGTGGGACATTTACTTTGAGAGCTGTTCTACACTCACATAATAGCAATTTGGTGACAGAGAGACTTCTGGCTTAGGAATCAGAGGACAACGTTGTAGGATCAGCTTCTCATAAACTAAGCAGGTTGGTTTACAAAAATCAATTGTATTTTTGCATTCTAGCCATAACTGATTGGAAGAAAACTCAATAGTATTAAAAACAACTCATCAGATTTAGGAATAAATTTGCTGACAGGTTTATATGACTTTAAGTGGAAAAGAAACCAAACTCTTTAAAATAATCTGAAAAGGTTTATTCCGAGCCAGATTTGAGGACCATGGCCTGGAGCCATGCCCAAGAAGCCTTGAGTGAGTGGACTTGCTTTGTTGAGTTATAGCATGGTTTTATTTATTTCAGGGAGACAGGAATTACACATAAAGTGGTAAATCAATACAGAGAAGGTATGCATTGGTTTGGTCAGAAAAGATGAGACATCTCAAAGTGGGGGCTTACATGTTATAGGTGGGTTTAAAGACTGGTTTGTAGTTGCTTAAAGAAGTGAAGCTTTGTGTAAAGGCTTGTAATGCTTTAAATTTTAAGATAAGGATGCCTATTAATTAGAGAGAAGCCACCAGACAAATACCCAGACTCAAGAGATTCGTTGCATGTATTTGTGTGCTATACATATATGTCTGTCTTGCATAGCTTTAGGACTATTAATGAGTTACAAATAACACCTCCAAGAACAGAGGAGGCATGGTGAGGTGTGTGTGACCTCATGGCTAGCAACTCAGTTTTAGTGTATCTTCTTGGCCAAGAGTGGGTCCATTCAGTCACCTGCTGGGATGGGAAGTCCTGTTGGGAGGCCTAAAAGGCCTCACAGGAATCCTCCCCACCCCTAAAACAAAGAACACAAAGGACCTAGTTAACTCCACCCCTGAAATTTGCATCAAGGGACCCTAACTAACCAAAGCCCTCCCAGCAAACTGTGGAATTTGCTCTGTTCCTATGGCCCCAGATAAAAGGGGTCTCTACCTGACTCCAGGTGAGGTTGCCCTCTTTTCCCTGCTTGGGTGGGTTGCTGTCATATTTCAGTAAACCTAGCCTGAACTGCCTCATTTCTGGTCTTGTCTCTGGGCACCGTCGCACCATCTTGCCAAAACCTGGGACTGGTGGCTACCAGGTGGCTGGCTTTGTAGACTAGCCTCATCTCACTGATAGCCTCCCTGGCCAGTCTAGTTTTCTTAGTACCTGGTCCAGATCTTGCCCAGGCCTAACTCCATTGACCCACCTGCCAGAGAATTCTAGAGCAGTGGTTCTCAACCTGTGGGTCACAACCCGCAGGAACTGTATTAAAGGGCCACAGCACTAGGAAGGTTGAGAACCACTGTTCTAGAGGATTTTGCCTCACTTGCCAGTTAAGGGGGGAGTAGGTCCCTAAACACCTTCAAACTGAACCACTCCACTCACTCTGTGTCTCTATGTCCTCACGTTCCCCTTGTTTCTTTGTCATTTATGCCTAATCAGGAGTTTTATTTCACTTTTTCACTACTGCCCCAGTGTGTGACCCTGGTTTATGCTTCTGAGGTCCCAGGAATATCATGTATCTGAGGAAAATAGGAGACGCCTGACTATTCTCAGTCTTTTTTTTTGGTTGTTTTTCCTTTTGGTCTTGGGAACCTGAAGTCTCTGAGACCTTCTCAAAGTCTCCTCTTGTCCATACATGGGGTCTTAGAAATCAGGGGTTGCCCTCTTTTTCACCCAGGTCAGAGAAAGACATCTCAGACATGGGAGCTGACCCTTCCACCCTCTCAACAGAGACACACTGATGGTGTCTCCTACTTCAACTCTAATTGGAAAATGGGACCTTTAATTTCAATATCTTAAAAGACTCAAATAATTTCCTCTAAAAAACTGGCAGATGAAACAAAATCCCCTTCCCTTTCTCTACTTTTGCCCCTCCCTATGCAAATTATGCTCTCCCTTCCCACCAGACCCTTCATTCCCCTCCATATGCTTCCTCCCCTGCCTAACAGCCACACGCTCCTGCCTTGGTGCAGGCAGGGCTGTGGGTGCAAGGTGCGGAACCATGAGGCTGCAGTTGTAGCAGCAGCAATAGCTGCCCAGGAGGCCAGGCGTGTTCCCCAGGCTACAGTCAACATGGGCATGGGCTGCAGCCAGGCAGGGCAGGGTGACAGGGCCAGGAAGGTGATGATGCTCATAGGCCTGGCCACTGCCTCATGCCCCTTCTTCCCGGCTTCTCTTCACCTGCCAGTTTCCCTCCACCAGCTTCGGAAAAAGTCTAACCTCACTGCATTCTCTTGCCTGCATACCAACTTCCCCTCTGGAATCTTTTAAAGGTCAAAAGACATAATAATCTCTTAAAGCCAAGATAAAAATCCAGACCTTTTTTTCTGTCTAAAACCTTTTTGACTCTTTACTAACTTAAATCTTAATACTAGGAAGGGACTGACTGTCATCTTGCAGTCGGCCCCCATATTTGATATAAACTCCAAAATTAAAAGGACCTCAAAACTCACAAGCAGACTGGAGCCCTGCCCCCTACTATGTCTCTGGGTCTCTAAAATAACATGCTGCAAGTGGTATGTCTGCTAGAACCCCAGAACTGTGTCCTCTTGGCAAAAAAAGAAAGACACTAGTAGGAAGAGTGTAACTTCCTTAGAGGAGCACATTTGCCTTCTGGCACTGGTGGTCCCCTAACTCAACATTCTCCACACCCAGGAACCTGTGGGAACAGCAATATGTCTTACTTGAAAATGGGCTCAACTTCATCACACCAGAGTAGCCTTAAGCAACTTACTCTCTAACACAGGTAAACAGATTAATTCTAACAGATACAGGAGCCATGTCCTTCACTCTTCCTAAATTTTAAAGACCCCTATTTCTCTCTATTATCTCCATTATTAAAATAAAAAAAATATAACCCCCCTTAATATATTCCACATTTTCTCATTTTTCTGTGGGATAAAGTTATTTTGCTCATCCTTTTATTACTTTCCAGTTACCCCAACTCCAAACATCTGAGAGGCTTAAATGTCCTCATAGCAGAGAATGGAGGTCTTTGTCCTTTTTTTTTTTTTTTTTTTTAACAGAAGACCTGGTATTTCTACACCACCAAGTCTGGTCTGGTCCAAGAGGGCATTGCCCAGCACAAGCTACTCACTTGCATTCTCAAAATGAGAAATCTTGGTTTGGCAGCCCAGAGATTGCTGGAAGTTACCCTCCTTGGCCCCTTCACTGCAATCTCCCTGTTATTAACCATTGCCCTTTGTGTTATCCAATTGCTGTCCTCATTTATTCAAGACAGAATAAAAAAGATGTCAGCTACAGTGGCCACCAAATTTCTACTACTCCCTAAACCCTCTTCCAAAGTACCTTAAACCCACACAGTCCTACCAACACCTGACTCATCCCACTTAGGACAACTACTACCCTATTCATCCTGAAGCAGTTTTGGAAAACTAACCATCACCCCATCACCCCATTTAATAAGAGGCAATAATGTTGGGAGGCTTAACACAGCCCTGTAGGAACCCACCCCTCTCCTCTTCCTCTGCTCCTCCTAAACAAAGAACACAAAGGATCTAGTTAGTTCCCCCCCCCCCCCAATTCACACCAAAGGACCTTAACTCACCAAAGCTCTCTGGGCAATCTGTGAAGTCTCTAACTGCACATCAAAATGGATCTCTAACTGCCCCTAGGCACAGATGCCATCTTTGCCCTGCACAGATGGGTCTCCTCTCTGGAGCTGCTGCACCACATTTCAAATTTAAAGATTTTATTTTAGTTTACAGTTTGTACATTGGCAAGTACTAATGTTACTTATGGAAATTAAAGACCTAGGTAAATGAAGACATGTAATATTTTCATAGATTGGAAAAGTTCTGTATATTCTTTTTATAGTAGTACTTAAAAAATTCAGATTAATATGAAGGTACAGATGTTAAGTTACATTGTTTGTATTTGTTAGGTACAGTCCAAGTCGTAGCTGTGTGCCATATACCCTTACATTGTGCCGGTTTAGTAAGCACACCTCCCCCCCCCCCAACTTGAATTTAATTGTGTTTTTCTCTTATGTCGGCATATATTTGTCCACTGGTTTCATGTTAGTATTGAGTACACTGGATACTTGCTTTTCCATTCTTTTCTAAGTGACACTTTACTAAGAAGAATGTTCTCCAACTCCTTCTAGGTTAATAAAAAAGATGTAAAGTCTCCCTCTTTATTATGGCTGAATAGTACCCCATGGTACCCAAATATCACGGTTTATTAATCCATTCATGTGGGCACTTGGGTCGATTCCACATTTTGGCAATTGAGAATTGAAGTTCAGTATTTTTAGATGTTAATTATCTCCAAATTTATCTATAGATTCAATCGAAATCCCAGAAAACATTTTCAGAGAAGTTGACAACTTGATTCTAAAATGCATATGGAAATGAAAAGGACTTAGAATAGCCTGAAAAATCTTGAAGGTGAGAAAGAGTTGGAGGACAACTTGACTTTAAAATTTGCAGAGGAGAGGAACCCCAGAATTAAGAATGTGGAAGCTTATATGGAAACTGCCACAGGCTGCCCTCCTCTCTCCTAAGAGAGGGATATAAATCTTATCTTCTCAATATAAATAAGTCTTCACAAAAATGCAAGAAGGCCCCTAATTTACAATCCTTTGAAATAAAAACAAATGACTTCTAGTTTCATTTTCCTTTGAAATGTAAATATATAGAGAGAACAAATGTTTTGGGAGTGGAAATGTCAATTTCCATTGCTCAAGAGGCTCAATCCCTGCAGGAACAGTGAGAAATTCAGAGACTGACTTCCCAAGTTCTGGTCATACTATTTCTGTTTCAACTTGTCATCTTTGCCCTATGTCACAAAAGGAGTAATTTATACATTAACAAATTTAGTGTGACTTTGTCCCAATTAAACTTACAACACAAATGGCAGGCCAGATTTAACTCCCGGGTTATAGTTGCTACCCGCTTTTGGGATGGTCAAGTAGATATCAACTTGGCTGGATTAAAGGATAACCAGATAGCAGTCATATATCACCTAACAAAAATTTAGTCAACAATGGACCTAGCATACGACTGTGTTCTCATAAGGTTACAAAGTAGCTGAAAATTTTCAATTGTCTAATGATGTCGTTCTAGTAGGATCATAGAATAATTTACCATACTATACTTTTAATCATTATTTTAGAGGTTACTCCTTCTATTTATAAAAGAATATGTTTTGTTACCCTGGCAGTAGCCTCATACATTTCATGTTTATCACATCTCTTGATTGCATCATTTTCTCTTGTGCTTGATTTAATCTCATGTTGTTTTGATCATCAAGGGTCATAAATATAAAATATCCCTTTCTAATGGTGACAATAATAGGTCATTTTGAGTTATAGATTTGGAAACAACATTAAAGGTGATTATGGACAAATCTATGATGGCTATTGCTCTCCTTTCATGTGTATCTTTTCTTCCAAGATGCCCTTCAAGAATTACAATCTTGAAGAAAAAAGATAAAGTGAAAGACACTAGAAATGGTTCTGTTTTTATTGAAGACCATAAGACTCAAAAATTCGAGAAAAGCTTATATCAGATATGGAGAGACTTTTAATGACCCAGATTGAAGACTGGTCACAGAAGTGTAATGGTCTCTGCACCATGACGATCATGGCCAAAGCAAAAGTTTGTTTGCAAAGTTGAAAGAAAAGACTGGACCCAACTAAGAAGTTGAATTTACTGCCAGCTCAGTATGGCTTAAATGATTCAAGAATTGTTATTCATTGTACAATGTGAAAGTGAGGGTGAGTCTGCAAGTGCAGATGTGAAGACAGCTGAAGAATTTTTGGAAACTCTAGATAAGCTGATTGTGGAGGAAAATCACTTGCCAGAGCAAATCTTTAAAATGGATGAAAACTTCTATTCTGGAAGTGGGTGCCTAAAACATCTTTCATCCATGTTGGATGCCAAGTTTCAAGACTTTTAAGGACAGGGTAACAGTCTTGGTTGGAGGCAATGTTGCAGGCTACAAATCAAAACCCTTTGTGATCTGACACAGTGAGAACCCAGGAATTTCAAGTACACACTGGTGGTGCACGGCAGGAGCAGTAAGAGGTCAGGCATGGTCCAGCTCCTCTTCCAACATACACTCTCAAATTGCTGTGCCAGTGGAATGAAGAAATTCTTTGGAGAATAAAATACCTTTTAAAAAATTGCTTATTGTTAATAATGCTCCTGCATACCCTCCTTTTACTGGTGATCTTTATCCCAATACCAAAGTGGTATTTCCTCTCTCCAAATACCAACTCTGGATCCAACTGATGGATCAAGCAGTTAAAGCATCTTTTAGGGCTTATGACTTGAGGAAGACCTTTGACCAGGCTATGGGTGCATCTGAGGGAGACACTGGGAAGACACTGATGCAATTCTGGAAGGATTACAACATCTACAGTAGAACTGCATCAAGGAACTTGCTTGGGCTTAGGATGATGTCACCAAGGAGTGCATGAGTGGCATTAAGGAGAAGACATTCAAGAAGTTTGCCCCTGACTTCACAGGATTTGCTAAGAATGAGAAACTTGTTGTGGCTGAGATGGCAAATGACTTTAACCAGGGAGGAGGATAGCATTGAGGAGCTTTGGACGTGGGGAGTGGTTCCTGTTCCTGAGGAACTTAGTAACGAGGAGTTGTTGGAACTGGAACAGGAAGGCAGAGCTGATGAAGGGGCAAGGGAGTGGGAAATTGCAGAAGAAAAAGAGGGATCCTCAGGAAAATATACAGTGAAGGGTTTCGTGGAAGATTTTGCAGACCTCAATAAACTCTTCAAAGTAGTTGAAAACATGAACTTCAACACTATATTATTTTCATTTAATAGGGAAAAAGTTCATTGTGTACAATTTGCTTATAAGAAAATTTATGATAAAAAAAAGGGGGGGAAACAACCATCATGGACATATTTCTGAAAAGAGAGACATCTCCTCAAGAAGAGCCTCAGGTAGGTATTCATAAGGTATTCCACAAGAAGGCCTTGTTGTCATAGGACATGACAGCTCTATGTGTATCTTTGTGTCACTACCCCTGAAGACCTTTCAGTGGGAGAAGAAGTGGTGGAGAAAAATGGTAATAGTAATGATTCTGACCCTGTGAAGGCTTAGGCTCATATGTTATGTTTGTACCTTAGTTTTTGGCAAAAGAGGTTAATAAGTAAAAAAATAAAAACAAGCTTATAGAAAAGGATGGGAGAAATAAAGTATAATGCATGCTAGTACAACACAGTCAAAAAGCTCAAAACATGGAAAAATTTACGAAGGAAAATTATAGTAAGCTGAAGTTAATGAACTATTGAAGAAAGAAATTTTTAAAGATAAATTTTGTGTAGCCTAGTGTACAGGGCTTATAAAGTTTACAGTATTGCACAGTAATGTGCTAGGCCTTCCTGTTCACTTCTCTACACTCACTGACTGACTCACCCTCAGCAACTTCCAGTCTTGCAAGCTCCATTCTTGGTAAGTACCCTTTACAGATGTACTATTTAAAAAAAAACTATTATACTGTATTTTTGTGGTACTTTTCCGATGTTTAGATATGGTTAGACACATGATACTCATTATTATGTTATAATTGCCTACTATATTCAGTACAATAACGTGCTATACAGGCATGTAGCATAGGAACAATACACCATACCATACAGCCTAGGTATGTAGTAGGCTACACTATCAGATTTGCATAAGCACACTCTATGATCTCATGATGATGAAATTGCCTAAAGACATATTTCTCATAACAGATCCCTGACATAAAGCAACATATCACTATATTTCTGAGTATGTCTTTGAAAGTGTCTCAGAAAGAGATTAGCATTTGAATTAGGAGACAGAGTTAAGAACCATCTACACCTACCTGGAGAGGCATTCACCAATCCAGGCAGAATTGCATAGAAAAAAAAAAAAAAACAGAGGGAGGGCAAGTGTGCTCTTTCTTCTAGAGCTCAGATACTCATGTTCTCATGTTCTCCTGCCCATGGAGATTGGAATTCCAGGTTCTCTGGCTTTTGGACTCTGTGCACCATTCAGTGTCTTTGAAATCTCTAACCTGTACCAGCAGCCCCCCAGTTCCTTGAACATTTGGCCTTAAACGAAGAGTTACATCACCTGCTTCCCCAGTCTTCAGACCTTTGGACTCACATGGAATCACCTCCCTGGTTTCCCTGGTTTTCCAGCTTGCTGATAGAATATTGTGGGATTTTTTTCACCTTCACAACCATGTGAACCAATTCCCATGGTACAGCTCCTCTGATATACCGTGTTTCCCTGGAAATAAGACCTACCCCCCAAATAAGCCCGAGCAATATTTCTATGCATTTGTTAAATATAAGCCCTACCCCGATAATAAGACCTAGTGATGGGCGTGGCTATGCAGATCTATGCACTATGCATTTATGGGTGTGGCTATTCAGATCTATGCACTATGCATTTATATATGCATCTATGCACTCTGCATTTCAGTGCGGAGCTGTAAGGAAGACTGGAATACCTTTCATCTGCCACAGCTCCTTTCTCTGAGCCATTCGCACTTGCCCAGGTGTGTGGGTGGTGTCCTTGGTTACAGGCATCCTATTGTGCACATGCTAGGGGAAAGGAGTTCATGCATCACTAGTGCCAGCCCCACCAAGGTCGGCTCCTCCATCGGGTTCCAGAATAAGATGACTTAACTGTATTTGAATAAATGTAGATTGTTGTAGTATACTTAATAAAAATAAGACATCCCGGGCAGCGCCTGTGGCTCAAAGGAGTAGGACGCTGGCCCCACATGTCAGAGGTGGCAGGTTCAAACCCAGCTCCAGCCAAAAACTGGAAAAAAAAAAAAAACCCAAAAAACCATCCCCTGAAAATAAGCCCTAGTGTGTCTTCTTGAAAAAAAATAAATACAAGACAGTGTCTTATTTTCGGGGAAACACGGTATGTATCTCTCTGTATATTTTGGTGGTTCTGTTTCCCTAGAGAACACTGAATAATAAAGCTGTTCTAGAGGGCCAGAAATCACAGCAATGTTTTCCTTAGGAGTAAGAGTATTGACTGCCAAGGCAGTCAAGGAACTTTGAAGAATGATGAAAATATTCTTTCTCTTTTTAAAGAAAATTTGAGTGGGTGGCGCCTGTGGCTCAGTGAGTAGGGCACCAGCCCCATATACCAAG
>NW_003852443.1:5795758-5799522 GCF_000181295.1 Otolemur garnettii
GCTGTATAAGCACTGAAGAAATAGAATTTGTTAACTAAAAGCTCCTGAAAAATATATTTGCAGGACACAATGATTTCACTGGAGAATTCTACTAACCATTTCAAGAAGAGTTAACCTCAATTCTCTATAACCACCTTCAGCATGCAGCAGAAACTTGCCAATTCATGCTATGAAATCAGTATGAACATGACGCCAAATGAAGCAAAGAAAATACAAGAACAAAACTATAGACAACATATCCTTCATAATTATAGGCAGAAAAATTCTTAACAAATAAAATTCATAAATATCAGAAAAGAATTGTACACTATAACCAAGTGGTTTTTTAATTTAAGTGTACAGTCAGGTTTTAACCTATTTATATAATCTGACATATCAATGAAATCTAGATCTGTAAAATTTATAGATTATCTATAAAGCAGTGAAAACAAGTTTGTTTTCTGATTTCATTTGTTCCACACTGAATTTTGGTCGCATGTCTTATATTTAAATGGTAAATGAGAGATAGTATGTCCTAATTTGAATTCATAATAGAAAATACGTCCCCCTCACTCACATGTGCACGCACATATGCACACCTACCCATGCAGGCAGATAAATGAAAAAAAAAATGAAAAGATATATTTAAAAAATGGAGATGTTTCTGGGTGGTAGGATTATATGTAGCTTAAATTTTCTCTTTCAAATGTATTTTCTATAATTATTCTAAGTAGATATTTAGATCCAGGAAAAAAAGAAATAATCCGAAGGAAGACATATGTGTTGGTATTTATCCTAAGTAATTTTACTCATCTCTTTTTTTAATCTTGAAAATTATATCAAATATCAATCTAAACAAGTCTATATTACCAATAAACGTTAAACTATTCTCACAGATAATTTCCCTCAAATTTACGCCTTTTGAAAAATAATATTCTAAAGGACAATGGCTGAGACATTTGACTGTTACAGCTCTAATGACTGACCACCAAACCAGGCTTAACAGATTGCAAAATGCATTAACACTGACATATTGAAAAAAATGATACCATTTCACAATAGTGAACTATTATGGTCAAATTGTAAAAAATTATGCTTTAAAGAGCACCTAAAAAACACCAACTTTCCATTATCACAAATTAGGTGCTTTCTGTGGATAGATGCTATTATGACAATATAAATGAATAGTACATCTGTGGCCATTATTACACTAACAGTCCAGTGTTAATATAACGTCCAGGAATCAGATGTAATTGCAGTGAAAGCCCCGTGGCTTAGTTCTGCTGCTGATTTCTTAAATAATCAATCTCAGAAGCTGAGAGAGTGAATCTGGTGGCATCTTTATCAAATAGAAAATCAGATTTTCATTAATAATAACACACCAATTTTTAAGTGGGCATTAATGAATAAAGCATGCATTTAATGTCATGGCTGTGAAAACCAGATATCTCTTTTTCCTGGTTAATGTGTATTTTCAAACAACTCCTACTCTCTCAAATTAAAAATTGTGAATATGATTTTATTTCTTGAATGAAGAAAGAGGGACAAAGAAGACTAATGAAAACTGAAGATCTTTTCTTTGTGGATGCTACAGGAAGTGGACATATGTACAAACACACACACACCCCTTTGAGCTGGGGGTGTTAGCAGCATCTCCATTTACTCCCAGTGGAGGGTGAACTAGAGAAGCTGGGAGGGCAAAGTGTAAAAAGTCACTGAACGGGTTGGAGTTGACCTAGTCATTCTTTCCCTTCTCTTTATGATTTTAGCTCTTATTCTTCTATTCCACAAACCCTATACATAGCCCAGTGAATTAAAATGACATTAATGCAGGCTAAAGCTCTTCTAGATTCTCTGCTGTGCCATAGAGGTATAACATCTTTGTTTTTACTTACAAAGCTAAATGGAATGAAAGAGTAAAACAACAGCTCACCATAGATAAAAATCACACCGTTAGCACGGTTTAGCATCATGGAATATCCAAGTCTTTATTAAAACTATATTCCACAGATCCCTCTTGCCAGCAGGATTCTGGTTAGATTCTACTAATGAGAGGCCCTTGCATGAGGTCTGTAAGGAAGAAGAGAAGGAGAAGCCATTATTCTTTAGTTTTCATAGATCCCAGGTGTTGGCAAATGGTAGAGGTCAGATTTCATCTCTGGCATTTTGGGATATCCAAAGTGTATCAGCCATTTGGATGCTGCAGGGATCTGAGATCTTTGGTGGTGGATTTTCTACAATTCTTGCAGGTACACATTTCCCCAAAGAGGCTTCCTAGCCTTCATTCCTCTCATTTCTCTATAGTTGCATGGGCCTCTCACCCTGTATCATAAATAATTTCTTGTTCAAAATACCAAGAAACTTTGTTTTCCTGACCAAAGGCCTAGCTAACAAACTTTTCCATGGAGAGATATTGATAACCACACGCAGTCTCTGGTCTGAGGCATGAATGAGTTTACTCATTTCGTCAGTACCTTTTAAAAAATGATTGTTTTTACTTACAAAGCTAAATGGAATGAAAGAGTAAAACAACGGCTCATCATAGATTAAAAATCACACCGTTAGCACTGTTTAGCATCATGGAATATCAAAGTCTTGATTATCACACTTTAAATGTGTAAATTATTATACCAATCATTGTAAAACAGGTATACGATGTGGTATAGGTGAACCACATGAAAAATTGATAGTAACTGACCAGTTTAAACCACAAACAGCAATTTTATATGGTCCAGGCTAGAAATAACATACAATTTGAAATTACTTTTAATAGAAATGTAACAACACTCTCAATTCCCCAAATGAGCAACATTTCCATTTTAAACAACAACCAAAAGACAGGCTGGGGAAGTATGTTCCTTTTTCACGTGGAAGAATATATCTATGAAATGTCTAATTCCAATATAACACACATATCCTCTGTGGGTGCAAAAGCATTTCTCCTCTTTTAGCCTCATGTAGCTCCTGATGAGCTTGAATCCCTCATCTCCTGTGTGCTCATTCTTGCCCTGTTCTAGAACCATCCAGGCTTGATATAAGAAGCGCTTGTATTACTTTAGTTACATGCCTGTGTTCCTTCACGTGGACTCTGCTCTGTACCTATATACTAAGCTGAGAACTGGTGCCCCACTTTCTTTTTGCCTGTCTCCCCCCCAATAAATCGGGTCAATAAGCTTGGTCAAGTCTTGCTACTTATGCACAGATCCAGAATCTGTGTGATCATGATTCTGGGTACTGACCCCTGACTGCCCTGTCACTTTGCTCTGCCTCACTCTCAGAACTGCCCTGTCACTTTGCTCTGCCTCACTCTCAGAACTGCCCTGTCACTTTGCTCTGCCTCACTCTCAGAACACTGTATCCTGCATTTGGATCCCATGGTGTTGATGGGTGTACTGAATGGAGACTAAATATTGCTATAGTATTGGCCATAGTGCCCACCATGCTTCAAAAATACCAAATGGAAAACGAAAAAAATTAAAGATCATTCATAGAAGGCTCAGATTAATGTGAATTCACTGTAGGAAACTTAGAAACATATAAAATAATTATCTCAGGGATGCAAATCATACAAGTATTTGGTTGAGGTTATGCCCAACTCCTTACATGCTTGGTCAAAAAGGACCCATGGAGTATTTTTTCCATGAAAGAACACAGACACTCAGGGTTAGACATAATCTGGAGCAGGTAAGTTTGATTTTCAGCTACACGCTGAAGCTGGCTTATCACTTCCTAGCCTGCCTTTCAGCTTACAGACAAGTGGGAAGAAGTGGAGGGCAATCAGCTTC
>NW_003852443.1:5799863-5800900 GCF_000181295.1 Otolemur garnettii
TATAGGTGCTGAAAAAATCTGCTGAATATTTGGAAAAGAATCGAGATGTAATGGGAAAATAATATTATAATAATATCATGAAAATGGTTTTTGACCCAGTGTAGACTCCCTGAAAGGTTCTTGGGGTCTCCAGGCATCTGGATCACACTTTGAGAGCACTACTAATTTAAACTAAGTTCGTCAAGAGAGTTGGCAAGGGAGAATTAGTATAGAGACCTCAAAGGAGTCAAAATAGCAAGAATTAGTTACATCATTTGATAAAATATAATTTGCAAACACAAGGTACAACATTAGTTAAGCTGTTATTATTTTAAAGCTAATATTTAAAGAGTACTGTATGAAATTTTAACCTTAATATAATTTAATCCTTTCCTAAACATGCACAGACCCAGAATTTGTGTTAAGTTTTCTACAGCCAGTATGTATACTTAACAACATGGAATTGTGTATAGTGAACAATGTAAATTTTTTTGGCTACCCCAAGCCAAAGTTCTTCTAAAGTGTGTAAAGTTTTGAATAAAAGCTTCTGACTTATGCTTGTCTGTGTGCATAGGGAAGTTTTCTTCAAGACAAATCTATAATAAAAATGGATTTTGTTAAAAAATCCCAAAATAGGGGCAGCACCTGTGGCTCAAAGGAGTAAGGCACTGGCCCCACATGCAGGAGGTGGCAGGTTCAATCCCAGCCCCAGCCAAAAGAAAAACTGCAAACAAAACAAACAAAGAAAAAAAGTCCCAAAATAAAAGGTGCCTGTGTGGATGTGGAGAGAAAGGGACTCATATATATTGTTGGTGGGGCTGCAAACTAGTACAACCTCTATGGAAAACTGTATGGAGATGCCTCAAAGAACTTAAAGTAGACCTACCATTTTGTGTCTTTCTTTTTTCTTTTCTTTTTTTTTGGAGACAGTCTTACTATGTCACCCTTGGTAGAGTGCTGTGGAGTCACAGCTCACAGCAATTTCAAACTCTTGGGCTTAAGGGATTCTCTTGCCTCAGCCTCCCAAGTAGCTGGGACTACAGGCACCTGCCACAATG
>NW_003852443.1:5801179-5820128 GCF_000181295.1 Otolemur garnettii
TGGCAATCTGAATGAAACTAGAAACCATTCTTCTAAGTGCAACATCACAAGAATGGAGAAACAAACCCTTGTACTCAATATCAAGTTGGAAAAAATTGATTAACACTTAAGTGCACATATGGAAGTAAATCACAATGAAAATCACCCAGGGGGAAGCGGAGATGGTTACATTCACACCTACTGGGTACAGTGCACACTGTCTGGGTGAAAGGCACACTTAGAACTTTGACTCAATCTGTACAGAAACAAGGTATGTAAACAAAAGACATGTACTTCCTAATATTCTGAAATTAAAAAAAAATACAAGGCATTAAATAAAAAAGATAAAAAATAAACCAAGCCTGTAAGATTTTGATCTCTGTTGCTTCAGAAAATTGATTTGTGTGTTTCCCTTGGTTCTGGTTCTGACACTGGTTCTGCTCTCAATTTTCAGTGCCGCTTACTGCTCAGTTCTTCCATCTGTCCCTCCAGACTCTATCTTTAACCTGGATTCCATTCTTATTACTCAGCTAAACTTAGTTTCTCAGCACCTGTTCCGACTCTCATCCCGTTGTTACTGCTGCCTTCTGGTATGTGGACTGATTTTTCTGCATTCCCATCAGCAGTCTGGTCTCATCTCCTTCTTTCAGATATTCTGAAGTTCCCTCTAGACATTATGGGTATTCCCTGGGTTAGAACAAGATAGGTTCTGTAGGTTTGTAAAGGTGACTTTGTATGTAAGTGGGAACAGGTACATTTACCTGTGATAGCCTCCATTTGTAAGGGCAAGTCATCCATAAATAAGATGTTTGTAACTCAGGGACTGCCTGTTTTTGCAGGGTGACACCACAGCCACCCACTGCTCATGGTCAGTCCAGAGGGAAGCCTTGGTTTTGGCATCAGCCCTTCTGGGTCTGAGTGTGGAGGTGAGATTCTGCAGGGAGGGAGAGTGAGGCAAGGCCAAGAGCATAATGAGAGTGTGTGTCCCACCACGTAGAAGAAAATATGGCTTCCTGTGACCCCTCGGAACTGCCCATAGGGTATCCAGCTGTTTGTTCACCTTCTTTCTGGTTTCTTTTTTCAAAACATCATGCCTATAGTAACATGTTATAATGATAATGCTTATGATGAAGATGAGACCGGGATGAGTATTGGAAGTAATGTTGTAAGTTGGAGAAAGATCTCTGGACACAGTGTCCTTATATAGCAATCTAAGGACAGTAGCCATTTCATTTAAATTGCTTTAGGAAAGAGGTCATTTAGAGTACGGCATTTGTTATAGCAATGGAAAATATTCAGGACTGTTTTTAAAAAGTAATCAAAATATTTTCACACCTTAGAAATGAACAGTAATTCAATAATTCAATATCAAATTAGTATTCACATTTCTCTGATCATCATCTTATGACTCATTTTTTGTTCTTTTACATTTTGTTTGTTTGAATAAAGAGCCAGATAAATCCATATTTGCAATTGTTGGATATGTCTTTGATGTCTTTAAACCTAAAAATTCCATCTCTCTCCTCCTGCCCCTCAACAAACACTTGTTTGTCTGTTGAAGAAACCATGTGGTTTTCTTACAGAATTCCCCACAGTCTGGATTTTCCTGATTGCATGTTTGTCGTGCCCCTGTGTTTCCTGTGTATTGATTTTGGATTTAAATGCATTATCAGACTGCTTCCGAGGTGGTGGGTGAACTTACTCAGGAGTTACCTAATACCTAATTGCAATTCCTTTTGTATTCTTAGCTATGGATAGTCATTTTCTAGATCCATTAATTTATTCAGAATTGCAAAATAGCAATAGCGTAATTGTAAAAACATTTCATAGTTTTTACTGGAGCACTTCCATAAAGAGAGGTTTCCCATTACAACATAATTGCTTATCTTGAGGTATAGTTAATTACAGAGAAGTAGGATAAGTGCTAGGTTACCCCTCCCCTTGGGCCAGTGAGAACGTATTTAAGTTGCCTCCTGAGTCCTTTCTACTACACCCTAGTAGACTTTGATAGCTTCTTTGTTTTCTGGTATGATAATGATTGTTAGCCTTATCTTGGACTTTACGGAAACATCTATTTCTCCAAGGATCTCTGGCTCCTTTAGAAAGAATTCACATTAGTGACGACAGTGTGGACACTGCAGACGCTGATAGCTACTTAATTGGTCATCATTTCTAGACCTTTTCAGTGCACAAGTAGGAAATATGTTTTTTGTTTGTTTTGAAGATATAACTCATCTGAATTCATACAGATGCCTTTAATTACAATTCAGGGCTATTGAATATTTATTCAACCTGTTGATCTTAACATCTTTATCTTCTTTCCTCTTATGATAAAAAAAAATCTTGATTCTTCACAACACCAATATAATTATTCATTTGCCTTATTTTAGACTGCACACAAAGCTATCTAGAATAATAGCAGTACCGGCAATAAGATAATGCATAAAAACGTTTTAAGATGTGTTTGTAGAGTGTTTTTTTATTTGTCCTACTAGGAAACTATAGTTAAATCATTGCATTTTTATCATATTCTAAATACTTTTATCAATTCTAAATTGTTGTGCTACCAACTGATAAACCCTTAGATTTA
This sequence comes from Otolemur garnettii, assembly GCF_000181295.1. Taxonomy (NCBI): domain Eukaryota; kingdom Metazoa; phylum Chordata; class Mammalia; order Primates; family Galagidae; genus Otolemur; species Otolemur garnettii. The sequence continues at coordinate 5,803,749 of NW_003852443.1, forward strand.
TTTATTTTGTTTCAATTATGATTTTTAGGAGATGCTTTTAACATTAATTTTCATAATTATTTAAAATAGTTACATATTTTCAAAGTTAAAATGACAAAACAAATATGTTCCAAAAAGACCGTCTTCTATTTCTGTCTTTATACTTTTATTTCTTCATTTCCACCTGTACTCTCCACGTTCTTTCCCTCCACCTCCCCTTAGGTTCATATTCTTCTGTTCTACACGAGGGCCCTTGAATAGGGCCTTAAATAGTTGCACCTTGAAAACGAGAGGAAATGGGAACTGTCCAGGGAAAATCTGGCATGTATGTCGTTCTATCCTGAAGACATCATTTTCAAAGTCTATCTTTTCACTTTTAAAAATATAGCTCACACATACATATTAAGTAGAACCACATCAAATTGCTGATATTTGCTTAGCTAAAAAAAAATGGCAATTTCACTCGTATGTTCAATCTAAATATTTATGTCTTTCCTAGAGAAATGTTTTCCACTTAAATGTGTGCTGGAGATACTCCACAGTAGTAGGTAAAGAAAGCCTCCATTCCTTATATAACTGTGGAGTCTACTTTTTAGAGTTAGATCATAGTTTTTTTAGTTAGTCTTTGTTGATGAGAAGTTAGTTTTGTTTCTATATTTTTGGTTTTAAAAATAGTACTGCAATAGCCTTGCACATAATGTCTTTTCATGATTTTGCCAATGCCGGTGATGGGATGGATTCCTAGAAAGGGAATTGCTGAGTCAAAAGGCAATGTGTACTGTAATATTTTTTGCAGGGCGTTGCCAAATCTTCTCCATAGGAATTGTTATTTTTTTGCCTTGCCACTAGCAATGTGGGAGAGGTTTGTATTTCCACAGCCTTTTGGTGTTTATCACTTCAATATCCACCACACTCTTTTATTCCCTGTGACTATAAATGTGCCGTGTTCTTCTTAAGAGTGCTTTCAACATTTTTGTATACCTAACAAACTTCCCACATCAGGGCTGCCAAGATTTCTTTGGGGTCCTCCCCAGCTACGGCCTGACAACAGACATGTTGTGGGATTTGTATTGATTTGAGTTATAATTGGGCAAAAGCGCATTTCTGTAACATAGTCTAGAGATTCGTGCTGGATTCCCCACTCCCTCCTCTCTCCTGCCAAATCATTCTTTAGGTTCTAATTAAATGTTACTGCTTTTATGGAACCCTCCCTAACTCTCTTCTCTGTTGCTACAACACTTAAAGAAACTTCTATTGTGAGCATTGTCACACCATATTTAACTATGTACATGTCAATCCTCCCTCATTACATGGATTTCTTGATGTCAGGGACCATAGAGTACTCATTTACTCATTTCTCCCCTGTTAGTGTTCAGCCAAGTCTTTAGTGAAAATACATATTTATTTTTGAAAGAGTAGAGCAGATAAGGTATTATTAACTGATGGAAAACTTAGTTATAGCAAAACATTTTTGATCTAGAGAGCAATGGGGATCTATAGGAATTTTTTATTTTACAGTTTTATGTGTATGTTTTTGTCAGATTGAAAGAACAAGTTACACTTGAAGTAGCATTTATTTTTATAGATGAATAAAGACATTTTTCATTTTCTTTCTTTCTACTTTTCTACCCATTGTTACACCGTTGCTTTTAATTTACACGATATGGAAGAACATAAGATCTTTCAAGGTTTTGTTTCATGTGCATCATGCAGGTAACCTGCTCCTGTCTATAGTAAAACACTCCTGAATTGAATTATATTACAGATAAGTGCCATACATTTAAGCTGAGCAATCTGTACACATATACACACATTCTTAGTGGGTGAGAGAGAAGCAAAGAATTCTGAAAACTTTAAGAGTATGAGTCCTACACGTGGATGGCACAACGGGAGTGGCAGAGAGAGGAATGCTCCCTGAATTTGAGGTTAGACAGGGCCATGCCACTAGTGCTGGTGAAAGAAATGTCAGCAGAGGTGTGATGTGCGGCTTCTGGGTTAAGGAAAGTGTATGTGCAATTTTTAATTTTTATTTTCTCTTCTGCTAAAACTGAGGAGAGACTAAGATCCACAGTGTATTTATGAGAAGGTGAGACCTCTGTTCGTCCATTTGCTTCCGAGTCCCCTGCTGATATGCATCTGGGATGTGAAACAAGAGTGGGAACTCTACTGTATTAGGTTACTGGTGTTTTCTGGTCATTTGTCACTGAACACAAAGTAATACACTTGGCTTGTGAAGAAAAGAACTAAGTTATGAATAATTCAGATACGTTGCATGAAGTAATAACACCTTTATTATTTTTGAATTTAAGTCCACAGTAATAAAGTAAACAACTTAGATTACCTTTAAATGTTTATTTTTAATCAAGAAAGTAAAGGGATGATGAGAACAGAAGTGAACAAGCAGTGACGGACACGAGTGCAATAAGTGACAACTAAGGTATTCACAGCCTGGCTGCTTGTTTCTTAGTCACTCCCTATGTGACTGACATGGATAGGCTCTGGGGGTATAAAGATAAACAAGGTAAACAATATTCCTGTCCTAATGGAGCTTTCAGCACAGAGAGAAAGATAGGCAATTGAAACATCAATAAATTAGATAAAGAATCACAGATTTTTGAAAGGAAATAGAGGGTGAGGCTGTAAAAGAAAACAATGGTGGTGATGCAAGGGCATGAGGAGCATATTTGAGTCACGTGGTCAGGTGATATTAAAGCTGAGACCGGGAGGGTGAAAAGGAGCTAGGAATTCAAAGAGCATTCAAAGCTGGGGAAGAGGACAGGACTCAGAGTCCCTGAGGTGGGAGGGAATGTGGGACTGGTGCTTTTTGGGCGGCAAGAAGACAATAGGAAATGATGATGTTTCCAGGGTGGGTAGAAGCCAGACTGTTGTAAACCAGAATAAGAAGTTTAGGTTTGATTTGAAATGCCAGACCAAGGTCTTGAATTTCATGCTTACAAAAGATGGGAGGTGACAGGATCTGAATGATGTCTCAGAGGAATCCTTTGGTATGTGAGGAAAGGGTAAGAAGACACCTTAGTGGGCACTAGGAGAGCAGCTGGGACCTGACGCCCAGGGCAGGGGAGGTGGTAGTAAGTATGGAGTGAAGAGGGTGGGTTTAGAGTATATTTTGAACTTGCTAATAGATTGGATGTGCGGAATGATAATGGAAAAACCAAAGGTAGCTCCCAGCTTCTGGCATAGACGACCATAGTGATGACAGCCCTTGCACCAGGGAAGAGGAGTAGGTCTGAATAGGAAGACTGAGCGTTTTCCTCTGGATATGTGAAGTTTGAGATACCTTTGAGACACCTGACTTCAACCAGAGAGTTGATATAGCAAACAGGAGAGTTGAGATCCAGATTTGGAAACTATCCCCATATAGGTCGTAGGTAAAGCCCCAAGGGCAGATGAGGCGGTCAAGGAAGAGAGTGAAAGCAGAGAGTAGAAGAATGGACAAAGTATTACATTTGTGTTACAGGGGCTCCTGGTACATAAACTGTAGTATTTCAGGAGCCATAGGAATCCACATTGTAAGGAGTGACTTGTGATGAAATTTGATTGTATAACAAAATATTAGTATTTGCATAGGAACAAGTAGAATGTGAGAAGGAGATAGATTCTTTAAATGGCAATCACAGATGGTAACGTAGAAAGCTCTCAAAAGCTGAAAGCTTTTTTGTTTTGTTTGAATAAGACTAGCTGAAAGGTGTTCTATATTTTAAAGTGAGTTAGGATGAGGGAGGCTGGCCTCATTGCTTTCTGGATATTTGAGCTTGAAGTCTATAATACTGCAGAATCCATTTCATCCCACACATAAAAATGACTAAGATGAGGAAAAAAGCACAACACATCTTGATATACCTTAAATATTGAGGGACCCCCAAGACAGGAGCCCCGTGTCTGAAAATTTATAGTACTAGGGGTATAATTCTATTATCATGATAGTTTATGCCTATGTGTATAAGCAGATTAAAAACTCAGAACAATAGATAGGCTTTTCAATTGCAGAATCAAGGCTGCAATTTTATAGACATATAGGCTCTCAAATCTGTAGAGAGAAATGTGGAAGAATAAAAACTTACTGAAGTAAAGCAATGTGTATTCTACATTATTATGGCAACAAATCGATAATGGCATTACAATAAAATCTGGTGTAATCACATGTTCCTCCTTGGTATTGCAGCATTAATCTCTGTCTCATGGGGGTGGAGCGTAGATCACAAGTCGTATAATGGGATGTAGAATATTTTGCTTGTTACAGCCAAGGCTTTGGGACCAGTAATTACTGAAAGATTTTTTTTTTTTATTACTTAACGATTGCTTGTTGCTCTTTTTAGCCTTTTTAATAGCTTAAGTAGTCACAGCTTAGAACTCACCAGTCCCATGCTACTGCTAGTAACGCTATACACTTTGAAAATTTCCCTTTATCCCTTCCTGCAACTAACTATTTGCTAAAAAGCTAGAAGCATCCAGGAGTGGCTTTGGCGCTGAAATCATTAAACCAACAAAAACTGGTACTGCCTGAGCATCAGACTGCGGGGTCAAAACTGGCCTGGGATTACCCTCTTTCCCCCTCTGTGAAAATGTGGCAGAAGGAAAGCACAGACCACTGGCTTCCCTAGTCCTAATTCTTCTGTAATCAAGAAATACCTATTGATTTAAAGAAGAATAAAAATTGTATAGCTTTTTTCAAAAATCAAATCCAGCTAAGGCTTTCTTTTCTTTCCTTCCAAAATTCCTTGAAGAAATTCAGTAGTTCTTGTTATGATGTTAAATTGATGATCACCTATGTCATCTATGATTTTCTCTTAAAAAATTATTGATTGTAATTTGCAGAAAGAATAGCTCTCAATATGCATAGATCTCTATGAGCAAACACTCCACCAGAAACAAATATCTCTAAAAGGCACAAATAATATATTGCCACTGCATACATATTTGTTTTTATTATGGGTATTTTTTGCATATTATGGCCTTATGTTCAAAAAACATCTATTACTAAAATGAGGTTGCATAATCCCAGAAGTAAACTACTACATTGCAATCAGCACAAACATTCGCTAAGAGGAAACATCCAAAGTGTTTTTCAAATACATAATCCAGCTGTGAACTGGACCATGAGAACTAGAAATACACTGCTAAGTATTCAAGAAATGGAAAATCCTACCAGTTAACGGTTTTGTGATTCTAGAAAAGAATAGAGAATATCTATCATATCTTCAGTATCTGGAGAGAATCCAGATTGTCAGATGATACCAAATAATCTCACGAACAATATTTCATTTCTGGAAGCATGCAATGAGACCCAGGTGAGCAGTTAGTCGTATAACATCCACTTTAAGCTTTCTGTAAACGCCTTCAGTAATCTTTCCTAAACCTGATTCTACAGGATTCATTAGTATTCTTTTGCTGTCAGGCATTTGGTGCCTCTGTGATAGATATTAAATATCTTACGGGAGGCAGGCCCCTCTGGTATGCAGCAAGCTGATGTCATGGCTAATGTAAGCCAAAGCCCTGTAAAGAAGCCTGTGGCAAAACCTCAGAGAGTGACAGGTCACAGCTGCTAGTCTGAGGACAGACTCTTGATGAATCAAGGCCTGGTGCAAGTTTTTTTGTCTCCACTCAAACATGTGGATTATACAGTCCTAAAGATGACAAAGTTGGATTCTCAAAGTGCTTTTCTAATGCCAAGCAAGAGTCTGAACTCAGCAATGCCTTGCACATTATAGATGTTTAGGCTGAATGATATTGACAGCAGCTTACAAATGTGTAACTACAGGTGATGCTTGTATAAAGGAACGGTATGCATCTATCCGCTTGATAAATTTATTTATTTTGTTATTAGTATCTACCCTGCCACACCCTCTCACTCCCAAATCACGCTACCAGTTGCTCCCCTGAGTCTTTCAGTTTCTAAACTTTGGGGAGGAGGGCACCAATATAATTTCATTGGAGTTCAGATTTGTCATCAGATGTAAAAGCTAGAATAAACTACATTTTATAGCCATAGCTTTGGAAATTCTCAACATATTAACAGGAAAGCTTTATCCCCGGCCTATTGGGGGGAAAAGAGTAGTTTATCTGAAGATATCAAGTCAAGGTCTCTGGATAAATTTTCTTCTCATTTTCTATAAAATGTTGTCGGTGAGATGCACGTTGTACGTATGTCTTTGATATCTAGAGTCGCTACTTTACATGAGCTATTTGCACATGGAAAGTCAGTATTCAGGAGGTTCTGATACTGGTAAAGCATCAAAATGATTGTACTACTGGAGATACAACTTGGCACCCTTGGAATAATCAACTATTTTCCAACTCTTTTCAAGTACATTAATAAAACAATAAACTTGACTCAGCATCTGTAGCACAGTCAGCCGAGGGCGTCAGCCACATACAGTTAGGGCGTCAGCCACGTACACTGAGCCTGGCGGGTTCAAATCCGGCCCCGGCCAGCTAAAACAACAATGACAACTGCAACAACAACAAAAAATGTAGTCAAGCATTGTGGTGGGCACCTGTAGTCCCAGCTACCTGGGAGGCTGAGGCAAGAGTATCACTTAAGCCCAAGAGTTGGACATTGCTGTGAGCTGTGATGCTATAGCACTCTACAGAGGGTGACATAGTGAAACTCTGTCTCAGAAAAAAAAAACCCAACCAAACAAACAAAAACAAACAGAAAAACAATAAACTTGGTTTATTAATAAAACATTAATGGATGTTAGTAATTTTATATTATATTATATATAATTTATATATTTTATAAAGATGGTAAGGCAGACTTTATTCAAGGAGGGCTATAGTGATAGGTACAGGGATATAGGGACCACTGCAATGGGGTTTTGCAGTGGGAGAGGAAGATTAAATTCTCCATGCAAAGCAATTGTAAAGCTTTAGCTTCCATATAAGATTGTTTCCTTTGTGAGTTGGTTAGGCTAACCACTTTTTCAACATATATGTTAATATTCGCTATAAGTATTATAAGTAATTAGATGCTAGTAGTAGACAAAGTACAGAAATATGTGGAAGATTTGTCTTTCTAATAAATGAGAATTGCTAACGAGGTTATCTCCATATTAAACTCTTTGTGTGTTCTGGAACTGGACAAGAAGCTCAACACACATGTGATCTCCATTCTTAGTTGTGGCACACAGTATGACTGAAATAAAAACACATACATATGTATATATTGAGAAATATATATTGGTCTCTATCTCTAGTTTCTGGCACAAAGCTCCTAAAACCCTTGTAATTTTGTGAGCAATAAGGGTGATAACAGCAACATTTAAAATAATATTTGGTCTGAGTTTCTGGCTCCTGACACAAGAGTTGGAATGTCTGGAGTTTGCCTGCTAATGAGATAACTGGTGGTGCCCGGATAGTTTCAGGATGGGGCTTGTCACCAGAAAGACCAAGACACGATTAGAGGGTTAGAACTTCCAGCCCTACCCCAAGACCTCCAGAGACTGAGCTAATCACCAAAGGCCAATGATTTAATCATTTGTGCCTACATAATAAAACTTCCATGAGAACCCTGAACTACGAGGTTCTGAGAGTGTCTGGGTTGATGCTGGGAGGTGATGTGCCCAGAGAGGACATGGAAACTCTGCGTCCTTTCTGTCATATTTTGCCATATGCAACTCTTTTATTTGGCTGTTTCTGAGTTCTGTTCTTTATGAAAACTCAGTAATAGTCAGAAAACTGTTTTCTTGATTTCTCTGTGAACGATTCTTGCAAATTATTGAAACAGTGTTCTGGGAACCCCTGACACTACAGCCAGGTGAGATGAAAGTATGGGCACCCTGGGCACACAAGACTTGAGACTGGCTTTGAAAGTGGGGGAAGTGTGCTGGAACTGAGCCCTCAATCTGTGGGATCTGATGCTAACTCCAGGTGGTTAGTTAAGAATTGAGTGAAATTGTAGGACACCCAGCTGGGTTCTGGAGAATTGGGGAATTAATCTGAGGGAAAAAAACAAAAACAAAATAAAACAAACACAAAGTTGGTGTCAGAAGTGCAAATAGTAAAATTGGATTATAGTAGTATGAGGTAAAAAAAATGTGAGAATTGCTTATTTAAACAAAATGAGAAATAGAGTAATGTAATTAGGATGGTAATATAATTTCTGAAACAAACTGGAACACTTCTAAGAATAAAGGGGAAATCCATTTTAATTATATCTGGTCATAAATGGTTAACTACCTGAGCTGTTAAGTTAGAAAAACAAAGTTCAAAGCTCAATTCTTCCACTTATTAGCCATATCAGACTGGGAAAGTTACTCTCATAGTCTGTTTTCTGTTGATAAAATGGTCTTGCTAATTGCTACCTTGTAAAAGCACTGTCAGTCAGGCTTCAAGCAGGAGACAGAAACTTCACAGTTACTTGAACAAAGTAGGTTTACTATAAAGAGTTAGTAACTTTAACAGGGGAATGGGGGTACAAGGGGATTAGCTCGTGAGCTAATAATTGCAGAATGCAGCAATGACAGTTAATAAGGTACAGCCATTACCTTCAGGCTGAGATGGAGCTCCCGGGGAAAGCCAGTAGAATTGCCTTGCTGCAAGGTGGCTCGAGAAGGTACCAGGGAAAAGCCGTCTATGAGGAGAATGATCATCAGTGACAGCTGGCTAGGAAGCTATGTGATGGGGCATTGGGTAGCACGTTTGTCCTTTGGGACTGCTAGCTACTCCATATAGTAAGAGCTGGAAGCTAGAGAAGACATCCTCAGTACAGACGTCTGGACAGAGGAGAGCACCAGACTCAGGAAGAGAAACATCCCTTCCTCCTCAGTGTCCCTCCAGTGACCACTTAAGGTGACAAAACTTAATATTTTACTATTTTGCAAAGAAAAATCATTTAAAGGGTTTCAGCTCTATGTTTTTGAAGAATAGAGAATTAAGAGTAAACTTGGAGCTGAGAGGCAATAAATCGATAAATGGCGCAAGGACATTAGGAGTTTATGTTATAACAGAAATGGTCACTGTGCTAACGTTTAACTTGTTCAAACATGTTTAGAACTGTGCCTGCATTATAGTAAGTGGCACATGAATTAATGCATTCCATACGTGTTATTATATGTTCTCTATTTCCCATCCTATTTTTACTATTGAATAAAGCTAGGGCTCTAATTAATGACTCAGAAGTGTCAGTGAGTCAGTAATATTCAGAAGGATGATACAGTACTCTTTGTAGAGCTAAAAAAAAAAAAAAAGACACCAACTTACCTGCCTCCTATGATTTAGAGAGTATCCTGACCTGAAATTATTTTTCTAAATCAGCAGCAAGACTGTTTTGCTAGAGCTCTAGTATGGGAAATTCCACACATAGAATTTTACATGTTGAAACAAAACAAACTTCTTAATTAATAAAGACACTTTCTCAATGATGCTCCATCAACTTCCTTTTGTATACAATAACATGTATTCTTATCTCATTAAACCTCAATACTCATGGGAGCAAATATAATAGAATTATTCATTCTATTTTATATTGTCTTTATGTCTAATAGTTGGCTTAATATCATGTTATTAATGCCAGATTCCCTACCTTCTACGTTTCTTATTGTTAGCAATGATAGCTATTTTTGATGCTGAATCATAATATTTTGTGAACTTGGTGCATGACTTTATGCTATTGTATTTATTCTTTTTATACCTGTCATAATGTGTTTCAGCCTCCCAGATTACTAATTTAAAGGTTAAACATTAGTATTTTACATTTATTCCATTTGTCACATCTCCACCTGTGTGCCTTGCTGTTCTTTAAACCCAGTCTTCATTTACTGTAATAGGTGCCTCCCACATAATGTTTATTTAATGTTTTCTTCAAAATTAGTCTTTTATGCAAAGTTATGTCTTGACCTCTCATTAAATTAGAATTACAGCTTCCCACACTTTTTCCTTATAATGGTTTCTTTTAAACTTTATCTGTTTTCTAAAACTTCTTGCAAGTATTTGCCATGACTACTTCAGATCAAATATGTCAATAGCTTGTTCTTCTTATTCATGAAAATTACTTTTCTTGGATGTCATAGTTTTATAATATAAAATTTACACACTCCCTCTGTTGTTTTCTTGATCCATTAGGGTGCCTTCAAATCTTTTCTCTATCTTTAGCGCAATTCACTTTTATAAAAATAAGTTTCTCTGTGTGTGTGTGTGTGTTTTAGGTATTTCTAACACATCGGTGAAAAGAATAAAAAATGATTAAAGAAAAGAAAAAAAAAGATTAAAAGTCTGGAGTTAGTAGTTCAGGGCAAATGAAATGCCAATGAAATTTACCTTTTCTTAAAATAGACTCTTTCATTGCATTTCTATGTTGTGTGAAATGTCTATAATGTGTAGTCTTGTGGGGGAATAGTGGATTTGAGGAAGAATCTGCTATTTCATATGTTTCTTTGTCCTGATTCTTTTATTTATTGTTGTTTTAAAATTTTTCTATAATCATTAATAGTAAATATCAAGACCAATTTTAGGTCTTGACATTGGAACTCCATAATGCGTAATTTAAAACCTTTTATATAATCTCCACAGTCACTTTTAAAGGCAGTTGGTTTTACAATCCTTCTGGAATGTAAGGAATCTCCTCCTCTCCTTCAGATAGCTTCAGAGCCACCACATTTGTGTATTTAAAGTCCCAGGATCAATTCTGCTGCTTGCATTGCTTTTTTGCCTTTGCTGTTTTCTGAAAAACCTTTCCATATCCTCTGGACACTTCCCCACTTCTCAATTATACTTACGGTTTAGCTCAACTATTCTTCTTTCCATGACAACATGGTCTCTGTTGTCTCTAGCTGACTCATAAAATTTCATATTGCTTATTATTTGCCGGTTTAGTAATTTTATAGATGACATTTATTGCCTTGGACTCTTATACTCTTAGACGTCATTTCAGGTGATAATAAACGTATGTGCTATAATGGCCCAAATAGAAATGGTAAGTCCATAACACTTACTGTGGCTCATGATAATTCATTAATAGCTGCGTGTTGATTAATTAAAGCAAATGTTTTGTTGTATTTGTATATATTACTTGCTATGTACCAGGTGCTGTTTTGGTTTGGAGGTAAGAAAACATCAAATTGAACAATGTATTATTCATGAAACTCTCTGTCTAGCAGTGAGGCAGATAGATGGATATGCAAATAAGTATTTGAAATAGCAGAGTCCAATCTAGACCCAAGGCTATGGCGGACAAGGAGGCTTGTAGTGCTAATCAGGGGAAATGTCAGAAGACCTAACATTTCAGTTGAATCTTAACAGAAAATGGCAAGAAACAAACTTTAGGCAGAGGTAAAAAGCTGTGCAAAGATATTAAAGATATTTTCTGCCACTAAGATAACTGCAGCAAATTTGATTTTCTTGGATTAAGTTAAAGATTTTAGCCTTTCTAAGAGTAAAACGTGAGAGCACCAGAGCACATTTAACATGTGTTTATAAAACTGGTGTCTCAGTTCATTTGTGCTATTATAACAAAACGCCTAAGCCTGGATAATTTATAAACAACAGAAATTTATTTCTCACAGTTCTGGAGGCTGGAAAGTCCAAGATCCTGGCACCAGCTGGTTCAGTGTCTGGTGAAGGCCCCTTTGTTATAGATGGTGCCATCTGGGTGTCATTACATAATTAAAAGACACAAAAGGGCAAAAAGGTTTGAATGTTGTGTCCTCACATGGCAGAAGAGAAGTAAAGCAAAAGGGGCCTGATTGAGCTTCCTGAGACCCTTTTATAAGGCACTAATACAGTCATGAGGGTAACGCCCTCATGACTTAATCACTTCCCCAAATGGCCCTACCTCTTAGTGGGCCTTACGTTTCGATGTGAATTTTGGAAAGGACACATTTAAATCATGGTATTCCCTTTTCTGACCTCCCAAATTCAAGTCCTTCTCATATGCAAAACACATTCATTCCATCCTCATAGCTCAAAAGTCTTAAATAATTTCAATACCCGAGGACTCAATAGACTAGCTCTTTTTGACACTGAATCATAATATTTTGTTAATTTGGTCTATGGCTTTATGCTACTTTTTTTTTTGTTCTTTTCATGTTCATTATAGTATATCTCAGCCTCCCAGATCACAGGTTTAAAGGTTAAACATCAGGGTTTTACATTTATTCAATTTGTCACATCTCCACCTTTGTTCCTTGTGTTCTAAAGTCTATAGCTCAGAGTCTCATCTATAACAGATAAGGGTGAGACTCAAGGTAAAATTTATCCTGAAGCAAATTGCTTTCTAACTGTGAAACTGTGAGATAAAACATGTTATGTATTTCTAAAACACAGTGGTAGACAGGCTTAGATTAGATATTTCTATTCCAAAAGGGAGTAATAGGAAAGACAAAAGGAATAACGTTCCAAGTAAGCTCAAAACCCAACAGGACAGGGTGGCACCTGTGGCTCAAAGGAGTAGGGCACAGGCCCCATATACTGGAGGGTTCAAACTTAGCCCTGGCCAAAAACTGCAACAACAACAACAAAGAAAAACCAACAAGGCATATAATTTTAAATCTTAAGCTTTGAGAATAATCTTTTTTGACTTCACATTCTGCCTTCTGAACACAATGGGCAGGGAGTGGGCTCCTGCGGAACCCCATGGATATGATCACAACAGCTCAGACTTCAGCTCTCACCCACTGAGGTCACATACCTGTGGCTTTTCCAGGTTGGTGCTCTACACTGATGACTCAAAATTTCTGGGGTCTTGGGGACAGCTTACTCCTACGGCTTAAATATGCATGGCCGCAGTGAGAGCTTTCTGTAGCGATCTGGACTTTACAGTAGTTCCCTACATAGGCTCTGGGGCTCTCTTAGACATCCTTTGAAATCTAGGTGGAGGTAGCCATGCCTGCACAGCTCGTGCACTCTGCATACCTGCAGAGCTAGCACCACGTGGACAAGGTCAAAGTTTACAGCCTGTACCCTCCAGAGTGGTAGCTTGAGCCATACCTAGGTCTGCTGGAGCCATAGCTGAGGTGGCCAAGAAGTGCTGCACCAGAATACAGGTGGTAAAGGCTTGAGGTGGTCCTGAGCAGCAAGCCCCAAGGTCCCACAGGTGCCCTAGGTCCTCCCCTGGAATCCATTTTGCCCTAAGGACCAGGGCTCTGGGCCTGTGATGGAAGTGGCAGCTTTGAAGATCTCAGATGCCTTTGGGCTTTTTTCCTTTGTCTCTATGCATCTAAACGCTTCATCACAAGTTCCGTTGGCAACGTCCTTGGTATTATCTTCTGAACATGCCTTTGTATTCCTTATGGTCTGAGCATGCTGAGAGAATTTTCAGAATCTTTATGTTCTGCTTCTCTTTTGATTATAAATTATCTTTCACTTATTTCCCTCTTCTGCTATTTTACTATACGCAGTTAGGAACACCTTGCTTAGTATTTCTTCATCCACATATCCTAGATTATTGCTCTTGAATTCTTCCTTGTACAAACAGTAGGACAGGAATGTAAGTCAGCCAGGTTCTTTACCACTTTGTAGCGAATGGCCTTTGCTCCCGTTCCTGGTAAGATATTCCTTATTTCTGTCTAAGATCTCAGCAGAATGGCTTTTACTGTCCATATTTCTGATCACATCCACTAAGATAATCCCTAAATTGAGACTTTTCCCACTGGCTTCCTTTTCTGAGTGCTCACAAGAATTGTCCTTAACACTCTGTTCATGGAAATTTAGGAATCGCTACCCATTACCCAGCTCCACAGCTGCATCTCTGTTTTTAGTTATTTGTTATAGCAACACCCCACTATTCTAGTCTCAATTTCTGTCCATATATACTGCTGTAATAGAATTGCTGTGATTGGAGAATTTATACAGAACAGAGATTTATTTTTCCTGGCTCTGAAAGCCAGGAAGTCTGGAAGGATTGGTGTCTGGGGAGGGCTGATTTCTGTTCCCAAGATAGTGCCTTGTGGCTGCTCCTCAGCAGGTGAGAAACACTGTATCCTCATATAGTGGGAAGCACAGAAACGTAAAGGGCTCTCCCTTCAAAATGAAGCCCTGTTATAAGGGTTCTAATCCCTTTGCTGAGGTTTGAGCCCTAATGATACAATCACTTTCCCCAAAGGTCCTACCTCTTACTATTACTATAACGGGGATTAAGTTTCAACATAAATTTTGGAGGGAGTATATTCAAACGATAGCAATTAGAAAATACTATGTATTCTCATTTGAAACCACCTTGATCCTAAATATATGTACAGTCATGAGCCACATGATGATGTGACATGTGTCAATGATTGACCACATATATGACAGTGGTCCCATAAGATTATAATGTGTGTATATCTTATTTTTGTCATACCTTTTCTATGTTTAGGTAAACAGATAATTACCATTGTGTTACAGTCGCCCAGCATGTTCAGTACAGGTTTGCAGCCTGGGAGCAGTTGGCTGTACCACGTAGCCCAGGTGTGTAGTAGACTGTTCCATCCAGGTCTGTAAATGTGCTCTGTGATGGTCACACGGTGATGAAATCGCCTAACAATGCCTTTCTCACACTCTACTTCCATTGTTCAGGGACAAAATACTGGCAAAAGCCTTGCAAGTACATGTCATCCCCACCGGGGAAATAAGTTAATGCAGACTAAGCTAAACTGTCTTTCTTCAGGCAAACACAATAAATGTCTTCTTTCTAACATTTTGTAAGGATTAAAACACAAAACAAAATGTATTTAACATCAAAATATTTTTGGAGACCTGTTAAGATCAAATTTATTTTCAAGGCTTTTAGTCTTGAGTAAAATAGTAGTACGATTTCACTTTCCTTAATAAGCATTATCACTTGAACTGTGATATAAATTAAAGCTCTTAAAAACTGACATGAATGCGAGTGGAAATTTGAGGCGCGGCATCCCTAAACAACTTTCTGCATAAGCTCTCCTGCTGTGGTGTTTGTAAATGCAGCTCTCCGTGTAAATGCTCGATGAGACTGAATGATGAATTTAAAACAAGTGGGTGCACTCACTATGGCCCAAATTAAGCCTTGTTCTAAAGTTGCTATAGCAACATTATCTGTACCAAATGTCCTGCTCTAAGAAATAATTGGAAACATTTCCTGTTATTTAAGGAGAGAAGTAAAATCACTATTAATTTCTGTCTCTTACCACACACATTATTCTTATGAAATTTTTTTTAAAAACCAACAAAAATCATGAATGAGTGTATGCATTTTTATATTATTATGACAGCCAAATCAAGAAGAAACAGTATGATATTAGTTTGTAGATATTAAGAGGTGTAATAGTTAAATAAATATTTGAATGAAGGTATTTCTCTTCTTTCTTTCCTGAATCACACGTAAGAGCAGAGAGCCGTGAAGAGTTCCTCTGGGTTTTGTACATATGAGTTATTTACTTATTGGATCATGAATAAATTTCATTAATATTTGGGGAAAGTTGAGGAATGGCTAAAGTTTTCAGGTTAGTGATAGGATAGTGAATACATAAAGTCAAGCATCCTAAGAACACATGGCATATTAAGAAGTGGAGAGGGCTCAAATGTTTTATGAGGATAGCTCTAGTCAAAGAAGCGTACATTTAGAATCCGCCCACAGTGGCTACGTGATATACTGAAGTTCCAGGCCCAGATGCATTTCGTTCTGAAAAATGACTTTAAATCAAATCTATCAATAACTTGTTTTATAAAAAATTATTAGGAAACATTGTAACACTTGGGGAAAGTAAAGACTCACATAAATTGGAAGAAAAATAACTCCTATGAACAATATAATATTTACTGTCAAGTAACCCGTGAAAATGTGCTCTGCAGAGTTTTATTCAATGTTTCAATAGTTTGGGATGTTTTTAGTTGTAGAAAGGCGCTTCCTTTTGATGTAATTTTAATTCTAAAGTGCCATTTCATGCTTCATTATCTCTGAGTAGGAGTTTTAGTTTATGGTTGGGCCTCAGCTTCATCTGTGAGTCATGGGTTGTACAGCTAACTATATTTTCCTAGGCATTTGGGTAAGGTGAATACTATTCTTTTCTATATATTAATTAGGCTTTTCTACTTAACAACATTGGTCTTTAAAATGAAAGTGACATGTTCTGGGAAACAAGATGAAAAATAAATAAGCTGTAACATTGTAGAGAATGCTTCTATCAATTTATTTGCAGAGTGAAAACGTTTTACCTGTTCGACCTTCCCTGTGTCACCCCTCCCCCACTGAGTTCTCATCACTCTTTCCACCAGGTATCAGCCATGCTGAATATTATAGTATAGCTCAAAGCAAGCATGAGTAAAGAGGAACATTCCCAGTCTCTGGATTTTTGATTTTAAACAACTTTTGGGCACGTTAGCTCCTATCTCACCTCCTTTAATAGATGCTGTCCATGAGTTTGAAAATTGCAACTTTTCCATTTACATATATATGTATATGTATATATGTGTATATATATGTGTATATAT